>NW_026126418.1:21005000-21605000 GCF_943737965.1 Phodopus roborovskii | reverse complement strand
TTGGTATATTTATTGATGTTACTGTATTTCTTGTATTTCCTGAACAGTCTGAAGATTTGTAAAATGTTACAAACAATTCTTTAAGGATAATAAAATAAATCTAAATACATCCTTGTTGCAGGGTTTAATTTCAAATAACAAGCAAAACCTCCTTACGTTATATTCAGTAAGTAATCATTATTTTTTGCTCATTATATATATCGCAAGGTAAAATTAACCCCACGTATATAATGAACTTGATAACTATTTTTATGTTCCCAGTTTTACTATTGAAGCTGAGAATAGTTTTCTATTGCACGGGATTCATTAATTTCATGGCGATTTTTAAAGTTATATTTTAAATTCTAAGTGGAAAAAAAATGACATAAAGCCCCCATACCTCTTTTCAAGACGCTCTTTGGGCTTTTGATCTAAGACAAAGTGAAAGTGCAAAGGTTCTTCACACTCAGCTCTCCAAATCCCTCACTTAGCCACTGGAACACTACTTAGGTTTAGGCAGGTGGTAGCCAGGGGACTTTAGAATAGTTTTGAAATTATCCTGGATGCCATGGATGCCATGTTAGACCTCCCCAATACCTTGTATGCATCATGTGATCAAACATACTTCTAGGTACATCTACTGGGTGGTGGGCTCTGAAGTTGCTTGGCACACAGTATTACAGACACACTGACTCCACTGGCACTGTGCTGGAACCTTCCATCTGGAGCCCTGCAATTTCCAGGAGGTGGCTGCATTTGTGTCAGGGCCTGGGTACCGAAGGCTACTTGATTCTAAGTCATGGCTGGAAGTATAGCTGCCAAAGCAATGAGAATTCACAAGCTGGTCAAGACACTCTGAAAGAAAAATCGTGTGGGGAAGAATGTTTGAACTGCAAAGAGCTGCAGAAAAAGAGGTTGGGTAGAGACAGGGATATTTTAATGTAGTAAAGTTTAATACTTACTAGTTGGAACAGACAACCAGAGCCCTGCCTCCTCGACTACATATTGGAAATCATGAAAATGGGCCTCAGTGTTGCTTTACCTTGACTCCATAATTATCACCTTTCCTCTGCATCTTTAATAGAGTCCTTTGTCAGGATACACGACAAGATAGCTTACTTTCAGGAGTATGCTGTCACACCAAGGGAAGGGTAGGGGAAACTGCTTTACTGTATACACGAGACTTGGATTTACCTCTCCACCAAAATGAAGATTCTTTCTTCCCTTGATATTTTTATTTTATTGAATTCAGATTCTTAAAGACATCTTTATAGTTTAATGCCAGGAAAGTAGCTAAGAACTCAGTAACAGTTTATAATGCTAAATGTAAGATATGTTGGTAAAATCACATGCCATTAATATAAATTCATTAATATACATTGCATAGAAAATTTCTGGGAGGGGGAAATAACTTTCCTTCCTGAAAAGCTATGTTTAATGATCACATTTTTTTATTACCTGTGATACTTCAAAATATTGCAATGACACATCTCTCTTCTTTGCTAGCTACAACAAATGATGAAGTATCTGCTGACAGAAACTTTCTTAGTTGAAACCTGCCTTTCTTGGTCTTTATAGCTAAGCTGGATGTACTGATAAATAATATTTTATAATTTTGTAGGGATAGCCCAATTTTTTTATGAGTTGGCTCTTTTCCTTCTTTTGTTTAGGTTGGCAGTCGGTTTCATAATTCATATGTTCACTGTTTCTAATCCTTGTAGACCTATTAAAATACTAGAGTAACTACAGACAGGGATTCAAAACAAACCAGATAATTACAGCCCCAGGAGTCCCTAAGCTTGTTATACTTTGATGACTTCATTAAAAAACCTTTCAAAACTGTGGCACTGAGAGGGCAACTGTGCCTACTAGAAAAGGTGAAAGAGCATCTCAGAATACTTTTCATTTTATATTTCCAGGTTTTAGCTTGGAAAAAATATCTCTGTCATATACAAAAAGTGCTTGTTAAAAACTTATACTCAAGTTCATCTCCACTAATTAACACTTTGTATTAGATGCATTTTGAAAATTTAATTTCTTCTTTCTTCCTTTTTTCCCCCCTTGTTTTGGAGGTTATCATGGAACTAGCTCTGTAGACCAAGCTAGCCTCGAACTCAGAGAGATCTGCCTGCTTCTGCCTCCCAAATGCTGGGATTAAAGTTGTGTGCCACCAATGCCCGGCTGAAACCTTAATTTCTAACTTAGGTAACCTCTAAAATAGTCGTATTCATTAAATAGGAAAAAAATCCAATTGTTAATGTGCACTTCTATGATTTTTCTTGTTGCTCATTTTTCCCATTTAGTGTCCATCTCTAATTTTATGTTTTAATTTAATGAATAATTTATTAACTATTTTATTTATTCTTTAAATAATTTAAATACATAATGTATTTTGAACTATTTAATAAATATTATTTATTTGAATAATGACTGTTAAGTTAGACGTCAATGGTGAAACAGATGAAGGTTGTAACTCAAGACTTTCTTTTTACTGGGTAGCACTTACAGCTATAATAACAAAGGAAGAGTAGAACAAACAATTACTTGCCTAGTCTTTTATTTTGCTTTCTTTGTGTGATGATAAAAATGGCAAATTAATTTTTAATAAGATTTTAAAATCAGTTTTATACTAATGATTACTAAAAACACATACTAATTTTCTAAACCCTTGTTTCTCAAAAAATATTCCTGCTTGTGGTCTGTTATTTTTCTTTACAATCAAAGAGTAAGTTGTAGATTATTTACAACAGAATTGTACTTGTCCCTCTTCTTATTGAGACATACCTATCTCATCCTCTTTCTTTTTAGAAGTCAAGGTGAAATTTAATACTATTAAAATTAATTTTTGTAAAACAATTTCAATGTAAATCAGGTAATTTCTAAAACCCCATCTGCTCAAGACACGCACCTCAATTCATTTGTAAAGAAAAGAAAGCTGGCATGTTAATTATGTATGCCCCGCTGTATGGGATGTTCTAGGTTCTTACATTGTACTGATAACTTATATTTTGTTTATGTTTTCTGCTAAGATCATAGGATCCTTATGGATGAGGACTGTGCTTTAATATCCTTAACGTCCAATAACGTCTTTATGATATACTTAATATTGACCAGTGAGTACATGATGATGGAGTTTGTTCAATGGAAACATCTAAAGTGCTTTGAGAAGTAGGGTCAGTGCTATCAGCAAGATGGCAGAAAAAGAGTGCCTGTTGTCTGGAGAGATGGTCTATGTGGTAGCAGTGTTTGCTGCACAAGCATGGGTATCTGATATTGAATCTCAGCACTAACATAAAAAGCTGGGGGCATGTTCCCACAACCCCTTGCTGTAGTGGGGGACAGAAATCAGAGGTGCTCACTGGCTGCCACCTAGGCCCAGGTTTAGTAAGAGATCCTATCTTGAATAAGATAAATCATAAAACAGGATATGCAATGTGCTCCCTTGATGTCTGTATGTGTACCCAGAGACATGTACATATGCCAGACACACATTTGTGCTATCACACACACACACACACACACACACACACACACACACGCACATGCAACCCATCAAGCCATGGGTGTATGACATACATATGTGCACATCACACACAGATACAGCCTCCTTGCTTGCAGCTATAGCAGCAGTAATTTAGTACCTCTCCTCAAGTCAGAGTCTTCATAGCAGCTTTGGGATATAGGTTTGAGGCTGCAAAACACTGCTAAGAGTCCAAACTTTCAAGGTCTATTTTCATTGTTAATATTTAAATATTGTTTTTGACAATTTCACACATGTATACAATACATATTGTCTCCTCTAGCCCCACACTTTCCGCTCCACAAATCTTCCATATATATATATTGTTATGTGATCCCCTGGAACTATCCTTTGGAGCCTGGTGGGATCAGCAGTTGGTGTAAAGCTAAAGACAGTGGTGCTCCTGCCAGAATCTACCAATATCTCATACTTCAGAATTAAATAATAGGCTCTCATGAGCACTGCCCATCCTTGATTTATTTATTTATTTATTGAGACAGGATTTCTCTGCATAGCTTTGGAGCCTCTCCTGGCACTTGCTCTGTAGATCAGGGTGGTTTTGAATTCACAGAGCTTCACCTGCTTCCCAAGTACTTGGATTATAGGTGTATGCCACCACTGCTCAGGCAATCCTTATTTTAATACTGGGTCTTGTGTAGACCCAGGACAGCTACTACTGTTGTTAGTTAATGGCTGATCATTGTATGAATCCTCTTTTAGAAACCCAGAGGGTAGAAACATACTTGTCTGATTCCTAATGGCAGGGCTGCAGACCATGGTCTCAGTTGTGGAACTTGCTTTGGTTTATGATTTGGTTCTAGTACATCTCATCTATGGACAAGGGTCAATACTCCTTACCCAGAGGCTTACTCAGGAACCTAGTGGGAGCTGTTCTAGGGACTCAGAGGAAGCCACATCAGTTAGCATATGTAGTGGCTGGCCTGCCGTCTGAAGACCTTAATGCAAGCTCTCATCTCAATAGAGCTCCACTCTTAGGAAGGCATCACCTGGTAATAACATTCAGACCAAATATGGACATGGTAGCAGCTCCATGACTTGGTTTCAGCCCTACTTGACCATAATCTTGGAGGCATTTCTATAAACCCAGAGACCAAAAAGGACAAGGACTTGACAAAACCAGTTAGTAATTACTGGAAGAAGTGTTTTTATTTTCAAATGCTGAGATTCAAGGTTTTGCAGGTAATGGATGATTAAGCAAACATGAACCACCAGAAGAAATTAAAGACCCAGGAACCACTCCTAAGGAAAAGGAGGCCCACAAGCTCTTGAAAAGCCATCCACAGTAATTACATTAAACTTCAGTTAATAGCAAGAAAATACCAATAGATGACTACTCAAGATCAGGATAACAATGAATGATGAAACTGGAGATTAGTAAAGAAATACAATAGAACCAAACTGAAATCCTAGAGCTGAAGAAGGAAACAGAAGAACTGAAAAATCCAGTAAGAACCTTCACCAATAGAGTGCATCTTGGAGAAGAGATAATTAGTGAGATCAAATACAGTGTGTTTAAGGTTAGTGCACTAACGATAAGGATTACAAAATAATGAAGAAGCAAAGGACTGATGTGATATCATTGAATGTATGAGCAAATATAGAGGAACAGAGGGAGAATGAAAGGAGAGGGAAGAAGGGAAAGAAGGAAGAGAGGAAGAGGAGGGGAAATCTATTTGAAGAAATACTATGTGGGAAATCCACAAATATTGGGAGATACATGGACACCTAGATTAACAGAAGGATTTTAAGCAACACTGAAACAACATACTATAATTAATTATAAATAAATTATCAAAAGAAGATAAAGACTTTTTTATAGTAATAGAAGAAAAATGATAACCTCTAGCAAAGAGCTTCTATGGTACCATCAGTGGGCTGCTCAACAGATCCGTGTGCGTTGATAGGGGAGTGGGACAATATATTCAAATGCTTGTAAGTCCTACAACTATAAGGACTACTTGACCCAGAAAAGCTGCTCCCCTAAAATGAGAGAAGTGTTCCCAGATGAGCTAAAACTGATGGAACTCATTGCTATTAGATATTTCTCAAGAGGAATGATCAAGGGATTCTCTGAGTGAAACAACATAAGATGTGAAAATATAAAGCTCACTGGTTAAAATAAACACATAGTCAGACTAACACAGAAATAAGTTACCCATCTCTTTATTACAAAAGTTAAAAGCAAAAGCCTTTAAAAATATAGTTCCAATAATGTTAATTTACAAACAAAAGACTGTAATATGTAACATCAAGAGCATAAAAGATGTTGGAGAAAGGAGTAAAATCTAGATTTTTGCATGTGCCTGAATTTAACTATTATTTGCTTAAAATAGAATAAGTGTGTGTTATGTCTTATGATTAAAGGAAAATTTTTCTCTAGTATATGCATGAAAGATCAGAACAAAGGCATCAAAACATTTTACTATAAATTTTAGCAAATCATAAAGATGGAAATGTTGAAAATAAAAATTACAAAATAATCAGTAATGACAAAGTAAAATTATACAATGAAAAAATGAGAAAGCATCTTCAACAAATAGTGTTGGCATAACCAGATGCTGGCATGAAGACGACTGCAGATAGATCCATATCTATCGTGCCATTCACAAAACTTAAGTCCAAATGCATCAAAGACCTCAACATAAATCCAACCACACTGAATCTGTTACAAGAGAAAGTTGGAGGTACTCTAGAAAATTGGTACAGGAGACCACTTCTTTAACATAAACCCAGTAGCACAGACACTAAGATCGACAATTAATAAATGGGACCTCCTCAAACTAAGAAGCTTCTGTAAGGCAAAAGACAGTCAACAAGACAAAAAAAGCAGCCCATAGAATGGGAAAAGTTCTTCACCAACCTCACATCTGATAGAGGGCTGATCTCCGAAATAAACAAAGAATTCAAGAAACTAGTCACCAAAACACCAATGATCCAATTAAAAAGTGGGGTACAGAACTAAATAGAGAATTCTCAATAGAGGAATCTAAAATGGCTGAAAGACACTTTAAGAAATTGCTCAACATCCTTAGCCGTCATGGAAATGAAAATCAAAACCATCTTACTCCCGTCAGAATGGCTAAAATCAGAAACACCAAACAAGTTTATGCTGGAGAGGATGTGGAGAAAGGAAAACACTCCTCCACTGCTTGTGGGAGCACAAGCTTGTACTTTAAAAATCAGTATGGTGGTTTCTCAGAAAAATGGAAATAAGTCTACCACAAGGTCAAGTAATTCCACTCTTAGGCATATACCCAAAAGATGCACATTCATACAAGAACATCTGTTCAACTATGTTCATAACAGCATTATTTGCAATAGCCAGAACCTGGAAGCAACCTAGATATTCCTCAACTGAAGAATGGAGAAAATGTGGTACATTTACACAATGGAGTACTACTCAGCAGAAAAACACAATGGAATCTTGAAATTTGCAGGGAAATGGATGGAACTAGAGGAAACCATCCTGAGTGAGCTAACCCAGTCACAGAAAGGAACATGGTATGTACTTACTCATAAATGGACATTAGACATAGAGCAAAGGATCACCAGCCTACAAGCCACACTGCCAGAGAAGCTAGGAAACAAGGAGGACTCTAAGAGAGACATACATGGTCCCTTACAAAAGGGAAAAGAGAACAGATCTCCTGAGCAAATTGGGAGCAGGCTTGGGGGGGGGGGGGAGAGAAAGGTTGGGAGAAAGAGAAGGGGAAAGGAGAATATGAGGGAGCAGGAAAATTGAGTCAGGAGAAGAATAGAAAAGAACAAGAAAAGACATACCATAATAGAGGGAGCCATTATAGGTTTAAAGAGAAATCTCACACTAGGAAAATGACCAGAGAGTTTCCAGTGAGATCCCACTACCCTGCAAAACCTTCTCAAGTTCCAGCCCAGCCCTCGTCCTCTTTTGCCGGCTATTGGCCAGAGGTGAGTCTGGGCCCAATTGGGGCTGCCTGTCCCCTTCAACCTCTTTTCCCTCCTCCCCCGCCTGAACTCCCTGGATTGGCCCCTGATCCTGCTGCTCCTGTCTCCGGTCCCCTTTGAGAGCACCCTTGGAGCTCTGATACACCCCCACCCATCCCAACCTCCAGCCTACCCCCCCCCACCCTGTGCCCTACCCCACCTACAGTCCTGCCGCTCTGGTTGAGCACTGGGACAGAGGGTGGAGCCAACAGTCCACCCTACTTCGGAGACCTCTCAGAGCAACTCCTAACAAAGGAGACCTGACTATCCACGTGGGACCACCTGTAATTTCCACCGGCTTGGTCCCTGACCCCGCCTCCAGTCCTCTGCTGGAGTCCCAGGCCCCTCCCAGAGATCCGCCTATCTCTGCGGGTCCACTTGGAGTTCCTGCAGGCAAGATCCTTGACCCACAAATCCGGGCCCCTGCCAAAGAACGAGGTCTCAGCTGGAGAGCGCCAGTTTCCAGTGAGATCCCACTACCCTGCAAAACCTTCTCAAGTTCCAGTCCAGCCCTCATCCTCTTCTGCCGGCTATTGGCCAGAGAGAAGCCTCCTAGAGAGCTTGGACCACACAGAGATACAGACATTGAATCTTTGATCCACATAAGCCCATCTGGGAAGGACCATAGAGAGAGGGGAAGAGACACCACCAACACCTACAGGAAGAAACTATGGGAAGAAGGCAATACAAGAGAACACCTAACAACAGAAAGACAAACATGACACCACCAGAATCTAGGGAATCTACACCAACTAGAATGGAACACAACAACAAAGCAGAGGAAGCAGAAGGGTACGACTTAAAAATCACCATCATAAAAATGATAGAGGCCCTCAAAGAAGATATGAGAAAATCCCTTAAAGAAATAGAGGAAAAAACAAACAAAAAAGTGGAAGAAATGAACAAATTCCTTAAGGAAAGTACAGAAAGCCAAGAAAAAACAATTAACCAGGTGAAGGAAACGGTTCAAGATTTGAAAACCGAAATTGAGAAAATAAAGGCAACACAAATGGAAGGAAAGCTGGAAATTGAAAAGCTGGGCAAAAAATCGGAAACCACGGACACAAGCATAACCAATAGAATTCAAGAGATGGAAGAGAGAATCTCAGGCGCAGAAGATAAACTAGAAGAAATAGATTCATCGACCAAAGAAAACCATAAATCCAACAAATCCTTAACACACAATATCCAGGAAATGTGGGACACCATGAAAAGGCCAAACCTAAGAATAATAGGCATAGAGGAAGGTGAGGAAGCCCAGCTCAAAGGTGCTGAAAACATATTCAACAAAATCATCGAGGAAAACTTTCCAAATCTGAAGAAGGACATGCCCATGAAAGTACAAGAAGCATACCGAACCCCAAATAGGCTGGACCAAAGAAAAAAGACCCCTCGACATATAATAATCAAAACACCTAGCATACAGAATAAAGAAAGAATATTAAGAGCAGCGAAGGAAAACGGACAGGTAACATATAAAGGCAGACCTATCAAAATTACACCTGACTTCTCCATGGAAACCCTCAAGGCCAGAAGGTCCTGGATAGATGTTCTAAAAGTATTAAGAGAACACGGATGCCAGCCTAGGCTACTATATCCAGCAAAACTCTCAGTCAATATAGATGGAGAAAACAAGATATTCAATGACAAAACCAGATTTTCCCAATATGTATCTACAAATCCAGCCCTACAGAAAGTATTGGAAGGAAAATTCCAACCCAAGGAAGGTAACTACGCCCACAAAAATGTAGGCAACAGATAATCCAACTACACCAGAAACCTAGGGTGAAGCAGAACAAATATATTCACAATACCACTGCCAACAACAAACCTAAATCAAACAACCATCAACAATCAATGGTCCTTACTCACCCTCAACATTAATGGTCTTAACTCACCTATAAAAAGACACAGATTAACAGAATGGATACGAAGACAGAATCCATCCTTCTGCTGCATACAAGAAACACATCTTAGCTCCAAAGATAGACATTACCTCAGGGTAAAGGGTTGGGAAAAGATTTTCCAATCAAATGGAAATAAGAAGCAAGCAGGCGTAGCTATCCTAATATCTAACAAGCTAGACTTCAAACCAAAACTAGTCAAAAGAGATGAAGATGGTCATTTCATATTCATCTCAGGAGAAATCCATCAACACAAAGTCTCAATTCTGAACATCTATGCCCCTAATACAAAGCCACCCACATTCGTAAAAGAAACACTACTAAAACTCAAAGCTCATATAAAACCTCACACACTTATAGTGGGAGACTTCAATACACCACTCTCAACACTAGACAGGACCACAAATCAGAAACTCAACAAAGAAACAAAAGAATTAACAGAAGTTATGTCTCAACTGGGGCTAACAGACATCTATAGAACATTCCATCCAAAGACAAAAGAATATACCTTCTTCTCTGCTCCACATGGAACCTTCTCTAAAATCGACCACATACTAGGAGACTTAACAAACCTCAACAGATACAAGAGAATAGAAATAGTCCCCTGTATCTTATCGGACCACCATGCTTTAAAATTGGAATTCAACAACAATACAAATAGCAGAAAACCTGCAAACTCATGGAAACTTAACAATGTGCAATTGCACCACTCCTGGGTCAAAGAAGAAATAAAGAAAGAAATTAAAGACTTTCTAATATTCAACGAGAATGAGGATACAACATACCCGAACTTATGGGACACCTTGAAAGCAGTGCTACGAGGGAAGTTCATTGCACTAAGTGCCCATATGAAGAAAACAGAGGATAGTCACATAAATGAATTAACAGCGCAACTGAAAACCTTAGAACAGAGAGAAGTGAATTCACCCCGCAGGAGCAGACGCCAGGAAATAATCAACTTGAGGGCTGAAATCAACAAAATAGAAACCAGGAAAACAATACAAAAAATCAATGCAACAAAGAGTTGGTTTTTTGAGAAAATCAACAAGATTGATAAACCTTTATCCAAATTAACGAAAAAGCAGAGACAGAACATGCAAATTAACAAAATCAGAAACGAAATGGGGAACATAACAACAGACACAGAGGAAATCCAGACAATTTTCAGGTCATACTTTGAAAATCTGCATTCCACAAAAATTGAAAATTCAAAGGAAATGGACAAGTTTCTGGATAACTATCACTTACCAAAATTAAATCAAGAACAGACAAACAACTTAAATAGACCTATAACCTGCAATGAAATAGAAGCAGTCATCGAAAGCCTTCCAACGAAAAAAAGTCCAGGGCCAGATGGATTCAGTGCAGAATTCTACCAGACATTCAAGGAAGAACTAATACCACTACTCCTCAAACTGTTCCACAAGATAGAAACAGAAGGTTTATTGCCAATCTCTTTTTATGAGGCCGCAATAACTTTGGTACCCAAACCTCACAAAGACACAACTAAGAAAGAAAACTACAGACCAATATCCCTGATGAACATCGATGCAAAAATACTCAATAAAATAATGGCAAACCGAATTCAAAAATACATCAGAGAAATCATCCACCATGATCAAGTAGGCTTCATACCTGGATTGCAGGGATGGTTTAACATGCGAAAATCTATCAACGTGATCCACCATATAAACAAACGGAAAAAGAAAAACCATATGATTATTTCCCTAGATGCAGAAAAAGCCTTCGATAAAATTCAACACCCTTTCATGATAAAGGTATTAGAGAGGTCAGGGATAACAGGAACATACCTAAACATAATAAGAGCAATATACAGCAAACCAACTGCCAACATCAAACTGAATGGAGAGAAACTTAAGCCAATTCCTCTAAAATCAGGAACAAGACAAGGCTGTCCTCTCTCTCCATATCTCTTCAATATCGTACTAGAAGTTCTAGCTAATGCTATAAGACAACAAAAGGAGATCAAGGGCATCCAAATTGGAAAGGAAGAAGTCAAACTGTCTCTATTTGCAGATGATATGATAGTTTACATAAGCGACCCAATAAACTCTACCAGGGAACTCCTACAGCTGATAAACACCTTCAGCAAACTAGCAGGATACAAGATAAACTCAAAAAAATCAGTAGCCCTATTTTTTTTAGACGACAAAGAGGCAGAGAAAGAAATCAAAGAAACATCACCCTTTACAATAGCCACAAGCAACATAAAGTATCTTGGTGTAACGCTTACCAAACAAGTAAAAGATCTATATAATAAGAACTTTGTGACTCTAAAGAAAGAAATTAAAGAAGATACCAGAAAATGGAAAGACCTCCCATGCTCTTGGATAGGTAGGATAAACATAGTAAAAATGGCAATCTTACCAAAAGCAATCTACAGATTCAATGCAATCCCCATTAAAATCCCACCACAATTCTTCACCGACCTTGAAAGGATAATAATCAACTTTATATGGAAAAACAAAAGACCCAGGATAGCCAAAACAACCCTATACAATGAAAGAACATCAGGAGGCATCACCATTCCTGACTTTAAGCTCTACTACAGAGCTATAGTTCTGAAAACAGCCTGGTATTGGCATAAAAATAGACAGGTAGACCAATGGAATCGAATTGAAAATCCTGATATTAATCCACGCACCTATGAACACCTGATTTTCGACAAAACAGCTAAAATTATACAATGGGGCAAAGACAGCATCTTCAACAAATGGTGCTGGCACAATTGGATGAGGGTGTGTAGAAGACTGCAGATAGACCCATGTCTGTAGCCATGCACAAAACTCAAGTCCAAATGGATCAAAGACCTCAACATCAATCCAGCCACATTGAACCTCTTAGAAGTGAAAGTCGGAGGTACCCTTGAACAAATTGGTATAGGAGACCGCTTCTTGAACATAACTCCAGGGGCACAGACACTGAAAGAAACAATTAATAAATGGGACCTCTTCAAACTTAGAAGCTTCTGTAAGGCAAAGGACACAGTTGACAAGACCAAACGGCAGCCCACTGACTGGGAAAAGATTTTCACTAATCCTATATCCGACAAAGGGCTGATCTCCAAAATATACAAAGAACTCAAGAAACTAGTCAACAAAACACCAAATAACCCTATTAAAAAATGGGGGTACAGAACTGAAGAAAGAATTCTCAATGGAGGAAATCAAAAAGGCTGAAAGACACTTAAGAAAATGCTCCACATCCTTAGCTATCAGGGAAATGCAAATCAAAACAACTTTGAGATACCATCTTACCCCTGCCAGAATGGCTAAAATTAGAAACACCAGTGATGACTTATGTTGGAGAGGATGTGGAGAAAGTGGAACACTCCTCCACTGCTGGTGGGAGTGCAAACTCATACAGCCACTTTGGAGATCAGTATGGCGGTTCCTCAGGAAAATGGGAATTAGTTTACCACAGGACCCGGCAATCCCCCTCTTAGGCATATACCCAAAGGATTCACATCAATGCAACAAAGACATCTGTTCAACTATGTTCATAGCAGCACTATTTGTAATAGCAAGAACCTGGAAGCAACCTAGATGCCCTTCAATTGAAGAATGGTTAATGAAGATGTGGCACATCTACACAATGGAATACTACTCTGCAGAAAAAAATAATGGTATCTTGAAATTCGCAGGGAAGTGGATGGCACTTGAAGAAACCATCCTGAATGAGGTAACCCAGTCACAAAAAGAGGAACACAGTATGTACTCACTCATATATGGATTTTAGACCTAGATCAAATGATCACCAGCCTATAATTCACATCACCAGAGGAACTAGGATACAAGTTGTATTCTAAGAGATTCATATAAAGTCCCTCACAGAACTAGGAAGGGACAAGTCCCCCAGACCTCAGTTATAGTGGGGGAGGACAGCTAATGGAGAGAGAAGTAGGAGAAAATGAGAGGGAGGAGAGGAAGGCATGTGCGACCAGGAGGATTGAGCCTGGTTAGGAATGGAAAATAGGAAAGAGAGAGAGAGAGGCAGAGACAGAGAGAGAGAACATAAAAGAGGGAGCCAATATTGGTTTGAAGATAAAGTTGAACACAAAGAAAGGTCGAGGGAACTACAAGACTGCTCCCAACTAACAATCTCAGCTTCCGTGGAAAGGCTATCATAAATGCCCTTCCTGGAGAGTGAGATCAACAACTAACTTCTCCATGGAGTCCTCAACTAATGCCTGTTGAAAACAGGAACAAACACCCATACATAAACACTGAGTCAAACTAGAACCCAGAAGCAGATGGAGAGGACAAGACCATGCGGTAGAAGTACATAGAGACAGCTTACCTGAACAAGGAGGAGCTAAGGGCCACTAGACTGATAGCTGGGAAGCCAACAGGGGTCTGACTCGGACCCCCCTTAATATGGGTCTCAGCCAGAAGGTCTGAGCAGCCTAAGAGACCTCAGACAGTGGAGCCAGGATGTATCCCTGGTGCACAAAAGGACTTTGCAAACATATCCCCCATGGAGGGATAACTGCCTTATTCTAGAGATAGGAGAGAAGCCCTAGTCCCTACTTCACAGGACCTGTCAGATCTACATGACCCCAACTGGATGGCATTCCCCTACATATTGTATTGTGGTGGGGGGTTGGGAGGGGCGGGTGTTTAGAGTGCATGGGAGAGGGTAGAGAGGGCAAAAGGGAGGGAAAGAGGGAGGGAGGGCTTGGGGGGAGGGAGGGAGGGAGGGAGAGGGAACTGGGATCGACATGTAAAATAATAATAAAAAAAAAACGCTTTGACTCCAAAATTTAAGTTGAAGAACAAGTTACTGGGGAAAAGTATTTCTATTTTTGTTTCCACAGAAAATGAAAAGATGTGGATTCCTTCCAGACTAATGTGGTTTGATCACACCAGACCGCCTGAAACAGAGTACAAGCTGATCCTACATTCCAAACAGCTGGACAAAACAGCCCTACAGACTACAGCTAGGATATCTGAATCTTCTTCGAATCCCCCAAGACAGTGCCCCTTACCAGCAGGAATTAGTTTGGAAAGAACGACACCCAAATTCCCAAATATTGTGTATAAATGTTTGTTTTCATTTAATTGGACTTTGTTATATAAAATTAAATAAAAAATACTCTATATGCATAAAAAAAAAAAAAAGAAAAGAAAATGACCAGAGACCTACAAGGATGACCCCAACTAACAATCTAAAAAGTAGTGGAGAGGCTACCTTAAATGCCCTTGATGAGATTGATGACTACCTTATATGCCATCTTAGAGCCCTCATCCAGTAGCTGATGGAAGCGGAAGCAGACACCCACAGCTAAACACTGAGCTCCTGGAATTCAGTTGCAGAGAGGGAGAAGTGATGAGCAAAGGGGTCAAGACCAGGCTGGAGAAACCCACAGAAACAGCTGACCTGAACAAGGGGGAGCTCGTGGACACCACACTGATAGCTGGGAAACCAGCATAAGACTGACCCAGACCTCTTTTATGAGGGTCTCAGTTAGGAGGCCTGGGAAGTCTATGGTACCTCTGAAAATGGAACTAGATTGTATCCCTAGTGCAGGACAGACTTCAGGAGCCCATTCCCCATGGAGGAATACTCCCTTAGCCTAGAGACACGGGGAAGGGCCAGGCCCTACCCCAAATGATTTGACAGACTTTGAGCACGTCTCTTGGAAGGCTTCAACCTCCCTGGGGAGTGGATGGGAGATGAGATGGGGGGTCCATGGGGTTCATGGGAGGATGGGAGAACTGGTATGGGTATGTAAAATAAGAAAAAAATAAAAACCAAAATAACAAGTAAACAAGCTAAAATGTCAACAAGAAGTCTGTATAAATCAGTCATTATTTTAAATGCAAAATAATAAATTCTCTAATTAAATGATAGACAGTGCCTTCAATTAAAAATGATCACCATGCTTTACTATTTCTACAAAATCAAAAAATATGATGCATCCAAGAGATCATTGTAGCAGGATTGTCTGGGAGTGTATCAGACAAGATAGTCTTCAAATTAGTAACTATGTAACAACATTAATGTCATTGACTATAAGTCAATATTTATAAATGTGTTGTGAACATTTGTGTATTTACTACACCACAAATATTGACAGAGCTGCATGGAAAAATTTACAGAAATACAAAATTATTTGAAGACACCAATAACTCATTTTCAATAATGCATTGCGGAAGCGCCGTCCTCTGCACCTCCACCGCCTTATCGCAGAAGCTCAGCCAAGGATTTTCATTTCCTCACTCCCCGTGCCAGATCACAATTAGCTGCTGCTTTCCCGGTTTTTCAGGATGCTCAGGGACAGCGGTATCATGACCCTATACCATATAAATAGTTAAAAGATCTGGTTGAAGCCACAAGAACATATGGAGTGAACGCCAACTATACTCGGGCGTTATTAAGCAGATTAGCTTCTCAAGCCATGACACCGGCAGATTGGTTTGAGATATCGAAAACCTGTCTTTCCACGGGGCAATATTTAGATTTCAGATCCCATGTTACGGATAGAGCCCACACACAAGCTAGGGTCAGGTGATATTAATTGGTTACGAGGGTTTTTGCGATTACCAAGAGCTGAGTTACTTCCATTATTTAAAACCTTAGAGGGAAATCCTGATATCAATTCTTCCCGGCAATTGACTCCAGCAGCAAAGGAAGCCATTAGCAAAGTTGAGAAAGCCCTAGAAATGGCACAAGTGTGGAGATTCGATCCAAATAAAGAGTTAATGTTATGTGTCCTTAAAACTGAAATCAATGGTAAATTAAGAGGAGGCATCATGATTCTTAATCAAAGGATAGATTTGGTGCAAGAACAAGTGGATACACTTTGGCAATTAGCTCAATTAGGTTGTGAATGGAAATATCCTGGATTGTGTATAACTAGTGTGCCTTTCCATAATGTTTCCCATGCTGCTGAATTATCTCGAAATCTGTCCCAGTATCTAGCAGGAAAGTGGTCAGAAGAGTTTGATGAATTGGTTCAACAGCTAAGACAAGAGATCGTGAAGATTAATGCCACCAGAGTGGACCTTTCCTTCGCAGGAGGATTTTTGTCCTGGATTGCTTCAGCTTTTTCCCACTTTAAGGAATGGGTGGGGGTGGGGATGTTTGACATTTCTCTTATGGCTGTGTGCTGTTTTGTCTCTGGCTCATTTGTAGACTCAGGGCCCAGCATGCAAGGGATCGAAAATTAGTTGCACGGGCCCTTATGGCCTTGGATTCTGGAGTGTCTCCACAGGCTTGGCTTACAGCCCTTAAGGAATAATACCTCTAACCCACAGCCATTGCACCCCTAGAGCCTTGTAAGGCTCATTGCACTAGGGTTGGTGTGGGTCAAGATTGCTTGCTCCTCCCCTAAAGAGAAGATAGGACCTCTCTACGTGGCCTTTGCACCCCCTGGGGAATAATATCACCCCATTGCACTGGGGAAGGCACGTGAGAGATTCGGAAGACACAGCCTTTGCACCTCCCAGGAACAAAGTAAAGGTTCCATTGCACAGGAGAAGGTGTGCCATCTATGATTACAGCGTCCCTTGATCGGTCTTCACACCATGAGGTGAGGACATGAACGGGAATAAGACCATCTTTCATTGCTCTGCTCATATTAAAATAAAAAGGGGGAACTGTGGGCAGCCGCCAGCAGAACGCCATTACAAGATGGCGAACTTCCTCCTTCTTGCACCCTTGGTGCCTTACCTTATTTGGGCATATGCCTGCCTGATGGTAGTACTCCGGTGCGCTTGCTCGTTCCCTAGCCAATCCCGTGGCTCCAATGCTGTGGCGAGGTCCTCTGAGCCTATGAGATTGCGACCCATTGCCTAGTAGCATATATAAGCAGCTGCTTTTTCCTCCCCGGGGCCCCTCACCTTCAGCTCTCCCTTCAACCAAGAAGTGCTCCAATAAAGTGTGATCTGAGAAGAATCCTCGTGTGGTTGCCGTCTGTCCTGGGGGTCGGGCTGGGCGCGCCACATCTGGTGCCGAAACCCGGGACCGAGTGAGGGGCCGAAGAGGATTCAGAACTCAACACACGGAGCGGCGGTACCAGTAAGTTCCCTTCCTTTTGTGATGTTCGCTTCTGGTATTGTCTTGCATCCAGGTTTGTACGCCCTGTTATTTGTTTTACTGGTGATAGTAGTATTAGCTTGCTGCTTGTGCCTTCGTTGCGATCGCCCAGGACAGGAGTGCTTGTGTTGGTGTTAAAGTGAAAGCAAGTCCGGTGTAGATAAATTGGCATTTCCCCCATCGATAAGTCTCACGTAGATAAGTGAGTATGATGGGAAACACCTTAGGTGCGGGACCAGGTGGAACGGATGGGGTCACCCCGGTCAAAGCGCTGGTTAAGCACAGAGGGCTCCCGCTCTCTTGATCGTTTATAGCGAAGGTGCTAGCAGACATAGATAAGCATGCTCCATGGTTCGCGAACTCCGGGGATCTTAAAGAACGATGCGGCACACTCAGGATCCTTCTGCAGTAAAGCTTTAATGCATCTTGAGAGGGAGAGCATAAGCTTACAGAGCGGAGACGCCAAACATCCAAAACCCAACCCTTATATAGGTTTACAGCCTTCGCCTCGGACGTGTCACCTCCTGATTGGCTGCAGCCCATCAGCCCATATGACGCCATGGGAGAGGCAGAGGCCAAGGGAGGGAAAATCACCCTGCACCTGCGCACTGACTTGTTTACTCTCAATGCCAGCCGGATGCAGGCGCCATCTTGTAATGGAGAATGCAGGGACGGCTCCCTACAATGCATAGATAAAGCAGACCAGTATCTTTAAAAAACAATTAGATCAACATGGAAACAGTGGATTTAATGACATTATAGACCAAATGGTTATAAACATTCACAAACAGCCCATTGCTCCCAACAGCAGCAGATTGCATAGTCTTCTATAGCATATGTAGAACATTATTCAGGAAAAAAAATCACTAAAAAACTGAATACTAGAATCTTCTCAAATGCAGAGCATGATGGTAACTAAGATTCTTGTCTGTGACCCCACCAAGGCATGGTGCTAGAAAGGTAGCTGAGAGTCCTACATCTTGACTTGAAGAAAACAAGAAGTGGTGTGAGTGTTACACTGAGTGAAACTTGAGCAAAAGAGACCTCAAAGCCCATCCCAATGAAAAACTTCCTCCAGTGAGGCCACACCCACTCCAATGAAGCCACACCTTCTAAAATGACACTCCCTTTAGGGGACATCTTCCAAACTACCACACACACCCACCTACATTTGTGGCTATGGGATTTCAGATAAACACTCTTCTTGCCCAGTATGTGTTTGTCCCTCTATGATTGAATTTTTGATAGTTTAGGAGTAATGCTAGTTGTGAGAAGGTATTTCCTGTTAGGGTTGCAGCTATTAGGTTTTCAGAGGCCTGCTCTACTATTCTCAGTATTTCAGCTGTAGACTGACTTTAGAGCTTCTTGCTCTAAATGATGACGTCCTGGAAGTAGAGGTGCTTTTTCATGCTCATAGGCAGTTGCTGTACACTCAGCCAACCCATTGGAAATCACTTAATGGTTGTCATTTGCCAGAAACTGTGAACAGACTGTTTGAATGGACTCCAGAGTGCTAGTACTCCTGGTTGCTAACTGGATGTCCTAGCCATGCTGTAAGAATAGGAAGGGGATGTCTTGCTGTTGCTTCATGATTTTCTCATTACCCTTCAAATTTAATTGCAACATCTTTTTTATATTGTCCATTTGAGATGTAATCATCTTTGGAATGGAGGCTGCTGAGACAACTGAGCTGGGTTTGAGTTCCAGCAGGGGAAGGTAGTAACCCTGGATTCTGAGTTGCTCTATTTTCTTGGGAGAAGAGTATATGCCTGTTTTTGTTTTTTTTTTCAACCCACAAGGATAATGAGGGGCTGGAGACATTGCTCAGCAGTTAAGAGCACCTGTTGTTCTTGAAGAGGATATGAGTTCAGTTCTGGTTCAAAGGAATCTGATGACCTCTTCTGGCGTCCACTAGCACCAGGCATGCTCATGATTACATACATACAGGCAATACACTTATACACATAAAATAAAAATAAATCTATCTAAAAAGTGACAGGGGTTGAATAATCTACAACAGCAAACTTTTTTTTTTATCTATTAATGTCATTTTAACCATGAAGGAAAGGTCTTCTTATGAAAGGATAGCAGAGACAGAACTTGTTTCACAATAGTTATCACTTACAAAAAAAAAAAAAAAAAAAAAAAAGGTGGTAGCTTTAGTTTCTAATGCTCTAATCAGCCCCTTCAATCCTGCAAGCTTATAACTCTGTAGTCATATACTTTTTTGAGTATTTTATTATAATGGTTTTTTTGAACAAAGGTTTTTGCCATACATATATGTATATATGTGTATATATACACTACTAATTATAATAATAAAAGCAAGCTAGTCTATTCCCACTGGAGTGATTTGCTTATGTGAGCCCCCAGAGAGCACTACAGCAAAACTCTTAACAAAACTCATAAGTGGGGTGATACTCTGTCAATGAAAAAGTTAGGAACACTTTACCACTGGGGAGGGAGTAGAACTATTTCTCTGTCATTTTCTCAACTTACAATCTCAAGCGAGACATTCAAATACTTATTTCCCTCATAAAGATGAAAGAACTACTAATGTTTCTTTAAGGATTAAGCTTTATGAATCTGAAGGTAGAAGGCAGAGCTATATAAAATTAAAAGGACAACAGGACAGTATCCCACAACCTCTAGATTTTTCTCTCAGGAATTTTAGAACTCCAGTTATCACATCTGTTAGCCATGACTTCATATACTTGTAAGCATTGTCAAATCTCAGCTTGAAGAAATCAGATACCTCTTCAGGGTGGACCATTTTTGTTCTCTCAGCCACGATCTTCACTCTTGAGTTGTGTATATAACCTGTTTTCAAGTCCCTACCAGCCATTCTTTCTTCAAACCCATGTAGTTTGGCCTTTGCTCACTTCTGTCCAATTAAACTATCTTCACTAAAACTTTTGGTTTTTCCTACCACACAGTCAAACCTGCACCCTTCATTCTCAAATGAGACCGTTCCTATCTCTCAGCCTCTTTAGCAAGCATCTATTACTGATTTTAAAATGTCCGCATTCTCGAGAGTACTATCAAAAGCCCTGTTTATTCAATACCCACTCTTAGTTGATATTAACCATTTATGTAATTTTATACTGTATTCCCATTGCCCATATTTTTAAATTCATACCCCCAAACCTCCATTCTAAGCTGTAAACTTGATAACTTCAAGGATGAAGATGACAGAGTCTGTTTGCTCCAGTACTGTCTGGAAAACATGACTTCCTAGCTACTCTGGCTGCAGAGGAAAGACTGGAACATGCAAGAGTTTTGTGTCATCTATGGCAGGAAGAAATAGTTTTTACCTTCTCCCTATAACATCAATCAGAACTACTTTCATGACTATAACTACAATGGAGTCAGGAAGGAAGAAGCTAGTGAGCCAGATGTTGGTGAGCACAAACGGTCTACATCAGAAAAGAATTACTGTGTACTTTTCTTTTCCCCAAACTTATCAATAATACCTTAAAGGCCATTTTGATCTAATTTTCTCCATCACTGCTTTTGGGAGGGCATAAAAAAATCAGTGTCAATGGAAGGTTTTACTTATTCAGGCTCTGTCTCAGGTAAAGAGCTTACCCAACAGTGAGCCCATAATTGACTGGGGCATGAGTACGGTAAGGGCTTAACAGTATTAATCTTCTAACTGCCAAATCTTGTATACAGGTGAAAAGATGAAGAAAGATAAACAAAATACCAACATTTTAAGCAGATTCTGTGCTTGTCCAGGTTCCCTAGAGGAACATAATTCATAAAATGTATGTATTGAAAGTGGATTTATAAAATTGGCTTATCAATATGGCTGGACTGCTCCAGCCATGGCTACTTTACACTGGAGGAGCTGAGACTCTGGTAGTTACTCAGTCCACTGGGTGCCTTCGCAGTCTCAGTCTAGCACTGAAGGCCTGGAGGGCTCCTGCAGAGCCTCTGGTCTTTATTCCACATTGTAGTCTCTCTTATTTGGGTTTATATTGCCATGATAGAACCCTCTGGCCAAAAGCAACTTAGAGAAAACAGGTAAGGGTTTATATCAGATTTTATATCCCCACCACAATCCACCATGAAGGAAAAGTCAGGGCATAACTCAAGGCAGGGACCTGCAGGCAGGATCTGAAACAAACAACACGGAGTAGTGCTGCTTACCAGCATGTGTCTTGTGGCTTTCCCAGTCTGATTTTAGTACCAAGGACCAGCAGCCATGGTAGCACTGTCAACAGTGAGCTGGGCCCTCCAACACAAGTCATCAAGAAATTTTCTCAGTTGAGGATCCCTCTTTCCAAATGACTTTAGGTTGTGTCAAGTTGAAATAAAACCAGTAAGCTCAGAGGCTAAAGAATCAAGGGAATTAGTAGGAACAGCAGTGACAGCAGCAGCAGCAACAACAACAGCAGCACAGATGAACTTTCCAGAGATAGCAAAGGCCTTCCATGTCTTTCATATACTTTGGGGGCACTACCAGAAGGTGATACACATATTTAGGATAGGCCTTGCCATATCAATTAAAATAATTTGCTTTAATGTGAAGACAATCCCCATAGCCAACTCCACAGGCCAGCCCAATGTAGCCAGCCCCTCACTGAGGCTATCTTGTCAGGTGAGTCCAGGTTGTTTCAAGTTGATGACTAAAATTAGCCATCACAGGCAGAAATTAGACCCTTTCTTTTTGTTGTGATCACAGAGCTTCTATTTAAAGAATTGTTTCTGGAAACATAATGGGGAGAGGTCTGAGAAGAGCAGTTGAGATTTCAGGGTTTGTGAGCTGGATCACTCTCAGCCTGTTGGCAGTGAGAACCCTGTCTCTAGTAATAGAATGTGGGTGTCATTTGACATCAGGTAGGTGACCAGTTATTGAAACTCTTCACTGGTTAGTCACTGAAAGTAAGCTGCTGAATGGGACTGGCATTCACTCGTTGGTAAGGGTCTTTTAAAAAACAGGATCTGTAAATATGTTTCTCTTATTGGTTAATGAATAAAGCCCTGTTGTCCAATAGGAAAGCAAGATAGGAGGGAATAGGAGACAAGGAGGATTCGGGAAGATGTAATAGAGGAGAGTCAAGATGTAGGGACTTGAGAGAAATCTGGACCCTCTCTCTGGTAAGATAAAACAACATGGAAACACTTAGACTAATAAAAATGAGTTCATATTTAAGACAGAGCTAGCCAATAAGAAACACTAGTAACAGGCCAAAAGCTTTATATCTAATACAGCATCTCTGTGTGTTATTTGGGGCTGATGCGGCTGTGGAACCAGGCTGGCCAGAAAACTGCTTGTAACACCATGCTTACAGCATGGTTAAGAAAAATATAGCACCCAGGCACGTGGACAGAGACTATCTTAATGGTCTCCTTTTAAGTTTTTTGGCCCTGACCCTCTCTGAAAATGCAGAAGCAGACAATCTCCTTGTTGGAATGCAAAGTTTTTTCTCCACAAGACTTCATATGCTCCCTCAGGATTTTTCTTTACCTTTTATTATGGTCAGTAAGTGTATAATAGAGCTAACTCTTAACTAATACACCCAGATGGGAATGTGCTGGCTTCCATATGGCCTAATATCAAGGAGAAATAGCTCTACAATTTTGTATCATTAGGTGTTGGTAGAGAATATGAAGGTCTGAATTAAGAAATCATTTATCCTATGTTGCTTTCTGTTGCTGTGATAAACATCATCACCAAAAGCAACTTGGGGAGGAAAAGGTTTATTTGATTTACACTTCCCTGTTATAGAATTGTGAAGTGGATTGATATCATTTGTAATCTATTACAACATGGACTTGACTCATACAGTGTTGGCCATTAGCATTGTCAAAAGATAATTGCTTGAGCAAAGAGCTCAGAGTGCCATGTTATTCTCCAGTTTTGGATCACTGATCTTCCTTTAGCTCACAACTATGAATTGACTATGAGGAGCAAAAACTCTGCACTTCGTTTCTGAATAGGCATATTGAGTAGGGTGGTTTAAATGAAAGAGGGTGCCGACTAGTTACTAGGAATGGCCTTAGCAGTGGTAACAAAAAGGGTTATTTTTTTTTTCTTCCAGCGGGTGGAGCTAAGGCAGTGCTTTCACCAAGGTGTCATTTGCATGTCTTCATTACATCCTAGCTTCTGGGACCTGGCCAGCCTGGTAGGAAAATCACTGCCTCTAAGACTGTACTATGTTAATGGAGGCATTTCTCCCTTGTCATAAACAAGAAGGAACTCTGCTTGAAATCTGTCTAACAATGTAACAACAAAATTAGCTAACTTCTTTTTGAGTCACCAAAATTCATATCCTAAACTGTGATCAATTCTTGTGCTAGTTATGGAATTAGATCAGGGGTATTTTATATGTAGTACACTATTACAATAATAAAACCCAAAGTCATATATAATAATAACCTTCATAAACAAGTTTGATTATCATAATACTAGTACAATTTAGTTTTCTTACAAAACTGCTTTGCAGCATCATTTCTCTTGGCTAGCATCTGGATGCCATTTTGTTCTTTAATAATTCTCACACAGTTATGCTTCCTAAAACATTTTATCCTTAGGGATGATTTTGAGAAAACTGAAGTATTTGTTGGAAAATAAATGATATTTGGCTAACTGAAAAATTACTTTGGCATTTTCTTATGTTTCAAACAATTAGTTTGATAAATTCTAGGTTTGTTGATAAATATATCTGACTATCCATTTAAATATCAGAAAGAAGACAGACTCATTCAGCATTAAAATGCAGCTCATGTTCAAATTCATTGTTGCTACAATTTTGTAATTAGTTTCTCTTTTTGATTAGTCTCAAGTTAATTAAAACCTTTTTAAAAATTTATATGCCTCCTACAGTCTTTCCTCTTCCTCTTCCAGTAGAGCTCCCTGATCTCCCAGGGAGGGACCCAGTGGAGACTTTCAATTTAGACTCCCTGTCTGCATGATGTTTGGCTGTGTGTCTCTGCACCTGCTCCCATCTGCTTCTAGAGGAAGTCTCTTTGATGACTGGACAAGCCATTTATATATGAGTATAGCAGAATATCACTAGGAATCACTTAAATGATTTTTTTCCAGTTGTGTTTGGTTCTACCCTAGGTCTCTGGGCTATCTAGTCTTTGGTTCCTTGCCATGCAGGCAGTGTAGGGCATTGACTCCCTCTGTTGCCATGGGCCTCAAGTTAAACCAACTATTATTTGACACTTCCACAAATTCTGCACTATCATTGCCCCAGCACATCTCACAAACAGATGCATCTCTGATTTGTTTGCTTGCTCTTGGAACTCCTTTTCTCTTATTGGATTGCTTTGCCTAGCCTCGATATAAGGGTGTTTGTCTTGTCTTGTTTTGTTCTGTTTGCTTGTCTTCTATTTGAGGTCTGCTCTTTTTCTGAAGAGGAAGCAGAAGAGGAGTGGATCTGGGCGAGAGTAGAGCTGTGGATGGGGTGTTGGGAGGGAAAACTGTGGTCAAGATGAAATGTATGAGAGAAGAATCTATTTTCAATAAGAAAAGCATGCCATTTTCTTTTTTTGAGTGCAAAATAAATTATTTTAATCCTAAACATTTTAATGAAAGCACAATTGTTCCTCTAAGATATTAAATATTAGTTTTTGAGGGCCATTTTCACAGAACATTCATATTTTTAGAACTGTTTCACAAAACTATGTGTTCCATTATCATCGTGACAAAAGTATGGAAAAATATGGAAGGGTTCCTTCCATGGCACAGGTAATAAGAATCAATGATATTGTGATGTTTAAAAAGTATTATTGGAGGGCTTTCAAGGTTGATTGGTGGGTTAAAGCACTTGCTCACAAGTTGATGACTTAAGTTAGATCCCTGGGACTTACATGCTGGAAGGAAAGAGCATCAACAAGTTCTACTTTGATCTCCATGGACACAGCATTGTATGTGTACATTCACACACACACACACACACACACACACACACACACACACACACACACATAAAATAAAGATTATTTTTTGAGAGTCTGCGGGGAGGCGGGGAATGGCTCAGTTAACAAAGTGCTTGCCACATTATAGTGAGAACCCAAGTCTGAGCCTCAGCACCTACAAACAAACAAACAAAAACCACAACACAACACAACAAAACAAACAAACAAAAACAAAACTGGCTGTAATGCTTGTAATCCCAGCACCATGAAGACAGAATTGGAATCCCAGGGCCTCAGTGCACAGTCAAGTGTAGCTGAATCTGTAAGCCCCAGTTCTAGTGAGAGACCCTAACCAAAAAGCTAAAGTTGATGTCTGCTGAGTTGGCCTCTGCTGTCCATATGTGTACCCTTCTTCTCAATTCTCAAGTTTCTGTCAGATACTTGGAAAGCCAACAAGTCATGCAATATAAAAATAAAATAATCATCTAAAAGTTTTCTTTTTCAGAAGCAATGGTTATTTTAAAATAGCTCATGTTTAAAAGGAAATCCTAAAATAAACATTTCTTAAAAGTAAAATGGCAAAGCCACCATTAATATGTCATAGTTTATTGCATTATGTGTCATTTCATATGCAATAAAACTTCTTTAAGGAAACATAATACAAAATCACTATTAGGATCTGTGTATAGGTTTGCAGTGATTGTGCAAGAAAAATGAGAAATCTATGTAGCTCCCCAGAAGTAATCCTGCATGTAATGTTACCCAATGTTTAGAGTGGTGACTCAAAGCAGGGGAATATCTATTTCCTTAGTGAAAAAAATTAGTAAGCAAAAATGAAATATGCATGCTCTATTACTTGATCACAATTCATAACATCTTGAGTATTCTCATTAAGACACATATTGCTTAGTCGCCCATGTAGCAAGGTCACCTCCGTAAGCTCAGTAACATGTTCAGAGACAGGCAGGCAAAAATGAGAATAGATTATTTTATATACATCTGTCAAGAGAGTACATCAATGCTTATGTAAAATTTTTTTGCATTTTAAATATCCAAAAATTTCTGATGTGATAAAAAGGCTTTTTTCATAATTGAATTCCTTCCATTATTAAAGACAGAGCTGTACTTTGTGTTTGTGAAGGGGGGTGCACAGGTCGTTTGGGTAGACGACTACATTTTTGTCTAGCTTTCCCTGTGGAATTGTGATGTCTTTTAGACAAACTAAGTTTTGTTGTATCCCAGTTGATAGGAAGATTGAAACCTGCTGTAGGTAAGTTACTTGATCTCTTGTCTTGTCTTTTTTTAGCACCGAGAGATTTCTTTGCCACATGTTCACAGCCTCTGGTTGTCTTTTGACTCTGACCAGTGTGATATTTTTCATAAACTCGTGGGCTTTCCCTTCCGGAAAGACAAATAATACTCTTAGGAAGAAGGGAGGGGAGCAAAGTTTGAGATGGTATTTGTCCAAATGATCCAGTGGCTGGATCCTGCAGATATGTGGGGAAATGGTGACTACCTTTATATCCATATACTAATTTTCTTGAATCTGAATTATCTAATTTGACTGAGCATAGGTCATCTACTGTTATATTCTGATAGTTGTCTGATGGATTTTGAAATGTGGTGAATGTTTTAGAATTACACTGAGGAATGCTAGGTAAAATTCCAGTTCTATTTTGTTTTAAAATTAACCCAGTACCAGGAATAAAAAGTTCTGGCTCTTGCTGCTTTGACAAATGGGCGATGTCTTTGTTTGAAGTCAACTGACGTGTTTGTCCATTCAAGGTGGTGTCTTTCCAGATCAGAGGATTGTATATGACTTGTCTGTCAATGGGGCATGCATTGCACTTGTGGAATAACCAACTGTCAATACATTTCCTGTGAAACTTGAAACAAAAAGGTAGTAAGTTAATCAGACTTACAGTAACACAACTTACCTAAAAATTGCCACCCTAGTTGTTTGTTGAAACTATTGAGCATAAGGGAAGGAATTTTTAAAAAAGATTTATTTATTATGTATACAGTATTCTGTCTGCATGTATGCCTGCACGCCAGAAGAGGGCTCCAGATCTCATTACAGATGGTTGTGAGCCACTATGTAGTTGTTTGGGGAGTGAACTCAGACCTCTGGAAGAGAGCAACCAGTGCTGCAGCCCAGGAAGAGAATTCCAACTTATGAAGTTCCCTTACAAATACAGTGCCTATACTGACTGGTTTCCATTCTCCACAGTGAGATGCTAAGCCCTTTAAATATATCACTTTCATAACTTGATTAGAAACTCAAGGTTTCATGCTAATTACTTCTAATGAAAGGAAAAAAAATTGAAACATAATAACCAACTAGAATTGAAAGCGAATCTAACAATTGTGAGATGCAAAATTACACATACATTTTTTGTTATATAAAACACTATCAGACAGTTCAATTGTGACTTAAAGCTTGACATGTTTATTAAAGCAATGTTATTTCAGGAAAATATGATTATTAACTATGGTTGACAAGTGACATTGGACTTTGTTCCTAGAGAGTCCTAATGAATAATTTTCAATAGGACATTTCTATCCCACCTAGAGAACTGCAAAAACACGTGGCCTAATTCTAGGATTCTGTGGGCTTTTTTTTTTTCCATGTCATGTGTAACGAAAAGTATATAAAAGAAAGCAGTTAGAGTATCATTTATCCTAACTAGACAGAGTATGAAGAAGCAAGTCCTCCTCAATATAAATTTGTCATGAGGGGCAAGCGTCTTTCCCACTTGTACTGTGCCAGTGAGCATCTGCGCAAGGCACAACCAAGAAATGACAGGGGAAACATCAACTACCACTTCTTGCATGAGAAGTGTCCCTTTAACAAAAGTAAGAGGAAAAGGACATGGCTTTTACCTTGTGAGTACATGGTAGCAGTCTTGTATATTGACCAAGACAAAATGACTTCAAACAAAGTCGACACTGGAACCCTGGAGCAAGCAGCTTGCTGTTCTTCGTTATCAGCAGGAGAGGCAATGCCTTTATAGCATGCTTCGGTGTGCAAAGCTGACTGAACAAGGATAAACGGAGAGACCTGAGTGCCCACGTAGGATTACAGGTGAGAAAGTAACTCAGGGAGAGAACAAATTTCTATGAGGGAAGGAGGGAGGGAGGGAGGAAAGGAGGGAAGGAGGGAGGGAAGGAGGGAGGGAGGGAGGGGGAACTGGGATCAACATGTAAAATAATAAATTAAATTAAAAAAATGCTTTGACTCCAAAATTTAAGTTCAAGGACAAGTTACTGGGGAAAAGGATTTCTAATTTTGTTTCCACAGAAAATGAAAAGATGTGGATTCCTTCCAGACTAATGTGCTTTGATCAAGCCGGACCACCTGAAACAGAGTACGAGATGATCCTACATTCAAAACAGCTGGACAAAGCAGCCTTACAGACTACAGCCAGAATTTCTGCATCTTCTTCGAATCCCCCATGACAGCGCCCCTTACCAGCAGGAAGTAGTTTGGAAAGAACAACGTCCAAATTCCCAAATATTGTTTATAAATGTTTGTTTTCCTTTAAATGGACTTTGTTATATAAAAATAAATTAAAAAAATTCTATATAGCTGCTGCTCCTGTCTCCGGTCCCCATCAAGAACACCCTTGGAGCTCTGATACACCCCCACCCATCCCCACCTCCAGCCTACCCCCCCACCCTGTGCCCTACCCCACCTATGGTCCTGCCGCTCTGGTTGAGCACTGGGACAGAGGGTGGAGCCAACAGTCCACCCTACTTCGGAGACCTCTCGGAGCAACTCCTAACAAAGGAGACCTGACTATCCACGAGGGACCACCTGTAATTTTCACCGGCTTGGTCTCTGACCCAGCCTGCAGTCCTCTGCTGGAGTCCCGGGCCCCTCCCAGAGATCCGCCTATCTCTGCGGGTCCACTTGGAGTTCCTGCAGGCAAGATCCTTGACCCCCAAATCCCGGCCCCTGCCAAAGAACGAGGTCTCAGCAGGAGAGTGCCAGTTTCCAGTGAGATCCCACTACCCTGCAAAACCTTCTCAAGTTCAAGCTCAGCCCTCTTCCTCTTCTGCCGGTTATTGGCCAGAGCTATTGCCCAGAGGTCCACTGTGAGTACCTGCTGGCATCTTCTTCTGGATGCTCATCCTTGACCCCATCCCTGGATCCCTGTCTGCAGAGAAACGTCCTAGAGAGCTTGGACCACACAGAGCTACATATATTGAATCTCAGATCCACATAAGCCCATCGGGGAAGGACCATAGAGAGAGGGAAGAGACACCACCAAGACCTACTGGAAGAAACTATGGGAAGAAAGCAATACAAGAGAACACCTAACAACAGAAAGACAAACATGACACCACCAGAATCTAGGGAATCTACACCAACTAGAATGGAACACAACGACAAAGCAGAGGAAGCAGAAGGGTACGACTTAAAAATCACCATCATAAAAATGATAGAGGCCCTCAAAGAAGATGTGAGAAAATCCCTTAAAGAAATGGAGGAAAAAACAAACAAAAAAGTGGAAGAAATGAACAAATTCCTTAAGGAAAGTACAGAAAGCCAAGAAAAAACAATTAACCAGGTGAAGGAAACGGTTCAAGACTTGAAAACTGAAATTGAGAAAATAAAGGCAACACAAACGGAAGGAAGGCTGGAAATTGAAAAGCTGGGCAAAAAATCGGAAACCACGGACACAAGCATAACCAATAGAATTCAAGAGATGGAAGAGAGAATCTCAGGCGCAGAAGATAAACTAGAAGAAATAGATTCATCGACCAAAGAAAATCATAAATCCAACAAATCCTTAACACAAAACATCCAGGAAATGTGGGACACCATGAAAAGGCCAAACCTAAGAATAATAGGCATAGAGGAAGGTGAGGAAGCCCAGCTCAAAGGTGCTGAAAACATATTCAACAAAATCATCGAGGAAAACTTTCCCAATCTGAAGAAGGACATGCCCATGAAAGTACAAGAAGCATACCGAACCCCAAATAGGCTGGACCAAAGAAAGAAGACCCCTCAACATATAATAATCAAAACAGCTAGCATACAGAATAAAGAAAGAATATTAAAAGCAGCGAAGGAAAAAGGTCAGGTAACATATAAAGGCAGACCTATCAAAATTACACCTGATTTCTCCATGGAAACCCTCAAGGCCAGAAGGTCCTGGATAGAAGTTCTAAAAGTATTAAGAGAACACGGATGCCAGCCTAGGCTACTATATCCAGCAAAACTCTCAATCAATATAGATGGAGAGAACAAGATATTCAATGACAAAACCAGATTTTCCCAATATGTATCTACAAATCCAGCCCTACAGAAAGTATTGGAAGGAAAATTCCAACCCAAGGAAGGTAACTACGCCCACAAAAATGTAGGCAACAGATAATCCAACTACACCAGAAACCTAGGGTGAAGCAGAACAAATATATTCACAATACCACTGCCAACAACAAACCTAAATCAAACAAGCATCAACAATCAATGGACCTTACTCATCCTCAACATTAATGGTCTTAACTCACCTATAAAAAGGACACAGGCTAACAGAATGGATATGAAGACAGAATCCATCCTTCTGCTGCATACAAGAAACACATCTTAGCTCCAAAGATAGACATTACCTCAGGGTAAAGGGTTGGGAAAAGATTTTCCAATCAAATGGAAATAAGAAGCAAGCAGGCGTAGCTATCCTAATATCTAACAAGCTAGACTTCAAACCAAAACTAGTCAAAAGAGATGAAGATGGTCATTTCATATTCATCTCAGGAGAAATCCATCAACACAAAGTCTCAATTCTGAACATCTATGCCCCTAATACAAAGTCACCCACATTTGTAAAAGAAACACAACTAAAACTCAAAGCTCATATAAAACCTCACACACTTATAGTGGGAGACTTCAATACACCACTCTCAACACTAGACAGGACCACAAATCAGAAACTCAACAAAGAAACAAAAGAATTAACAGAAGTTATGTCTCAACTGGGGCTAACAGACATCTATAGAACATTCCATCCAAAGACAAAAGAATATACCTTCTTCTCTGCTCCACATGGAACCTTCTCTAAAATCGACCACATACTAGGAGACATAACAAACCTCAACAGATACAAGAGAATAGGAATAGTTCCCTGTATCTTATTGGACCACCATGCTTTAAAATTGGAATTCAACAACAACACAAATAGCAGAAAACCTGCAAACTCATGGAAACTTAACAATGTGCAATTGCACCACTCCTGGGTCAAAGAAGAAATAAAGAAAGAAATTAAAGACTTTCTAATATTCAACGAGAATGAGGATACAACATACCCGAACTTATGGGACACCTTGAAAACAGTGCTACGAAGGAAGTTCATTGCACTAAATGCCCATATGAAGAAAACAGAGGATAGTCACATAAAAGAATTAACAGCCCAACTGAAAACCTTAGAACAGAGAGAAGCGAATTCACCCAGCAGGAGCAGATGCCAGGAAATAGTCAACTTGAGGGCTGAAATCAACAAAATAGAAACCAGGAAAACAATACAAAAAAATCAATGCAACAAAGAGTTGGTTTTTTTGAGAAAATCAACAAGATAGACAAACCTTTATCCAAATTAACGAAAAAGCAGAGACAGATCATGCAAGTTAACAAAATCAGAAACGAAATGGGGAACATAACAACAGACACAGAGGAAATCCAGACAATTTTCAGGTCATACTTTGAAAATCTGCATTCCACAAAAATTGAAAATTCAAAGGAAATGGACAAGTTTCTGGATAACTATCACTTACCAAAATTAAATCAAAAACAGACAAACAACTTAAATAGACCTATAACCCGCAATGAAATAGAAGCAGTCATCGAAAGCCTTCCAACCAAAAAAAGTCCAGGGCCAGATGGATTCAGTGCAGAATTCTACCAGACATTCAAGGAAGAACTAATACCACTACTCCTCAAACTGTTCCACAAGATAGAAACAGAAGGTTTATTGCCAAACTCTTTTTATGAGGCCACAATAACTTTGGTACACAAACCTCACAAAGACACAACTAAGAAAGAAAACTACAGACCAATATCCCTGATAAACATCGATGCAAAAATACTCAATAAAATACTGGCAAACCGAATTCAAGAATACATCAGAGAAATCATCTACCATGATCAAGTAGGCTTCATACCTGGATTGCAGGGATGGTTTAACATACGAAAATCTATCAACATGATCCACCATATAAACAAACTGAAAAAGAAAAACCATATGATTATCTCCCTAGATGTGGAAAAAGCCTTCGACAAAATTCAACACCCTTTCATGATAAAGGTATTAGAGAGGTCAGGGATAACAGGAACATACCAAAACATAATAAGAGCAATATACAGCAAACCAACTGCCAACATCAAACTGAATGGAGAGAAACTTAAGCCAATTCCTCTAAAATCAGGAACAAGACAAGGCTGTCCTCTCTCTCCATATCTCTTCAATATCGTACTAGAAGTTCTAGCTAATGCTATAAGACAACAAAAGGAGATCAAGGGCATCCAAATTGGAAAGGAAGAAGTCAAACTGTCTCTATTTGCAGATGATATGATAGTTTACATAAGCGACCCAATAAACTCTACCAGGGAACTCCTACAGCTGATAAACACCTTCAGCAAACTAGCAGGATACAAGATAAACTCAAAAAAATCAGTAGCCCTATTTTTTTCAGACGACAAAGAGGCAGAGAAAGAAATCAGAGAAACATCACCCTTTACAATAGCCACAAGCAACATAAAGTATCTTGATGTAACGCTTACCAAACAAGTAAAAGATCTATATAATAAGAACTTTGTGACTCTAAAGAAAGAAATTAAAGAAGATACCAGAAAATGGAAAGATCTCCCATGCTCTTGGTTAGGTAGGATAAACATATTAAAAATGGCAATCTTACCAAAAGCAATCTACAGATTCAATGCAATCCCCATTAAAATCCCACCACAATTCTTCACCGACCTTGAAAGGATAATAATCAATTTTATATGGAAAAACAAAAGACCCAGGATAGCCAAAACAACCCTATACAATAAAAGAACTTCAGGAGGCATCACCATTCCTGACTTTAAGCTCTACTACAGAGCTATAGTTCTGAAAACAGCCTGGTATTGGCATAAAAATAGACAGGTAGACCAATGGAATCGAATTGAAAATCCTGATATTAATCCACGCACCTATGAACACCTGATTTTCGACAAAACAGCTAAAATTATACAATGGGGCAAAGACAGCATCTTCAACAAATGGTGCTGGCACAATTGGATGAGGGTGTGTAGAAGACTGCAGATAGACCCTTGTCTGTCGCCATGCACAAACTCAAGTCCAAATGGATCAAAGACCTCAACATCAATCCAGCCACATTGAACCTCTTAGAAGAGAAAGTCGGAGGTACCCTTGAACAAATTGGTATAGGAGACCGCTTCTTGAATAAAACTCCAGGGGCACAGACACTGAAAGAAACAATTAATAAATGGGACCTCTTCAAACTTAGAAGCTTCTGTAAGGCAAAGGACACAGTTGACAAGACCAAACGGCAGCCCACTGACTGGGAAAAGATTTTCACTAATCCTATATCCAACAAAGGGCTGATCTCCAAAATATACAAAGAACTCAAGAAACTAGTCAACAAAACACCAAATAACCCTATTAAAAAATGGGATACAGAACTGAAGAAAGAATTCTCAATGGAGGAAATCAAAAAGGCTGAAAGACACTTAAGAAAATGCTCCACATCCTTAGCTATCAGGGAAATGCAAATCAAAACAACTTTGAGATACCATCTTACCCCTGCCAGAATAGCTAAAATTAGAAACACCAGTGATGACTTATGTTGGAGAGGATGTGGAGAAAGGGGAACACTCCTCCACTGCTGCTGGGAGTGCAAACTCATACAGCCATTTTGGAGATCAGTATGGCGGTTCCTCAGGAAAATGGGAATTAGTTTACCAGAGGACCTGGCAATCCCCCTCTTAGGCATATACCCAAAGGATTCACATCAATGCAACAAAGACATCTGTTCAACTATGTTCATAGCAGCACTATTTGTAATAGCAAGAACCTGGAAGCAACCTAGATGCCCTTCAATTGAAGAATGGTTAATGAAGATGTGGCACATCTACACAATGGAATACTACTCTGCAGAAAAAAATAATGGTATCTTGAAATTCGCAGGGAAGTGGATGGCACTTGAAGAAACCATCCTGAATGAGGTAACCCAGTCACAAAAAGAGAAACACAGTATGTACTCACTCATATATTGATGTTAGACCTAGATCAAATGATCACCAGCCTATAATTCACATCACCAGAGGAACTAGAATACAATTTGTATTCTAAGAGATTCATATAAAGTCCCTCACAGAACTGGGAAGAGACAAGTCCCCCAGAGCTCAGGTATAGTGGGGGAGGACAGTGAATGGAGAGAGAAGTAGGAGAAAATGAGGGGGAGGAGAGGAAGGCATGTGCTACCAGGAGGATTGAGCCTGGTTAGGAATGGAAGATAGGAAAGAGAGAGAGAGAGACAGAGACACAGAGAGAGAACATGAAAGAGGGAGCCAATATTGGTTTGAAGATAAAGTTGAACACAAAGAAAGGTCCAGGGAACTACAAGACTGCTCCCAACTAACAATCTCAGCTTCTGTGGAAAGGCTATCATAAATGCCCTTCCTGGAGAGTGAGATCAACAACTAACTTCTCCATGGAGCCCTCAACTAATGCCTGTTGAAAATAGGAGCAAACACCCATACATAAACACTGAGTCGAACTAGAACCCAGAAGCAGATGGAGAGGACAAGACCATGCGGTAGAAGTACATAGAGACAGCTTACCTGAACAAGGAGGAGCTAAGGGCCACTAGACTGATAGCTGGGAAGCCAACAGGGGACTGACTCGGACCCCCCTGAATATGGGTCTCAGCCAGAAGGTCTGAGCAGTCTAAGAGACCTCAGACAGTGGAGCCAGGATGTATCCCTGGTGCACAAAAGGACTTTGCAAACATATCCCCCATGGAGGGATAACTGCCTTATTCTAGAGATAGGGAGAGAAACCCTAGTCCCTACTTCACAGGACCTGTCAGATCTACATGACCCCAACTGGATGGCATTCCCCTACATATGGTATTGTGGTGGGGGGTTGGGAGGGGAGGGTGTTTAGAGTGCCTGTGAGAGGGCAGAGAGGGTAAAAGGGAGGGAAGGAGAGAGGGAGGGAGTGCTGGAGGGGAGGGAGGGAGGGAGGGAGAGGGAACTGGGATCGACATGTAAAATAATAAATTAAAAAAAATAAAACACTTTTACTCCAAAATTTAAGTTGAAGAACAAGTTACTGGGGAAAAAGATTTCTATTTTTGTTTCCACAGAAAATGAAAAGATGTGGATTCCTTCCAGACTAATGTGGTTTGATCATGCCAGACCGCCTGAAACAGAGTACAAGCTGATCCTACATTCCAAACAGCTGGACAAAACAGCCCTACAGACTACAGCTAGGATATCTGAATCTTTTTCGAATCCCCCAAGACAGCGCCCCTTACCAGCAGGAATTAGTTTGGAAAGAACGACGCCCAAATTCCCAAATATTGTGTATAAATGTTTGTTTTCATTTAATTGGACTTTGTTATATAAAGTTAAATTAAAAAATTGTATATATAAAAAATTCTATATACATAATACAGTGGAACTGACGGTTTCTTGAGTTAGAGGTGAGTCTGCTATACAGATCCAGAGTCTGGTAGAGCCAACTTCATAAGGATCGCATTTTAATCTAACATCACCAAGTAGAAATAGGAAAGACTTTTGTTTATACTTTAAAGTCATTAAAAGGACAAAATTCTGAGGGTCAGAAACTGAAATTATTTCTCTTTGAGCAAGTAGTTAGACATACATTTAGAAAACATGAACTAGTTTACTTGTCAGCAGTAAACGCAAATACTCAAGATGTCAATTGGTAGATGACAATCTGTAAGAAAATTTCTTTTTTTATTATTTTTAATGTTTGTTCTTCTTTTTTATTTATTTACTTTTCTTATTTTACATATTGATCCCAGTTCCCTCTCTCTCTCATCCTCCTATGACCACCACCGACCCTCTTCCGTTCCCTTGACGACTCTCCAGGGAGGGTGAGGTCTTCCATGAGGGATCATCAAAGTCTGTCAAGCCCTCCCCTTTGTCTAAGGGGGGTATCTTCCCATAGGGAATGGGCTCCTGAAGTTCATTCGTGTACTAGGGATACATCCTGGTTCCACTGTCAGAGGTCCTGTAGCCTGCCCAGGCCTTCTAACCAAGACAACACTAAGAATTTTAAAAAGAAAATTCCTTTTGCTTACCCCAGTATAGAGTAACTTTAAAAGTACCGATTAGCATAAAGGTATCTAGTGCCATTAACAAGTGCTAAGACAGACAAAATGCTATTTAAAAAACCCAAGCTTAGGAGATATTTGGTATCGCATTTATATAGTCATCAGAAAAGTTAACACTTTCCATTATTCTACAGATATATGTCCATAATGGCATAAAACCACTCCTGTTTCAGAGATGAGAAAATGTGCAGAAAGAAGTGGTTTGTATCCCCAAACTGTTTGACTGTGCTTTACCAGGACTGGAGTAGAGCAGGCTGACTCAAGACTTTGGCTCTTCTGAGGGATACGAAGTGTTACTTGGGATACATATACATTGCTCAGTAAATATGAAACCCATATAACCCATGCAAATAAAAGATCATTCAAAGATCCTGTAACACAAGAAGTATAAATTTTGCTGAGCCCCTTACCCTTGCTTTTCTTGAAGATATGGAGTATTTGCTTCTTCCTCATTTTTAATATCTAAATATTTTACAACATCTGATCTTTTTTCTACTGATCTCCATCTTTGGTTTCTTTTCTGAAATAGGTGGAAAAATGGGTATATGTTATTCTGTAAGTCATGAAAATTATTTCTGATTAAATCATCAGGTTGCATATTGATAATATAATATTATAAAATGCTCATATTATAAGAATATCTACTCTATCACATTAAAATTATAAATTACTAGTGTCTCTCATGTCTTACCGTGAGGCTGCTAGAATGTCTCTGCCTTCTTCTTTTTAACACTAAGGGTTTAACCGAGAGAAAACTGAGCTACACCCACCACTTTGAGTTTATTAATTTATTTTTAACTTAAAATAAAAAGTTACTTATTTTATGTGTATGAGTGTTTCCCTTACATATGTATCTGTGTATCATGTGCATGCCTGGTACCTACAGTGGGCAGAGGAGGACACTGTATCCCTTGGGACTGTAGATACTGGAGCATTCTGAGTCACCACATGGGTTCTTTAGAAGAGCAGCAAGTATCCAGATGAAAAATCTCTCTACCCTCTCTTTTTTAGACTCTGAGGTAGGATTCCCTAAGTTGTTCAGACTGGCTTTGCAATTCCCAATCATCTGGGTAGCTGGGATTATAGGCATGTACCACCATGCCCAACATTACTACTTTTCTTCCTCCTAGTTTTCTTATTTTATTTAATATTCTCTCTGATTCTGTCTCCCCCACCCCTCTTCCTCTCTCCCTCTTCTTTTCCCTTCCCCTCCCTTCTTCCTTCGATTCCTCTCTGTGAGTGTGTGTGTACAAATGATGGTACTTGCATTGAAGGCAGACATTAAATTAGAAAATAGATCCTTTCTGTAGATCCCAGGAATTGAATTTGGATCACTTGGCTTGACAGCAAACACCTTTACCCACTGAGCTATCTAGCTGACTTGCCTATTTCTTCTTAATGTAAAAAAATATTAATTATAATGATAGGTGCTTGATTGATATGGTAAGAAAAAGGTTATTCAGGCATCACAATATATGTATAATATAAATATATGCAATTAATACTGGTTTCACTAAGTAACTCAGACTAGCTTCAAATGTGGGACTGTCTTGCATTAGCCTCCCAAGTGCTGAGATGACAGGTTTGTAACATCACACTTGGTTTCAGGAGATACTTTTAAAATGAACAGTTCAATGGATACCTTAAAGTTCTAGGTATCATTATTGTGGGCATGAGAAATTTTTAATAGGAAACTATAATGATTGTTAGAAATGTTATGATAAGTTTGTCTGCCAGCTAGAGGCTCTATAACTCATTTTCATGCTGAAGGCTATAGTGCTTTTTCTCAAGCTTTTGTTGGTGATACACAGTGCTTGTTATTGTGATGGGTTCTATAAAGCACCAGTATGAAAACTGGTTGCTTTGTACATACTTGTGGGAGAATTATAGAAGTTATTTTAAAAATAAAAGTCATTTAGTTCATTCCAGAGTGTTGTCTACTTTTCATGCTCTTAGACTGACTGATCTTTACAACATGACGGATGCCACATTCAGTTTAAGGTGGGCACCTTACCTCACGAAATGCAAAGGTGTGGGCAAGATGGCAACAGCTGTCAAAGCATTCCTGGCATAAGTGATACTCTACACACTCAGTGCACCTGAAACACAACATGTTAAAACACAGGAGAGAGAAGTCCATCACTGCCATGGTGTTGACTCATCTTCCCCACAAATGAATGATCCACACATGGCAAAGTCCATTCTGGCCACATTGACAATTAGTTTCCTGTTGCTTCTGTAGAATTTCCTATAAATTTGATAGCTTAAATAACATACATTTATTATCAGACAGTTCTGCAGAATGGAAGCTTGATGAGTCTCAAAAGGATAAAAATAAGGTGTTGGCCTGGCTTTTCACTTTTTAAGGCTTCAGAGGAACATCTGTTTCCTTGGCTGTACCACATTCTAAAGGCAGCTTACACTTCCTAGCTTGTGGTCTTTACTCAATCTTTATTGTAATTAACATCACTATCTGCCTTTCTTCCATCACCACATTTCCTTGTCTCTTTCACCTCCTACTTTTACTTCATGAGCCCTTGCAATTGTTCTGCTCTTGTCTAGGTTGGAGTCAATTGATCAATTGATAAGAAACCTTAACTCTATTGCAACCTTACTTCCTCTTGATTGGAACAAGACATTCAGGTTCTGTGATAAGCTTGTGGATATACTTGGAGACTGTTTTACTTTGCTTCCTCCATGTCTTTTCCATGATGCTTTTCCAGGCAAATTTAGGCCCCTGTGATTTTTCTCTAGTGTTCCATAGGACCTAAGCCCACAGACATATGATTTGTCACATGAAGGATTTCACTTGTCAGGTTTTTGCCCACAGATTCATATTCTTTTTTCCTCCCCACAAAAAGATAAATTTATGAAATCTTAACAAGTAAAAATACAATCTTAAAATGTAACTTTTCTCAGATGCCCATTTTAAAGCTTATGTTATTAGGAAAAGTTTTACCATGTGAAATTTTAGTTTAATTGTTACAAAATTCACCAAATATTGTGAACATTAATCAAACAAATTTATTTTTAAATTCAATATTTCTAATGTTTAGAAGGCCATTTCCCCAAGAAATAAGAAAAATATGTCCTCAGACATCTCATAAGATGCAAGTATTTTTTTATTATTACCATTCATATATATCTATATCCTTAGTAATTAACATCACAAGCTATCAGTGCTGCTTGTGATGTACACCAGATGTACACCAGTACACCAGAGTGGGCTGGGATAAAAACCTAAGTAACTCTGCACTTTAACATACACCTGATGCTTTATGAACTAATCTAAAAGATGAATCAGTTGCTTCATGACACACTAATGAAGAGGAAACTGCAGAATCAGCTTTTGGGGCTTACTGAAATGTTTGATACTTGAAGGAAAGAGTGGAAGATGGAGTCACAAATGTCACAGATACAGCTTTGATTTGTAATTTAAGAATAAGGAACAGGTAGTTGTTAGCCAAATCCATAGACAAACCATGAGAGATTATCTTCAGACAAGACTGAGCCTGGAGCACAGAAGCATGGTACAGAGTTAACTTAGCCATTTCTGGAAGGACAATCCACCAGGACAGACAACAGACAAGACTCTGCAGAGGAGTTGACCATCCTCAACAAATCTAAGCCAACAACAGTGGTTGGCCATTTTTCATAGAATCAGCCAAGCCACACATTAATCCTGTAGGAATACTCCAATACAAGGGCCAGGAATTTTCTGCTTTCTTACCATGGCTCCTCTTACTAGCCTTCTCTCTCATATATGGTATTCAGTCCTTACCTGTTCTAATCCACTGTTAACAAAAATGATTAAACTGTCCACACAACAGCTACCAAAGACCACCATTCTAGAATCAACATTCCTCAGCTAGACTACCTCATCCTAAATGTCTGTACAAGTTCTGTCTTGCTTAAGTTAGATGGCTCCTTGCCCTCTCAGGCCAGCCATTTTCTCATACTGATTTCTGTTAATGATTAATTTTCTTTTGTGTAGCACAGAAAATAGTCTTAAAATTGAACAATGCAGGTATAAAGTACTTTTGGGATTATTTTTTATTTTAAAAAAGCATTCTTGTTTTACCAGAAAGTAACAAAACATTTAACTTGGCTCATCATAGTCTAACTTTGGGAAACAGAAAAGTACATTGATATATTTCAGGAAAATTGTAATGAACGTTGAAACAAAACATTTTTTAAAATGTATAACTTAAAATTTTGTTTATGAAAATGTAGCTTTTAAGACATAGCACTTGTGTAGTTATTGACAATTATAGGTAGGTGTAGGGGTTGCACATAAAATAGTCAAACTGTGTTCTCTACTTTTGCCTTCCTTATTACTGAGATAAATATGAATGATAACAAAACCAATGCTCAAAGTAGATGGAACACAGTCTTCTTTCTGGGGTAAGTGGAAATGGATGAAATATTAAGCCAATCTCAATACTAGTAGGAGACTTTGACAATGATCCCCTCATCCATAGTCTACAGTATTATAGGATGTGAGATTTCTAACAGGACTCTGAACACATAAACTCACAAAGTAAGCCTAATGTCGGAGCTTCCAGATGCTGAGTCACATCTGGACTCATGAGAATGCAAAATTGAGGAAAACACAATCAAATCCCAAAGAAGCTGTCATCAAATAAGGTAAATATGAAGGCAAGAGAGGGGGCAGCTTAATAGCAGATGCCCTGCTGAGCAGTTACAACTTACTTGTAGCACCTCCCCTCGATTGGCAGTTGTTTGCAGTTATTACAGGGAATTCCAAGGTGCTTGTCTAGTCGTTCTTTCTCAGATGTAGTCATAAGTTTGTTAGAGTTTCGGAATTCCTCCAAGATAACTCTCAACGGTGCAAAGTCTTCCCTGCACAGTGGGCATTTTACCATGGAGCTGTTTGACACTGTAGCTTGATAACTAGACAAGATCTTCATGCATTTTATATGAACGTTATTGCCGCAGCCAAATCTATCGGAAATAAAAATTCAAGTTTATAATTCATTGTATGTATTTTGCTAGAAATACTTATTTAAATTAAAAAATCTATCTGGGGCCATCTTTATTCCTTATTAAAAAAATGCATTTTGAACTGATTTCGAGATATAGCTGGATAACAAATAGACAAAAATATAATTTACCATCTTTATCAGAATTCCAAATATAAAATTTTCCAAGTTTAAAGGAAATAGTAAAAAAAATTAAATTACAAAATTATGTTTCATTCACAAGGCCAGAATGAGAGCAGCTTCAGCACAAAGGAAAATTAAAATGGCAAGTCCTTAAACAGAGGGTGGAGTGAGTCCTACCCACTTTTTCTCTTTTGCTTTTATGAGAAATGTAGCTTCTTAAGCACTTGAACAATCTCTTCTGGGAGAAATTATATTGGGGAAATAGCAGTTTTTCAGTATTCTATGGAAGCAAGTACATGGGAACGTGCAAAGTAGGAGTCAACTATCTGGCAAGTACACAAGCTAGAAAATGAAGAGAATTCCAGCAGCAAATGGCTGAGTGCCATGGAAAATAATATGAATAGGATTCTCTTAGTGAGGACTTTTACTAAGTAAAAATTTGAATCATTTAAGTTAGAAGACAGAATTTCTTAAAGATGGAAAATAGTATTTATAACTTCAAAGTAAAATAAGGGTTGGTGGGTGAGATGGCCAAGTGAGTAAAGGTGCTTAGCATCCAGGGATCTCAGTTCACACTGATCCATGAAACATGCAAGGTAGAAGGAGAAACTAAACCTGCACAAGGTGTCCTCTGACCTACACACATGCCAAGGCATGAATGCTCCCCCACCTCCCCAAATCAGTTAAGCAGTCAATCAATGTAAAACAAACCTTTAAGGGCTTAAGAAAACAAACAGGAGAGTCTTCCTATTTTTCATTACTTAGAGCAGAGGGATGAATAACTGTGGAGTGACACTTTTAATTTTTACCCTTAAGACATAGCCTAGAAATAGTTAGAACAGGACATCTCATAAGACACATATTAGGAAGCAAATGAACACAAAGGGTTAGACACAGAGGAAGCTTTCATTTTGTCTCTCAAGTAATCGCATAATGTAACTTCATAAGAATATTTGCCTTTAGGGCTGGAGAGATGGCTCAGGAATTAAGAGCACTGACTGCTCTTCCAGAGGTCCTGAGTTCAATTCCCAGCAACCACATGGTGGCTCACAACCATCTGTAATGAGATCTGGTGCCCTTTTTTGGCCTGCAGGCATACATGCAAGCAGAACACTGTATACATAGTAAATAAATAAAAATATTTTTAAAAATTAATATTAGACTAGATTTTCCTTAAGATTTTAGAATCCAAAGATAAATTCATCACCTGCAGAAGGTGACAGGGAGTTTTTTCTCCAGCAGCACCTCTTGACAAATAGGGCAGATGTCCTCTGGACTGATGTCCTTCCGTTTAAGGCAGCCATCTTCTTCTACATGTGCATTTTCTCCACTTTCTCCAAGCTCGGGACTTTGCACCTGATGTATCCCCCGCAACAAGTCATTTATCTCTCCTTCCACAAGACCCAACTGGAAAGCAGCTAGTGAAAATTATCAAAGCTTAAGAATTTGGTGGCAAGAAAGGAAAAACAAAGACATAACAGGACGAGTTATAATTTTATTTCAAGTAAGAAGGGTAGTACTAGTTGGATTATTAGAGTCACTGACCACTTTTTGTGTTCTATTTGGAAGGAAAAGGTCAGGAAAGAGTAATTTATAAAAATAATGCACCCCTCATCTCGTTACTAAGAATAATGCAGGAGGCATCCATCACAGGCTTGAGATGTGGTAATGCTAACCCTGGGCTTGACATGGTGACATTTTGGTCTTTTCATGTGTCTGTAAGCAAATACCTCATTAACATACAACAGTATTAAAAATAAGGGCTGGAAAAAATGGTTCATGGCTTAAGAGCACATATTGCACTTGCGGAGTTTCCTAGCACCCTTGCAATTATGGCTCCAGGGATTCCAATACCCTCTTCTGGCCTACGTGAACACCCCTGTCTTTGGCATATGCACAGAGGCACAGACACATACACATTTAAATGAATTAAAATAAACAGTAAGTAAGAATAGGGGCATGTGAATAGGTACATATGGCTGTGTTTGTGAAATGGGTGGATAATTCAGAGGTAGATTAGTTGTGCCTATTTTCCTGTTTCAGTTTTGTATCCACAGAGAAGAGAGCTCTGGCCATTTAGGTCATGTGAGACTCGGACAGTGTTCTATAGGACAGCCTATTAGGTGCTGTATTGCCTGTACCTAGGGCTGTACATTCTTGAGTTATGAATTTTCTCTATCCTGCTGTTCTTACAGTCAACTGTGTTGCATGTAACTTTAATCTTAGAACCTGAGATTCTTTCTCCCCATCTGTGGCTCCTCCCCTGCTCGTCCTCTCTTCCTAATATAGCACAAATTCCAATTGTTAGTAGTCCCCCAAGTTCTGCTTATTTTGTATATTTTAAATACATGTAAGTTAAATATTATATGCAGGAGTGTGAAAGCTCTGTTTTCCTGGAAAGACTCCCTTCCAGTTAAACACCAAAATGCAACAGCAAGGGGAAAAAAAAACCATGTATGTTTGTTTCAATAAAAGAGCCTTTGTTTCTTATCTGAGGTTATGTGGCAGGTGCAGGTGGACTGTGGGAGGAAATCAAACTTTAATTACCCAGTACTTGGAGGAGGAGGGTTATTTGTCATAGAGAAATAGCAACATCTGCTCTCTTAAAAAAAAAAAAAAGGAATTTTGTAGAAGAAGCTGCCCTGCCCAGGAACTATTTTGTATGGCATAGCATTAATTAGAAAATACAAGAATACAAGAAGCACTTGAGATCATAGAAATCATATGGAATAGGTAATGTATGGGACCTACAAGAATATTCTGCAAGATACCAAAAAGGTAGCTAGCCTTATTCAACAACCTCAAGCTCAATCCATCACACAAATAACACTACTTATTGAATGTTCCTACAGTCTTGTGAACATAAGCAAACAAATCTTTGCATATTTATTAAGTTTCATTTAGTGTCTGCTCCTCCCTTATTTGTAAGGCTATCAGCCATCTCCTCATTTGTCATTTGGACTTCTTTATGTATAAATTACCCTTTGACTGTTTATTGAAATGAAATTGAAATTCTTTCAAAACATTTAAGAGACACTTCTTTGCAAACATGTTCCTTATGTTTCCTCCATGGCTTAATTGTTTTGACAATATAGCTTCTTGGTACTGTTAAACCTATTTCTTTTTTTTCTTTTCATTGCATTGTTTCAATCCTTTCAAAACTCTTTTCTTTACAATGGTAATAGTCTTTGTTTTTGTTGTTGTTGTTGTTTTTGTTATTATGGCATCCACACATGTGTCTGTGTTGGTACAGGTTGGAGGATGGTGTTTGACTTGAATTAATCATCTCTGCATCAGCACATAGTTGCCTTGGTAAATTATTGAGAAAAAAACCTTTTATCTTTCTTTCAAGTGAATTAAACCAAGAATAAGGCAGAGACATTAAGTGAAATCTATTAAATAAATAATAACAAATGGATGTATAAGCTTTCTACATTTAAGAAGTTATTTGGAGCCATTTTGGATTTCTATATAGGAATGCTTGCCATGTGGGGAAGTGGAAATAATTCCCCTGCTTAATTTAGTAGATGTGAATAAATGACTATGGACTTACATCTGCCGTGCTTCCCATTTTGCATGACTTAGTCTGCTTTGTACTAAAGTTATATTAATATTAACATGTCAAAAGGTTTCCACATATCCTTATTTGTACTAGAGACTTAAATATATATTTATTATCTTTACATTCTATTAAACATAAACCTAGAAAAAGAAAACTATTGATACACTTCTGAAGTTGTAAATCAGAAAAAGTATTTGTAAGAGTAATTTGCATGAGAAGCTAACAGAAATTTTAACATGTCTATTGAAAAATTAATGCTCTGTTGAAACAAGAAAGTTTTGTCTAAAATATAAAAAGTAGAAATTAATGAAGTATTGAATAATGGAAGATTAATTTTGATATGCTATACTTAGTGGACTATTAGTCATTTGGTAAATTTATAACAAATATATAGAATTGAAAATAGGAAATTGTGTGAGAAAGGCAGAATACCGAATTCCAACAGGTTTCTGTATATATTTATGTTTATGTGTACTTTTATAAAATCATAAAAGCAACATAGAAAATAAGATTCAATTTATTCTTATGGTGGTAATTTGGAACTTTCTTTTTTAATGTAGTTTTGATTTATCTATAAATAATTTAATAAAAAAGCAGATGACTTTATACATTCATTCAAAAGAAACCACTAGATATATTTAAGTTTGATTAGGAATATACTTTTGGGAGAAACCGGTTTGATCTTCAAAATATTTATTTCATCAGGAAGAACAAAATTTCAAAATTAATATATAGTCAATCTAAATAATTTTATGCTTTCTGTATTGATAGAGAAACAATAGCTTATGCCTTTAAGAAGTAAAAAAAACAAGTCCAAATGGATCAAAGACCTCAACATCAATCCAGCCACATTGAACCTCTTAGAAGAGAAAGTAGGAGGTACCCTTGAACAAATTGGTATAGGAGACCGCTTCCTGAACATAACTCCAGGGGCACAGACACTGAGAGCAACAATTAATAAATGGGACCTCTTCAAACTTAGAAGCTTCTGTAAGGCAAAGGACACAGTCGACAAGATAAAACCACAGCCCACAAACTGGGAAAAGATTTTCACCAATCCTATATCCAACAAAGGGCTGATCTCCAAGATATACAAAGAACTCAAGAAACTAGTCAACAAAACACCAAATAACCCTATTAAAAAATTGGGTACAGAACTGAAGAAAGAATTCTCAATAGAGGAAATCAAAAATGCTGAAAGACTTTTAAGAAAGTGCTCCACATCCTTAGTATCAGGGAAATGCAAATCAAAACAACTTTGAGATACCATCTTACTCCTGTCAGAATGGCTAAAATTAGAAATAGCAATGAGGACTCATGCTGGAGAGGATGTGGAGAAAGGGGAACACTCCTCCACTGCTGCTGGGAGTGCAAATTCATACAGCCATTTTGGAGATCAGTATGGCAGTTCCTCAGGAAATTGGGAATTAGTTTACCAGAGGACCTGGCAATCCCCCTCTTAGGCATATACCCAAATGATCCACATGCATGCAACAAAGACATCTGTTCAACTATATTCATAGCAGCACTATTTGTAATAGCAAGAACCTGGAAGCAACCTAGATGCCCCTCAATTGAAAAATGGATAATGAAGATGTGGCACATCTACACAATGGAATACTACTCTGCAGGAAAAAATAATGGTATCTTGAAATTCGCAGGCAAGTGGGTGGCACTTGAAGAAACCATCCTGAATGAGGTAACCCAGTCACAAAAAGAGGAACATAGTATGTACTCACTCATATATGGATTTTAGACCTAGAGCAAGTATCACCAGCCTATAATTCACACCACCAGAGGAACTAGGATACAAGGTGTATTCTAAGAGATTCATATAAAGTCCCTCACAGAACCAGGAAAGGAGAAGTCCCCCAGAGCACAGGGGAAGTGTGTGCGTGGGGGCAGCGAATGGAGAGAGAAGTAGGAGAAAGCTAGGGGGAGGAAAGGAAAACATGTGCTACTAGGAAGATTGAGCCCAGTTAGGAATAGAAGACAGGAGGCAGAGAGAGAGAGAGAGAGAGAGAGAGAGAGAGAGAGAGAGAGAGAGAGAGAGAGAGAGAGAGAACATAAAAGAGGGAGCCAATATTGGTTTGAAGATAAAATTGAACACAAAGAAAGGTCTAGAGACCTACAAAACTGAAGACTGCCGCCAACTAACAATTTGAGCTTCCGTGGAAAGGCTACCATAAATGCCCTTCCCGGAGAGTGAGATCAACAACTAACTTATCCATGGAGCCCTCATCTAATGCCTGTTGGAAACAGGAGCAAACACCCATACATAAACACTGAGTCAAACTAGAACCCAGATGCAGATGGAGAGGACAAGGCCAGGCGGCAGAAACACATAGAGACAGCTTACCTGAACAAGGAGGAGCTAACGGGCCACCAGACTGATAGCTGGGAAGCCAGCATGGGACTGACTAAGGCCCCCCTGAATATGGGTCTCTCAGCCAAAAGGACTGAGGTCCCCAGAAGGGACCTCAGACAGTGGAGCCAGGATGTATCCCTGGTGCACAAAAGGACCTAGCGAACACATCCCCCATGGAAGGATAACTGTCTTAACCTAGAGACAGGAGAGAAGCCCTAGTCCCTACTTCACATAACCCATCAGATCTACATGACCCCAGCTGGATGGCATTCCCCTACATATGAATGGGGGTGGGGGTGATGGGAGGGGAGGGTGGTTAGGGTGCATGTGAGAGGACAGAGAGGGTAAAAGGAAGGGAGGGAGGTAAGGAGGGAGAGGGAACTGGGATCAACATGTAAAATAATAAATTAAATAAAAAAAATGCTTTGACTCCAAAATTTAAGTTCAAGGACAAGTTCAAGGACTGGGGAAAAAGATTTCTATTTTTGTTTCCACAGAAAATGAAAAGCTGTGGATTCCTTCCAGACTAAAGAGGTTTGATCAAGCCAGACTGCCTGAAACAGAGTACCAGGTGATCCTATAGTCAAAACAGCTGGACAAAGCAGCCTTGCAGACTACAGCCAGGATCTGCATCTTCTTAGGATCCCTCATGACAGTGCCCCTTACCAGCAGGAAGTAGTCTGGAAAGATTGACACCCAAATTCCCAAATATTGTCTATAAATGTTTGTTTTCATTTAAATGGACTTGGTTATAAAAAATAAATAAAGAAAGAAAGTACTTCTACTGTAGATAGTAAAAAAAAGACATATAATAAAAATATAAATAAAAAAGAAGTAAAAAAGCCCACATGAATTATAGAATGATCCATATATAAATGCTGTTTTTGAAGTGAAAACATTGAAATATTATCAATTCATGTGATTCAATTCATAATATGTGTCTAACAATATACTTAAAGCTATGCTGTTGAATATTAGCCACTTGTCATAGGAAATGTTATATACCTGGATTTAGCCAATATGGCTGAAAAAAAGTGAATTACATTTATAGCTGATGATCTGTAGTTAACAAAAATTTTATGAGTATGTTTGTGATGACTTGAGTATTAAGTCTATTTTTCTTTTTGTTATTTATTTTTAAATTAGCATACAAAGAATGACATTTTCATACATTAATCTATGGGCAAATCAAATGTTTGCAATGGAAATTTGGTGTTAGAGTACAGATCCTGAGAAGTTAAAACACACACTAGATTTTAAAGACAAAACAAAAGTGAAAGAATAAGTGTTTCTAATTTCTATTCAAATTTCATAAAGACATTTTGCTGTATGAGGTTATCTTGCAATCTGTTGTTAAAATTATTTCTCAGTTACTTATTAATTCTTATAAAACTTCAATTAAAAATGGCACATATGGCTCATCTGTTCTTGAACTGAAATATGGGAGCTTGTGAAATGACGTGGAAAAACAACATTAAGAACGAGACTTTCTGAGGACCAACATTTAACTTAATGTTGAAGTAGAAAAGAAAATATGTGTGAGATCATAAAACCTTGCCATCACGCAACAAAGGATTTGAAGAGATGACCAAGGAGGCACAAAGTGCAGGCTGTGAACTAAGGGACGCCGAGGAGGATAGGAACAGGGCTTAAGATGCTTGAACAGCGGTAGCAGTACCACAGGTAGGAAGGCTTAGAAATAGGTAGCGTGTAAAATGAACAGGATCTGTAGAATGTCTAGACATGGAAGAAGAGTATGAAAGAACAAATAAAGAACTGCATGCTTTAGAGAGGAAATCAAAGGGAAAGTCAGTATGTGTGGTGGTCAAAGGATGGCCCCCAAAGGCTCATATATTTGAATGCTTAACCACCAGGTGCCTTCCTGTGTGCTGGGATTAAAGCTGTGCACCACTATGCCTGGTTTAGCCAAAGTGGTTTTAAATGCAGTACGTGTCACGGAAATTCTGGTATCTGAAAATTTCTATTTATTCCATGCAATGTTTGTGTATGAAACCACTATGGATCTTTGCTTAGCATAAGGTAAATTATTTTCTTCCAAATAATGCCATTGTTTAATCTCTGCTTTTCTAATTTAAATTTTGTTTGAACTTTCAGGGAAACATCTGTTATTTCACATCAGTTTTTATGAACTTTCATTATTAAAGTGTGAATGCACCTTCAGGTGAGCATGTACCAAAGTTTACATGTGGAGTCCAGAGGACATAACAGGAGTCCTTTCTTTCCTTCCACCATGTTGGTTCAGGGACTGAATTCTGGAATGCAAGTAATTCTACCTGCTGAACCATCTCTGTGGTCCTATTCCCATTTTTATTAAGGATCTGAGTTTGAATGTGATATGTAAGCTTGCTTTTTTATTTAAGAAGAAACTGTTTCAACTTGTTGAAGTGTAAGAAATTTGGGGATAGATAGCTACCAGATTCTTTAGGAAAATAAGCATTCAAGAAGTTTAGAATATGCTAATGTAATAAGCCCCCTTTTAAAAAAATTCAAATGAGTAAAGGGTTAGAAATAAAACGCCAGAAACTTACATTCATGATTCCTTGGAAGCTTGAATTTTTTCAACAACACCCTAATATTCACAAGTAGGAAAAATTAAAACATTTATTTTGATATTTCAACACATATTATTTAAACATGTAGACTATAAGGAGAATTATTGCAACGCAAAAATATTATGAATAAACTAATTTTTATGTTAAGCATAGTTGTTTTTTAAAATACGTTGGTTGAAATTGACAAGCAAATTATGTCTGTGCTAAACAGTTTGATGAGAGATAGAATGCATTTATTTCTCAAGACAAAGTCCTTCTAATGATAGTGAAGAAATCCAGATATTTACAATAGTTCTTTAACTTCCTAGCAAGTGAGTGCCAAGTAATTTCTCTTCCACATCTACCATTTTAGTGCACAGTAGAAAACTTCCAACTCCCACTAACTAAAATTATGACTGTTGAAGAGGGAGGAAACACATATTTTAAAAAAATATATAGCAAATGTGCTTCAGCATTACTTACATTAATATAATATACACTATATACTTGGCTAATATTTGCATTTAGTCTATGGTTAAAATGTTATATGAAATGAGTTATGGTATATTAAAACCAGAAAAGAATGACCATATGATGCCTCGTCATAAAATATTATTAGGGAAACCTATCATAAGTAGTATAGTGACACACTGTATGTTTGAAAGGACAATAGCAGCCAATAACTTATGTTAGCAGAAGTTCAATAAAAGGTGACCAAAAATGGAACAGTCCCAAACTTGGTAAGTAAAGGCATTAGAAAACAAGATACACAGGCATGTGCTATCATGACTGGTTATAAATTATAAGAATATATTTACTGGGACTGCAAAGATGCCTCAGTGGTTAAGAGCACTTGTTCTTGCAGAAGACCAGGGTTCAACTCTCCACACCCACATGATGGTTCACAACCATCTGTAACTTCAGTTCCAGGGGATACAACATCCTCTTCTCGCCTCTGTGGGTACCAGACACACACATGGTGCATATACATATATACAGATACCCCCCCCCCCACACACACACTAAAATACATATAAAATTTGAAAAGCAATTTTAAAAGGGTATATTTACTGATTTGTTAATGTGCATATAAGGAAGGCAAATCAAACTTAAGTAGAGACTACTAAAGGGTGAGATTGTCTTTCATGTGAGGAAGTTTCAAATTTGAGAGGTAACCTTCAATTAGAGTCTTCATTTTATCTCAAATTATTCATCCTGAGAGTGAAAAATGCCTGAAACCTGAGTATAGAAAGCAACATGATTTTCATGATGGTGTATTTAGGAGACAGGAAGTTGTTGAAGAAAGTAATAACTCAAGAGTAATCGTAGATTTGATTATTAGAGCTCATATTTGTGCACATAATATGTATCAATATTTCCTACTTTAATTATTAAATGTTTCTCTATTGGTTTACTCACTTTTCAGACTGAAATGGAATACTTGGAATATTAAGAAACACATTGGTAAAGTCCTTCTGTATGTATCTTTCTCTTATTGGTTAATGAATAAAACACTGGCTAGTGGCCAGGCAGGAAGGATAGGTGGGCTATCAGAAGAGGAGAATTCTGGGAAGTGTAGGCTGACAGAGTTGCCATGTGAGCCCCCAAAGGAGTTAAGAGGTTTGGACTCTTCTCCAGTAAGATAAGACCATGTGGAAATACTTAGATTAATAGAAATGGGTTAATAATTATGACAGAGCTAGCCAATAAGAAGCCCTAGTCACCAGCAAACAGCTTTATAATTGACATAGTGTTTATTTTGTGCTGAAGCAGCTGTGGGCAAGGCTGGACCAAGCTGGAAAAAACCTCAGCAACAGTAAAGTATGGCCACTTTAACTTTTAACAATCCCCCCTCCCGTCACCAATACCAAACTTCTTTATTCTTGCTGAATTCAAATTATGAAAAATGGTAAGATGTGTTTCTTTGTGGAAGGCCATTGCTAACAGTCACTCACCAGCATATATGCTTACACAATTCCCCCCTCTTCAGAAATGTGGGGCAGTTGCATTCATGAGGGTTCCCTAGCAAAACCTTTAAAAGAAAAGATAGAAAAATGAAAGAATCCCGGTTAATTATTTAGAGTTAGGATACACCTAAGTTGATAAATAGCTGGACTAATTTGGTTTAGTAATTCCAAACTGAATTTGTGATTGACTAGGAACTTCTGAGAAATATTCTTCCTTGACTTTCTAGGCTGGGTTTCTACTTATATTCTTCACCTTGGTCAACAATTGGCACTGTGAATTAACACTTTTTTTTAAGACCATCTGTACCAAGGTAATATTAAATCTGAAATGAAAAGCTTTAATTAAAATCTGAACTTTACTTTCATCGGAGAGGATTAGATTTATTCAAAACTATGCAGTCTAAAACCGTTAAACTCAATAAACCATGTTAAAAAAAAAAAAAAACTCTCGTTGAACAAAGTACAGATTGACAAACCATATCCAGTGTTCAGCTATGAGGCAACGGGTAGGATTTCTAAAGCAAGTGCGAAGTGTTCACAGGGGCTCAGCTTTGACAGACAAGAGCACATGTAAACATGAAGTATATACGTGTTCCCTTTCGGAAAATGAAAGGGAGCTCTTATTCATTTACACATTTCCAAAGTATCAGCATTTAAACTACCCTTTGATGAGCTGTTACAGTTTTAGAAGCGAGTAAAAAGAAAATAATCATAGTCAGAGACTATTAGAGAGAACCTGATTTTAATGGGCCAACTTTTCAAAGGTAGTAGGATTTTCATTTGATTTACAGGGCTGGTGACCACTAAGGCGTCCAGGAATACACATACTACAAACCAAATATTCATGTAACCCTCTCCCATATTTGTTTTTGAAACTAAGATTCCTACAGGAGTTGGAGGCAATTCGAGCTCCAGATTATCAAGGAAGAATCATTCCCGGTAAATACTATTTTCCTTTTGTAACTTGCATAGTTTTAAAGTCTGGGGAGCGCTTGTTGGGATGAGTCCTCTGGTGAGGCCCATATGTGTGGATGGTTGTGGAAGTAGGTTTCTTAACTCTCCTCCTCTTTGCCTCTCTCCTCCTCCCCATCTCCCAAGTCCCCAAGGAATATGGGTGGTAAGGTCGTTACTCGGAAATCCCCCTTCTCTGGCTCCTCCTCCCTCAGTAGAAAACCGATGGGGCCAATCTGTCGCAGGAGATAGATGCTGCTACTCAGGGCCTGGTCTTGCTGCCAGCTGAGACTATCATTCAAGTGTCTTCGCCTTTCCGAGGCTTTACAGCCTCTCCGAAGCATCCCTGGCAGCTGAGGTGCCCCTGAGCTAGGTTTTCTGAGGCGCCTTTGGTCTCTATGGCAACAGCGTGCAGCGCGGTTGCCTTGGTGACGTAGCTCGATCGTAGGTGCCCCAGTGTGCTTTGCTGTAGTTGGGGCGGGAGAAATTCCTGAAGACCACCCGCAGACTTTAAAAACCCGGGGCTACAGGCACAGTTGCAAACCTCCTACTCTTTTTGCTGATGTGAGCTGTTTGCATAAACATCATGGGACCTCAGGTCTCATCCTTGAACTGACTGAATTTTGTTTTTCTTTCTTACCAAGTAATGAAGGACTAACAGTTACACTACCATTCTTCCAACATTAGCACCAATAAAACACATCAGCAAAGAAAAACCCTATATATTAAGAAAACCCATTTAAGTTTTTAAGAGAACAAGATAAATGTAAATTCATTTTTATATAATAGTATTTATAATTTGAAAACTCAGAATAAACAAATGTCAGTTCATATTTTCTATGTAACAGAATGAGTCAGGTTTCATATTGAAGATACTTTCTATAGTAACTCTTCACCCACCATCCTCCATGTGCCTAAATGTGTGTGTATGCATATAGTTATTTAAGAATTTAAAAATCAAACATCAATAAATATTTAAGCTATTGAATTTTATTTAGAATGATACTTGTTTCATATGTGATAAATGCTATTTTCAAAAAGGTCACATGCTTAAATTATAAATTGACTATAGTTCCTTAATTCCATTTTGAAGAATAGCAAAAGTAACAGTATTCATGTTCTCATGGGTGTTAAAAAGGGAAGGTACAGATTGCTAAACAGAACTGTAGTCTAGCTGGATGACATTTGTTTTTGCATCTGACAGTTAAAACTTTGGAAACAGCTTTAGAATCAGGTGACTGTTCCATATGCTTCCTTCATCTTTCAAAATTTTGATGACAAGAATAATATTTTTGCAAATGTTTTAACTTGGAGAATTAAAATTTCTCCTTAAATTTATACTATTATCCTTCATGTTATATGTCAAGGCATATTTTTCCCTCAGAGAAATTAATTGAGCTTCATGGGTTGATAAATTTGTTTAATGAGTGAATTATTAATATGATTAACTATAGAAGACAGATGTTAACAAATTTCTGTATCTCCAACTGAGAAGTTAAAAAGCTAGACTTGTAGTGCTAGCGTAGAAGGAAGAAGAGCAATTGAAGGCAGAGGGAGAAAGCAGTTGCTATTTCAGCATGGATGTGTATAATTAGCCTAGGAGTGATGAACATTGAAATAGGTTGGCATACCTGGGGCTGGTATATGTGTGTGTGGAAATACTTTAGGAACAGAGCCGGGGTGGAGGCGGTGGGGCTAACCTACTAAAAATCTTTTTTCCCCCTTGCTTTGTCTAACACATAGTAATATGCTGAGGTATTGAAGGACAGCTTCTGTCCTGGCTGATATTGTGTCAGCTTGAGGCAAGCTAGAGTCTTCTGAAAGGAAGGAACCTCAATCATAGAAAAGAGGTCTCCATAAGATACAGTTGTAGGGCATTTTTTAAAATTAGTGATTGATGAAGGAGGACCCAGCCCAATATGAATGGTGCTATCCATGAACTGGTTGTCCTGGGTTTCAGAAGAAAGCAGGCTGAGCAAGCCAAGGGAGCAAGCCAGTAGGCAGCATCCTTCAATGGCCTCTGCATCAGCTCCTGCCTCCAGTCCTGACTTCTTCTATGATGATCAGTGACATGGAAGAGTAAGTCAATGAAACCCTTTCGCTCCAAGTTGCTTTGATCATGGTGTTTCATTACAGTAATGGTAATCTTGAAGTGGTCAGCTTAGAACCATTAAAAGCGTACAGAGAATGTTAGAGTTTCTGTTTTCCTATAGTAAGTATGCATAAAAGAAAAAAGAAGATACAGAATTCATCAAGCTCAAGATAGCAGCAGAACCAAGAACTCTGACAGAAGGGACCAACATGATATCTTTAGAAAAGTAAAATAGTTTGTTACAGTGTAACTGTGTAAGCTATGTAAATGTAGCAAATGCTAACAGGGAACACCCACTGCAGAAGTAACTAGTAAGAATCTAGAAGACACTTATGCATTTAAGACCCTCAACTTAGTTATTAGACTCAAATTTGCACACACTTTAGTTTCCTCATGCCCTTTATACCTGCTTAGGGAATATATAGAAAGTCATGTTTGATAGTTTTAGTTGTCAACTTGACACAATCTAGAATCATCAGGAGTGAGAATGTCAATAAGGAATTTCCCAGATAAAGTTGACCTGTAGACACACCAGTGAGGATTTACCTTTTCTTAATTGTGTGAATTAATCCATTCTCAATATTGGCAGCAATGTTTCATGGACTGGACCCTGAATTGTATAAGAGTGAAAAACTCAAGCTGAGTGACTAGGCATGAAATTATTCCTTTTTCTTGATTGTAGATGTGGTCTGACTAACAGCTTTAAGTCCCTGCTACAATGGACTCTAACCTGTAATTCTGAGATAAAATAGCTTTTTCTTTCATTGTTCTTTGTCTGGGTATTTTAATCACAGCAACATAAATGAAAAATAGAATGGAGTAAAAAAAATACATTCTAAACTTTTTTCTCTATTGATCAAGATGGCCTTAGTGCTCTATTTAACTCAACTAAACCTTAGACCATTTCCCTGCTAGCTTCAGATCCCTGGCTTTCCTTGCCTTAGAACAACACTTTAAAAGATTTCCAATGGAAAATTCTCACTTTTTTGAGATGCAAGTATTCTTCTAGCCTTTTGATGGTATCAAAACCCAGGAAAGAGTATGGGCACCACCCCTTTTGATAAAGAATTATCCAGAAAGAGAGACTCCTAACTCCATCCTCTGTGGTAGTGCAATCCCAATTTAGTAAAATGCTAATTAATAAACACAATGATGGAGTCCCAATGACTAACTTCTCTCTTCACAGCAAGGCTTTTCCACTAGCTCATCCAAATGCTCAAAAATTCCTTTTATCTCAGTGTATTGACATTATTTAGCTAATATGGCTTAATTGTTAAATTTACACTAAATTATAATTAACAAGAAGATTTTTCTTCTTGTAATTAAGGAAAATGGAGGCTAGCAAAGTGATTGAGTCATTTATAGAGAAAATCTATTTCCATGCTTCACAATCAAGATATAATACAAATAAATTTGAAATTCAATGTATTATTGGGACTTTTAATTCAAGATGCCAGATTGGGGGGGGGCTGGAGAGATGGACCAGAAGTTAAAAGCACTGGCTTTTATAGAGGACCAGGTTCTATTTCCAGTACCCATGGGAAAGGAACCTGGCTCCTACCACTTTTATGGCAACTCACCATTGTTTATAACTCCAGTTACAGGGGTAGAACACCCTCTTCTGGTCTCCAGGAACACTATGCATGCATGTGGTGTGCAAATATACATTCAAGCAAAACACCCATACATATTAAATAATAAGTAAATAAATAAAATTAAAGATGCCAGAAGGAGTAATGCCAGTTTTTTTCTAATTGAAGAATATAAGTAATAAAAAATAGATTTTGAGATTAAATTATGAACACAGCAAGAGATATATACAGATATATAGAGAAACTTAAGAGTAACTCTAATGACTGTTGTATATGTGTACATATATATATATGTATATATATATGTATATATATATATACATATATATATATATCTTGTGATGATGTGCTATCACATAGCAGAGAAGATATTGCAGATGCAGTTACTTACTTATCAGGTGACTGGGTTATTTGAAAGGGAGATGATATGTGGTGGCCTGCTAGAATGTTCTAAAACACCTTAAAGTCAGAATCATCTCTGGCCAGTTGCAGTAGGACAAATCAGAATGGAAGTGTGGTCCTCTTGCTGACTTGAAGATGGAGAGGAACACATGACAAGGAATTCTGAGTCCCTGGAAGTTAAGCTTTTGACTGGCGGTCATCAAGGAAATAAGAGCCCTTAAACCTGTAACCTCAAGAAAACTGGATTTTTCCCATCAAATTAAGTGGGGTTGAAAGCAGATTCTAACTCAGAACTTCCGAATGAAAGCATTACATGGTTGACAAATTGAATTCAGTTTTGTGAGACACAAGCAGAGGACCTAGCTGGATCTACCTGAACTTCTGACCTAGAGACCTGTGAGCCAGTGAATATTGTGTAAAATCACTAGGGTTCTCTTAATTTATTTCACAGGATTAGAAAATACTGATGATGAAAACAAACAAACAAAAAACCAAAACAGCACATGGGAAAGAAGCACTAGGAAGAATGAAGAGGTGTTGGAAAGATGGGTGAGCGAGGTGGGGTTTTCTTTGTTTTGTTTGTTTGTTTCTTTGTTGAGGGGCAGAAATGGAGGGACTGGCGGGTGAGCAAGTTTGGGGTATATGACGTGATATTTCCCAAAAAACCAATAAAGAATTATGTTTAAAAAAGAAAATACTGGCAAATGAATAGTTTAAAATAACTGTTAGAAGAACAGATAGATGGAGAAGAGCTGATAGATGAAGGGGAAAACACTTGAATGAGCAGCCAACAGTGTGCTCGGTTATCTGTCAGTATCAGACTGGGCAGCAGAATCACTTCCAGTAGTTTTAGTTATAAAGGAATGTATTATAATGTATATGTTAATCTTCCAGTTGTCTAGGAGAACCACAGGATTAACCCTTGATCTGTGAGGTACTCAGAGAAATTGTTTCTCTGCATCATGAGGTTCACCTGCATCACAGAAAAAAAAAATCTCCAAAAGATCCAAAGGATCCAAGCTCTAGACATCTCACCTTCACAGTTATCACTCTCATTGACCACAAACTCAAAGATTCAGTTTCACCTTTGGAGAGTTATCAGGATTAAGCTGTGTGTTTCAATAGCGATGGCAACAGCAATCTAGGAGAGATAGTACTAACATATTAGAGAGAGACCAGAAGAATTTGGCCAGCCACAAATCCAAGACATTAAAGGAAAAGCCTAATCAGAGTGAGAACCTTTGGTTGTTACAGATACTTTTTTCCTGGTTGTCGTTTAGAAAAATTAGTCACTCACTTTGGTGATTTCTTCTATACTCGGTATTTATCCTCAAAATGGGAGAAGTTGTTTTGTTGCTTTGTCTCCATTGCTATCCACAACTGTTAGAATTCTGTCATCTTTTATGCTGGAAGAATGGATCCCATTCACTAGTTCAGGAATAGGAAGACGCTGACTCCATGGGAACTTGCTTCGGCGACACTCTACCCAGAACTCACCAACAAAAACTTACATTTTTGGAGGTGTAAATTTGAATTTTTGATGGTTGCAAAGTAATTAGCTGAAAAGATGTGTAGCTAAACTACATAGTATCTTTGATTGGGGCATATTGAGATACACATATACCAATACCTTTATTATGTTTTGGCTTTCCTGGTCAGTGATGCAGATGACAAAACAATTATTAGCTGGATAGAGATACAACATTGCTTTCTTATAATTAGAAATAAGAATAGAATTAAGCAGTCTCTGCAAACATTGCTGGGTTATAGTGAAGGCATGTTTTGAATGGCACATGCCTACAAGTACAAGGGTAATTATAATGGAGACAAAAGCAGCATAGTTTTGAAAAAAAAAAAGTAATGACTAATGAGTAGTGGGGACCATGGCAGACTGGTGAAGGGCTTTATTGAACTTGTTCTGGAAAAGTAAGGTCAATCCCATTTACTTCGAAGAATTACAAACAGCCAATGGATTTGTGGAATCAGTCATCTCAGCCAATTAGAGGATTCTATAGAATAATATTCCAATAAAAGAAAGTTGGCTGAAAGCTGCCCCTTCTTTACTTTGACATGTAGGTAATTGTGTCAACCCAGGAATATTAGCAGAGATGTGTTTTACCAGAAAAGTAAACCAGAAGGACTTTGCATTACAGGGTCCCATGTATGAAAACAGGTAATAGTGCTATAATTAAACAAACAAACAAACAAAAAAACCTGCTAAGCTGCCTGTATATACAGAGCCTAGATTTTTAACCCCTCATTCTACACCACAACTAGATCAAATATAAGCTAGAAACCAAAAAATTGCACAGAGAAGAGATTAACTGGAAGCCCAAATGTTGGGAAGAACCATACCACAGAGATGAAAGCATGAAAAGTATTGTAATGTTTTTCAGAAACATGTCAATTAAACTTATAAAATCAGAATGCTACAAGAAAGAAATATGAGGATGTCATAGAACTTTACTTAAATTATGACTGATGACTCAAGAGGATTGTGAGAGCTCAGGAAATTTCCCAAAAATAAAGCAAGAGAAACAAAACCCAATCATAATCAGTCAATACAAGAAGAAACAGAGAATTCAAATAGAAACATTGTGAAGATGTATATGAGATCTTATATCTAATTAATAGAAATATTGAAAAGAGAAGAAAAAGGGGGTGAAAATAGTAAAGAAATATTAAAACAAAACAAAACTTGTTAGAGGGCTGGAGAGACAGTTTAGCAGTTAAGAGCACTGGCTGCTCTTCCAGAGTTCAATTCCCAGAAACCACATGGTGGCACACAGCCATCTATAGTGAGATCTATCAGGCATAGAGGTGTATATACAGATAGAGTACTCTAATACATAAAATAGATAAATCCAAAACAAAACTTGCTAGAATGGCCAGGCACTGGTAATGTATACCTTAATCTCAGGACTTGGGAGGCAGATGCACGTGGATCTCCATGAGATCCAGGACAGTCTGGTCTACAGAGTGAGTTCCAGGACAGTAGGTTGACACAGCTGTCTCAAACCAAAACCAAAACAAAATGAAATGCCCAAACCCAAAAAACAAAAACAAAACAAATAAAAAAGAACTTGTTAGAATGGAAAAGGGATGGATTAAGTAATCAAAATTATTTCCAAATGTAACAGAAAAGATGTACAGCTATACTGCTGAGTGTGTTTAGGCTGGGCATCAAACAAACCCAGAGGAGGGTCTTAGATACATTACTAGAATTAAGCAGGAAAGAGTTCCTATACTAGAGAACTCTACACAAGGGTCATGAGTGCCCATCATGAAGACTGAATGACAAAGTTCATAATTCTAGGGATAGATAGAAGAGCTGACAATGTGTGTATGTGTGCAGTGAGGGAGAGAGGAAGAGGAAAAGAGAAGGAAGAAACTGAGAGATATGGTTGAAGAAACAGAAAAGCAAAGAATGATTACAAGGTCTGGAGTAAAAATTAATGTGTGTCTTTTGCCTTTCTGTTTGTCTTCAACATCTATGAAATTATAAGACAAAGATTAATCCAATTTATTCTTCCAGGGAAGGTTATGTCTAACCTTAAACTATGGTTTAGATCTAAAACAACCTACCCCTCACTGGTCGTGTGTCAAAAGCTTAGTTGCTAGTGGAAGGGCTCTTGGGAAGTGATAAAACCTTAGGAATGGGGCTCAATGAAAGAAGGAAGCCATTAGGGTCATGGCATTAGAGATATCTTGGTTCTGCATTATCTTATCTCTCCATTCCCTAGCCCAGGTTATGGAGACAGATTTTTCTCCACTACTAACCACACAGAATTGTCCAAACACAGCCCAAGAATATAGTCCTGTGAGGAGATTTCTGAGTGCTTGTGAGAAAACTCCAAGAAACCAATCCAAGAGTCTTGTGACTTCCATTTCTTTAAAACCCAGAAGTGTTCTTGGAATGTGTCTTCTTGTTCCCCCCAAGGGTAGCAGATAGGAATGAGTTTACTTCATATCATTTATTTTTATATTTCTTTTTTTATTTCTTTTATATAACCAAGTCCATTTAAATAAAAGCAAACATTTATAGCCGATATTTGGGAATTTGGGTGTCATTCTTTCCAAACTACTTCCTGCTGGTAAGGGGCGCTGTCATGGGGGATTCTAAGAAGATTCAGAAATCCTGGCTGTAGTCTGTAAGGCTGCTTTGTCCAGCTGTTTTGAATGTAGGATCACCTGGTACTTTGTTTCAGGTGGTCTGGCTTGATCAAACCTTTTTAGTCTGGAAGGAATCCACAGCTTTTCATTTTCTGTGGAAACAAAAATAGAAATCCTTTTCCCCAGTAACTTGTCCTTCAACTTAAATTTTGGAGTCAAAGCATTTTTTTAATTTAATTTATTATTTTATATGTCGATCCCAGTTCCCTCTCCCTCCCTTCCTCCCTCTTTCCCTCCCTCCATTCCTTTTACCCTCTCTGCCCTCTCACATGCATCCTAACCACCCTCCCCTCCCTTCCCCCCCATCCCAATTCCATATGTAGGGGAATGCCATCCAGTTGGGGTCATGTAGATCTGATAGGTCATGTGAAGTAGGGACTAGGGCTTCTCTCCTGTCTCTAGGTTAAGGCAGTTATCCCTCCATGGGGGATTTGTTCGCAAGGTCCTTTTGTGCACCAGGGATACATCCTGGCTCCACTCTCTGAGGTCTCTTAGACTGCTCAGTCCTTCTGGCTGAGAGACCCATATTCAGGGGGGCCTTAGTCAGTCCCATGCTGGCTTCCCAGCTATCAGTCTGGTGGCCCGTTAGCTCCTCCTTGTTCAGGTAAGCTGTCTCTATGTGTTTCTGCCGCCTGGCCTTGTCCTCTCCATCTGCATCTGGGTTCTAGTTTGACTCAGTGTTTATGTATGGGTGTTTGCTCCTGTTTCCAACAGGCATTAGATGAGGGCTCCATGGATAAGTTAGTTGTTGATCTCACTCTCCGGGAAGGGCATTTATGGTAGCCTTTCCACGGAAGCTCAAATTGTTAGTTGGCGGCAGTCTTGTAGTTCTTTAGACCTTTCTTTGTGTTCAATTTTATCTTCAAACCAATATTGGCTCCCTCTTTTATGCTCTCTCTCTCTCTCTCTCTCTCTCTCTCTCTCTCTCTCTCTCTCTCTCTCTCCTGTCTTCTATTCCTAACTGGGCTCAATCTTCCTGGTCTCATGTATTTTCCTTTCCTCCCCCTCGTTTTCTCCTACTTCTCTCTCCATTCGCTGCCCCCCCCCCACACACACTTCCTCTGTGCTCTGGGGGACTTGTCCCTTCCTGGTTCTGTGAGGGACTTTATATGAATCTCTTAGAATACACCTTGTATCCTAGTTCCTCTGGTGGTGTGAATTATGGGCTGGTGGTCCTTTGATCTAGGTCTAAAATCCATATATGAGTGAGTACATACTATGTTCCTCTTTTTGTGACTGGGTTACCTCATTCAGGATGGTTTCTTCAAGTGCCACCCACTTGCCTGCAGATTTCAAGATACCATTATTTTTTTCCTGCAGAGTAGTATTCCATTGTGTAGATATGCCACATCTTCATTATCCATTCTTCAATTGAGAGGACTTCAGATCATTTATTGTATGCCTCTATGGAAAAGCATGTTTTTTTGTCACACACTGCTTGCCTGCCACACACTGCTTGTCCATCGCGTGTGGCTTGCCTTATGCTAAGCTTGTACAACATTTTTTAAGGAACGGAGGAACACAAGTATTGAAAGCACAAGTCTTAGATTGCTTGCAAGTTGTTTATGATTATACTCCCTGGTTTCCAGAAGAAGAAACTTTAGATGAAGAAGAGTGAGATAGAGCCCAAAAGAATATTGAAAAGGCATATAAGATCCCTGTTCAATTTTGAGTCTCTTGTGCCTTAATTTGAATTGTTACCAAAATGCTTAAGGAAGATAAGGAGGATATTAATCATGAGGAAGAGATGGATAATTTCTAATTTCTTTTCTTTTCTTTTTGTTTGTTTCTTTTTCTTTCTTTCTTTTCTTTTCTTTTTTTTCATATTACTGAGGAATCTCACATCCTGTGCTCCAATCCTGCCTCACATCCCAGTCTTTCCATGCCTGCCCCTTCCCCTCTTCCACCCTCCTTCCCCCAAAGCAAACAACAAGGTTCTTTGTTGATCCATATATTCAGTGGAGCATGGTCAAATTTCTAGTGTCCAGGCCCCCAGAAGAGGATGAATCTTTCTCAGCCTCCATCCACACCGGAAGCCATCAGCTGAGGACAGCTGTGTGGTGGCCTGGCTGGAGCTCTCCCACATCCATCCTGCTGCTGGTCTAACATTCCCCACTCCAAGTTGCCTGGTAAGGAGCCAATCAGCTCTCCACAGCTGGTGTGGCTGCTGAGGATTGGGGCCAGCTCTCCCATGAGGGGTAGACCCAGCTGTTCTGCATGGACAGAAATTAACATGGCTTCAGGCAGCAGCCCAGACCAAGATCATCTTGAATGGACTTTGTTGGTAACACCAGCTGCAGACATCAGCTTGGCCATTGGCCTTATCAGGACCATCAACCCACTCATGGCCCTCAGAAGCTGCAGGGACTACAAGTCTCAGCATGGTCTCTGGTGTTTATGCATTCCACTCTTGGCAGTGTGGCTTGCTTGGGTTGCTTCTGGCCTCCAGTGGCCTCAGAGGTACCCCAGGCCTGAGTAATTTCTTGAATGAATATTAACTGGATAACCAAATCTTAAAATGGGTGAAAGAGGCAAAAGGGAGATTTTCCCCATTTGAACAAAATTGATAGTAAAAAATAGTGCCATAGATAAGGAACTAAGCCAGTGACGGTTCCCTCAGCTCCTTTAACTATGTATTCTCCACTGTCTGAAAATGATCCTGAAGCATGGGGTGAGGGATTAGGTAACCACTCTAATCCTGAATTCCCTCCACTTCTTGAAAAAGATTCAGCACAGCCTATGAAATGCTAAGTTTACAATCTAGAGAGTGAGGGCAGGGAAAAGGAACTCGTTTCCCTATTCCTCTCCTGCCTCATGAGGCTTGGCATTCCCAGTGCAATTTCAGCAAAATCAAAATGTTTGCCTAAGTGTGCACTGACCTATCTATTTAAAACTCTAGAAGGGAAGGCAGCTTGGGAGAGTCCTCAAATGTTATCCAGAGGCAAAAAGAGCCACAGCTATTAGGATTCCGACTGAAAGAGGTATCTGTGTTTTGTGTGGCTCTGTCACTGCCTTTCAGCTTGTTTCCCTCACTGTCTCCTGCAGGTGTTGTAGCTCAAGAGGACAACCCTCTGGAATGGATTGATTTACACCATAAGGACCAGAAAATACTAACTGCTTAGCTTACTCTTCTTGCTCAATTAGTAAATCAGCAAACACCTGATGCCAACAATTACAAGCATTCGATCATTGCTGCATTATATTACCCCTCACTTACAATCAGTTTTTAAGAGTGTTACAGAGCTTTATGGATTTTCAAATTTGATTTGTAGATTACTATGGAAGGATAGGAAATCATTATCCATCCAGCAAACTATGAGATTTCCTCATAGAAACTTAATTTTTGCTGACAAAAATTGTTTAACCATCTCCCATTCCACAGGACAGCTAAACCCTTAGGGAGGATTCATGGTCCAGATGTTCATCAGTCTATTAAAACTTCTTTTTCTTCAGTTCAACAGGAAGAACTGGCTATTTTAATTAATCTAGTGTGGTTAGTTCATAAATCCTTATCTATTGTTTCAGATTCTGCTTGTGCTGTAGGGTTATTTTCAGCAATAGACGCTGTAGTCTCCCTGGTTTTACTGCAGAAAGAAATAAGCAAGCAGATGAATTAACCTGTCCTATTTTTACATCTCCAGAAGCAAATTGGGAAGGAGTATGCATCTGTCTTTGCAGATGAATCAACTGGAACATTACAGATCCTCTCTGGCTCCTCCAGCCCCAGGCCATCAAGGACAAGTGCAGCAGGTAAGGAGATGGTAGAAGTCACCAGAAACAAGGCAAACTTCCCACTAAAGATCAAAAGGAGATGTCAACCATATCATCAGAAGTTAAGTGTGCCCACCTGGGGCCAAGCTCTATGCACTAAGAGAGAAGTCATTCTGTGAAACAAAGAGCCCTATGTAAAGTTTTTTTTTTTCCTTCTGGCAATGCTAGCTGCTTTCACCTGGGCATCTGTGGTAAGTGCCTCTGAGCAAGTGCTGGGTTTCTTACTCTCTTTTGCTATAACTTATAGACTGGATGGATTCAGCTCCAGTTTTCTTCACTAATGACTCTATCTTTATGCCTGGACCTTGGGATCATAATAGACCCATCCATCTGAAGAAGGGGTTGTGTTTAATTTTTCTTTGGAATTTACTTATGATTTGCAGAAGATATAATAACATTTATTATGTTCCTATTAAGGGACAAATATGGGCGTACGGTCTACAAGAGACCAGAACTACTAATCATATGGGTCTCTTTTCAAGCTATTCTCTAGATCAGCAGTTCTCAACCTGTTGGTTGTGACTCCCTTAGGGGTTGCCTAAGATCATTGCAAAACACAGATATTTACATTATGAATCATAACAGTGACAAAATTACAGTTATAGAGGAGCAATGATAATAATTTCATGGTCAGAGGTCACCACAACATGAGGAATTGTATTAAAGGGTCACAGCATTAGAAAGATTGTGAACCACCACTCTAGATTTTCTGGTCAATATAATAATGTAACCAGAAGTACTGGACATAGCTTTATCCTGTTGTTGGTGGCAGAGTATTCTCCACAATACTTTCACTGTTTTAATATTACTCATCATGCTTGCAATTTGCTTGCTCATAGGATACTGGTGTATAGCAATGGAAACAGGGGCTGTCCCTAAAGCTTTGGCTGGCTCTTGGGAGGCTATTCCTCACACTGAATTGCCTTGCTCAGTCTTAATACAAAGGGAGGTGCTTATTGATACCCCTGGGAGGTCTGCCTCTTTCTGAACAGAAACAGGAGGAATGGATGAAGTGGTGCAGAGGGGAGATGAGGGGACAGAATGGGAGGAGAGGAGGGAGGAGAAACTGCAGTCAGGATGTAAAATAAATTTTGAAAATGATAATTACATTGACCTACAATGTTGTAACTAAAAATCACTCTGGATGTTCTGCATTTAAAAAATGAAAAGGGTGAAGATGTCTGAACAGGGTCTAAGAATGGAGTCATGTCAGAAGATTTCTGAGAACTTGTGAGAGAACTCCAAGAACCAAGCCAAGAGTCTTGGGACCTCGATTTCCCCAAACACAGAATTGTTTTTGGAATGTGTTTTTGTGCTTCTCCCAGGTGCAGAAAATAGGAGTGAGTTTACTTCAGATTGGCCATTATGCCTTTATGAAAAAAACATGGTCTTGCCACATGTGGCTTGTCCTTGTGACTGTAAGCTTGACTCATGTGACTCAACCCTCAGAGTGTAAATTGTCTGATGCTCTGAAGAAAGTTGGCTATTGCATGACACTTTAGTCTGCCTCATTTACGGGCTCCATTCTCCCGGGTCCCACATCCTTTAGAGCAGTAAGCACCATTATTTTTCCTCATTATGGGACCAGAAACAATGAGGACAAGAAACCAGAAACCTCTGAAGCTGTTTAAGTTCTTCAGATATTTGGTCACAGAGATAGAAAGCAAACTGGCATGGTTTTATGCAGGTAAGATAGTGAACACTTTGTATATAGGTATAAACTTTGAATATTTATCTCCTACATTTTTTGTCTGGATCTGGAAGCTACTAGAGTATGTGCTCTCTCTAATCACAGAAGCAAACAAGTGAAGCCTCGTAAGAGATACTGATGTTCAGGGTGTCCAGTACACAAGTGTCTGAGACTGAAGCAGGTCAGAAATCTCCAGACTTGTTATTTTCAAGGAGAGCATGTTGGTAGAAAAGAGGATGTTTCAAAAGTATTGAGTGGATTTCCTTTTAAGAAACAAACCAAGGGGGCTTAGAAGCAACATTTTGTTTTTGGTCAGTTGCTTGCTTTAAAAAAATTTTTTTATGCTGTGGGAGTTTCACATCATGCACCCCAATTCCACTCATTTCCAAGTCCTTCCATGTCCACTTTCACCCTTATAGACTCTCTCAAAGAAAAAATAACCAAACAAATGCAGCCCAAACCAACAACAATGAAAAACATTTCGTTTGTCCATCTTTCCTACCTCTCCATCATATATTCCCTTGCCATAGTGACCTTGGGAGGTGCAGTGTGTCCTTTTACCCATTGATTGCAATGAGTTCTTGGTGTGGTTCAAGGCCTCTGGCTTCTGGTACATCATTAGTACTGGATCCTCACAGAAACTCCTCTCCAGTACCTGGCTGTTGCTCTGAGTCATGGATATCCTGCGGCTACGGCTCTGTAGGACGATTCCTTTCACATGCTCCAGATGTCGGAGTGTGGCCAACTCAAAGCCCTGGATGTGGGCTTGGGTGGTAGCTGAGCTGACCAGTCTGGGCCTCACTGGTACTGCTCCCCTCCGGTGAGGGTCAATAGTATTAGGAGAGTGCTATGTGGTAAACTGTAGTTCCATTTTGCATCTCTCAACAAGTCTATCTTACTGATATATTTTTGTAGAAGATATAGTCTGTTTCCCTCTGAGCCCAGTTCTCTGGATAAGAGTCTAGAGTAAAACTTCAATGACAATATTTTAGGGGAAGGTGTATGTGTGTGGAATCCCAGAAAAAGAAAAGTGAAGAAAGGGGATGAGGGGTAGAGAAGAGAATGCAAACAAACATGACAGCATGAATTGATGAACTGATCTTTTGGTATCAAGGAGAGCTTGCGCTCCATGCAGCAGGGCCATATTCAGAGCTGTATTCTGGCTACCAGTTTCAAAGATGTTATAGTCATTGATCCTCTAAACAACACCTCAGCCTTTTCGTAACTGGTCAGCCCAGAAAACGAGAGCCCGGGGACAGATGTCCAGATGTCCAGATGTAAAATAAGGCCCTGTCAGTTGGGCTCACGTGAACTCTGTCAGTCATACTGCTACTGAGTTGAAACTATTGACACATTCAGGACATGTTCGTCAGTGACAGGGCACCAAAAGTGTGACACAATTCTTTCATGTCACAGGGCTGAAAAGAAAAAGTTAAATCCTCAACTTACTGGTGGGAAGCAAATAAGACAATTTAAGAAGTTATTATAGGGCACAAACATGAAAATAAAACACAGCTAATAAATGGGCATGTGTTTTTGGAGAATGAGTGACTATATGGAATAGGAGGTGCCATTTTGTCTTAGCTAGACTTTTGACGTAAATAAAATTTAATTGATTTTTAAGTAGGCTAATTTTAATTTTTATTTGCATGGAATTTGATGAGCTATTGTTTGAAATCCAGTGGGTTCTGTTTTCAGTTACTTTCCAGTAATTTAAATTAAACTGACACTAATGCTTTCTTGCAGATATTTATGTGTGAATGTGGGTGTGTTTCTGTGATTCTATGGGTGAAAACAAAGATTTCTCAGCTGCACTGGGATCTTGTGTTTTCTCCACTAGGTGGCAGCAAAGCACTGCACTGAATGTTGTCCTGGCAAAAAAGGTCATTGGTCATTGAGTGTAAACAGCTTTTACTTCTTAGCTTGTGAATGATGAGGTCTGAAACCAAAACTCAGCAGTGTCACTATCTTGTGCAGTGTAGTAATCATTCTTTGCCTAACTTTTAAAACCATTCTGACTAGAGTCAGCTGTTTAAAGTTCGATGTCGATTCCCACCAAGGGAACTAACTAGGAAAGAAAAGGACACAGCAAGGGAAAGACAATAATGTGAGCGCTTCCTTCCTGTCTCTGTGCTCAGGGTTTCCATTTGGTGGCTTTTCTCTTAATAGGTTATGAAAGACATTTGAACTATGGGAAGATCAAACATATGATGTTTCCACTTTCTGTTGTCTGGTTTATAAATACGCTTTAAAGGATATGGGCCATAATTGTGTAGCTTAATGCCCTGGGGGTTGGTTCACTTGCTTCTTAGAAACACACTGTATAAGCTAGTTGTATTTAACATCCCCTCTACTGGCTGCTAAAGCAGCATCGTTTGTGTTAGCTTTGTGTTGGTTTGACCCTGACTCATCCCAATGTAAGCATCTTCTTCTATTAAGTACAGAAGACATGCCTAAAGTCAAGATCTGGATATGTGTGAAAATCCTTTATTTCTACCTTCTTCGTTCATAAGAGATTTGCTGTTTTGATTATAATAACTCTTACTACAATCATATTTTGAGATTAGGTCTCTCTGGCTGCCTTTGAACTCACTACATAGACCAGACTATCCTTAAATTCACAGGGACCCACCCATCTCTGCCTCCCATTATATTTTAAATGAAAAAAATTAATGCCCAAGTTTTTTTTCAAATAACAGGACATAAAAATGCATTAACAGGGACAGTTTAGGATATTTGCTTTTAATGTAGTCAGTATTTTACTAAGTTTTGAGATATGAGTATCTAGTACTTATATCTTTGTATTTAATTAAAGTAAGCATTTTTATTTTCACTAGGTATTGTAAACAATCAATGATTATTAGGTATGTGTTTTCAATTTTTCTTTTAAATTTTCTTAAAATTGTGAGAAAAATCTATTCTATGCCATATTTTTATAGTAAAATAATTTTTATTCAATGTTAATATGCCCACACTAGTAATTATAAATAATAATAATAAATAATAAAAAGCCAACATGTAATACAAATCAACTGACAGAAATTATAGCAATTTAGGGATATTAAATCATTTCTTAGATTAGAGAAAATAAATATTTGCTAAAATGATGAGTCAAAGGCCCCCAAAGAGAGTTTTATCTGAGTGCTAGTAAAACTTTGTTACTTATGGAAGCAGAAAATTGAGGAATTGAGAAAAACTTTTGGTGCTTTCTGATTTAGAAGTCTTGGTGGTAACATTCACAATTGGTTGGGACTTCAAGAAGAGATACAAATGTTCAGGAAAGACAGTAGATTGAGATTTGGGGGTTTTGAGGTGGCATAGATTGACATGGGGTACTTTCTGACAGGAGCAGACTGTTGGTCAACACGTGCTTTTAGCGGGAAAGTTTGAGGTGGAAATGGTGACTGTGGTGATTTGAATGAAAATGGGTCACAGAGAGGGCCATATTTGAAAGGATTGAGGAAGGGTGTCACTGAGGGTGGGCTTTTAGGTTCCAAAAGTTCAGTCTGGCCCAGTGGCTCATTCTTCCAGCTGCCTGGAGATCCAGATGTAGAACTCTTAGCTGTTCTCCAGCACCATGACTGCTATCACACTACAATGCTTCCTGCCATGATGACAATGGACTAAACCTCTAAACCTGTAAGCCAGCCCCAGTTAAATGTTTTCCTTCACAAGAGTTGCCATGGCCATGGTGTCTTCTCACAGCAATAGAAACCCTAACTTAGTAAGATAGTGGATGAAATAACTGGGTGCTGACAACCCTGCTCAAACCTTTTTAGAAACCTCTTCATAGATACACTTGGAACTGTAGGAGGCGGTTCTCAGTAAAGTCAAGTTGGCAATGGGGGTTAAACATCATAATCCCAGAGTTTATTCAACAAGGAGAGGTAAGGGATAAAGGCAGACATCTTGCAAAAGAACATTTAGAGGTGAAACAAAAGGCCTTCAAAAACAGATTCGAAAGGAAGGAGTGGAGCAGTAGCCACAGAGTGTTTCAAGGAAAGTGACATAGTCATCAGCATCGAATGCCACAAAGAAGCTCAGCCTGACGAGACAAATACATGAATGGGTTTTTGAATTGAGAAGCTGTTAGAGACACAAACATGAGCAGGTTCTGTGAAGTCAGGGGGATAGTGAAGGACCAAATGGAGCCGAGGAAGCAAAGATAGTGAATATAAATTGCGTATTATGACTTGTTGGGTTCTGGGTAGTGAGAGAAAGGAAGCAGAGGAACCAGGTGGTTCAAACCAGGATTTAACGGGATAATGGCACAGCAACCCTCTTACATAAGTATGTGCCTGGCTGAGATTTTACCAAGTGCACCAACTTTACTAACATAGAAAGGGTAAGGGTCCAGCTCCTCAGCTTCCATATGCACACTTCTTCCTAAACAAATCAGCCTGAAAACTCAAGTTAAAAACTTATTTTTTTTCCTCTCACACTTTGGCTAGGGATCACATTTCATGAAACAAAGATTTCCTATTTCTTACCATTTGGACCTTCAGTTCTGCACAGGGGCTAAGAGCTTGGCTCCCTGATTGTGGGCAACACTGTTTATAGCAGGTGGAATTTTTGAAGGTGGGACCTAGTGGAGGGAAGTGGAGTCACTCTGGGGACCTCAATATTTCTTACATCCTTTGACTCATTACAAGCATCATGAGGTGCGGAGCTATGTCATCATGTGCTATCCACAATATTATACTTTACAAAGGACCAAACACAATCGAGCCAGGCAACTTATTGACCCAAGCCTCTGAAACTATGAGTCAAATAAATCTGCCCCCATATTACACAGATGCTGGTGCTTTGTCACAATGACTCAAAAAGTGATTGGCACAATATACATCAATCAAAAGAAAAGATTATATTAAAGTGAATGCCTCCAAGTTTTCAAAAATAAATCTTTCTGAAAGTGAAGTTAGGTGTTGTGATGGTTAATCTACATTGTCAACCGGATGGATTTAGAATCATGCAGGGGACAGCTGAGTTTGTCTGTGTGAACAGGGAAGACTTATGTCATGCAGCATCATCCTATAGGCTGCAATTGCAAACTAAATATGAAAGACCGGGCTGCTTGAAGACTAGCATTTCTCCCTCTCTGCTTCCTACTACAACTGCACTATGACCACCACTTCAGGCTCTTGCCACCACACCATCCACACTGCAAACTGTCACAGAAACAAACTAACAAAAAATGAAGTTGAGAGAGGGGTTTTCTGATTCTTTGCTGCCAAAGAAGTTGAAGGAAGAACTTGTAGGCCATTATGATTTACTTCTCCTATAATGTGACTGTGACTTTTGGCTTATAACCTGGACAGAGGTCAATAGTTGAATTACATTGATAGTGCCTAAACTTTGATACTCATCTGTCCCATCCTAGACTGTTGCACTTTCCTCAGTTGCATAAAAACAAGAAAACAATAATTAATTCACCTGTTTTTTTTAAAGGTCTCACTGTGTACACCTGGCTGGCTTGGAGCTCTCAATTAGACTAGGCTGGATTTGACTCACAGAGCAAGCATTACCGTGTCTTGTCTAGTCCTTAAATTCTGGCCACACACCGTCATCCACTAAAAGGCTTATTAATTGTTACATAAAATAAATTACAAAACAAATGAGAAAGAGAACCCCACAGAGTACCTAAAAAAAAAAAAAGGTAAGCATTTGGATGGGTTGAGAGTTATGAGGATGAGAACACAGAAGAAGCAAGACTACTGGGCTGAAATGGTCAAACCAAGACATAATGGAATTAATGTCTTCAGGCACTGAGAATTCTAATGATGTAGATAGAGTGAGTCCTCAGGTGATATTAACTTTCCAGGGAGGCCAAATATCTGTGACTAGTTTTCCTGCAAGAATGCAAACCTGTGGGAAGTGAAGATATTTGTGATTGATGGATCCACAGAACCCTGCTACTACATAGCTGCAGTGTTAACAGATCTCAGTACATGTCTCTTGGGGGATGCCAGCTTGTTTGATTTCTTCAATGTATCATTATCTTTGCTGAGAACTTTGAATTGGCAGAGGTGGAAGTAAGTAAGATTTCCAAGACTTAACTCAGTAGAATTAGTTTGGTTAATTATTGTTATTTTTGAAACAGGGTCTTATGTAACTCAGCTGACATAGAACTTGTCATGGATCTGGGGATGACCTTGAACTTGTGATCCCCCTGCTTTCCTGTGTACAGTTTTTTGGATTAGGATTACAGGTGTGCACCACCATGCCTGTTTATCAAGAGCTGGGGATCAAACCCAAGGACTAGAGCGGAAGGCAAGCACTTTGCCAATCTGAAATATACCCTCAGCTCAGCTGGCTATTTTTTCGTATGAATTATTTCATTTGAAAGTTTTCACATGTTATCAACAAATAAAAATTATAATTCAAATTAATATCATTATTACATGTATATACACTGGAATTAAACCATGTATAAAAGAAAAGAGTGTTTCTTTGAATAACAACATAAATGTTAACAAACAAAATGTGTTAATGTGACTTGGCATGACAGAGATGAAATGATCATGGATTTAGCCATTGGAGTAGACCTAAAAGATTTTGTAACATAACAAGATTAGCAATAGTCTTCAGCTGTTCTCCTTGGAAACATGGGGATGATGTTGAAGCAAAAAACTATTTTTAGTTTAATATTTTTTTCATTAAGTGCCTATAATTCACAGTTAATTTAGCTGAGAAACTTAGGGGTTGGGATGTAGTTCAGAGGGAGAATATTCCATATGAATTATGTAGGGCATTGGATTTGATGGTAACACACACACACACACACACACACACACACACACACACGTTGCTAAGTTGACATAATGAGGTTCTTTTAATTTCTGTGGAAAAGCTTAGTGTGCTAGTCCATTGGTACTGCCACACAGAAGGATAATTTATAAATGATAGAATTACATCTCATTGGTCTGGAAACTGGAAGTCCAAGATCAATTGTTGGCAGGTTTGCTATCTGACAAGAACTGCTCTTTGTCTATGCTTCCTAAACAGTTCTTAGTTTCTGTTTCATCTGGAAAGGAGGAATGTGTGTGTTCACTTCTCAGAAGGGAGGAAACTGCAAGGACATGATTGCTTCTACCTTCAACCTCTTTCTAAGATGCTAATTCTACTCCCAAGAGTGGACTTTATGAAATAGTCCTGCACCTTTCACTACTATAGTTTGGGAATTAAGGTACAACATGAATTATGGAATTCACCCTTCTAAACCATAGATTTTGGAGATAGAGGTATTTGTAGCTAAATTATGTGAATTAAAAATCATTGCATGTGAGGGGGCAGAGAGGGTAAGAGCGAGGGAGGGAGGAAGGGAGGGAGGTGAAGGAGGGAACTGGGATCGACATGTAAAAAAAAAAAATCCTTCCTAGTTGACTAATATGCAAAGTAATGTGACCTCCAAAGCATTTCACATACTCTGTACACGAATTAACTACACTGTGAGACCCGATGCATCAAATAGATGCAAGCGATTTAGGGGATTTAAATGGCTCTTCTCTTTAGGATCAATCAGTGTTTAAAGTCCCTTCTACTTTGTCCTTCCCTTCTGCCAAGGGTGACCTGGCTCATTGGCAGGAACCCTGGGGTAGGAAAGGGAAATAGAGGATTTTTTTGATTCCATTTAAGGAAATGATCTGGAATGGGCCCCTATCCTTCCTTTTGTATTCCACAGGCTGCAGTGTGGTCACATGGCTGCTGCTGATGGGAAAATGACATTTATTTGGGCATTCATGTATTGATGTAAATTTAGGAACACTCTTATCAGAAGAAAGAAGGAGGAGGGCACAGCAGTCTCTATACTACTTTCATAAACATTTAATGAACAAATGTTAAAGATTACTTTTACTTTGGAAAACACATTAAATTGTTAACATATATTTGCCAGTTTTTGTTTGTTTGTTTTTGAGACAGGATTTCTCTGTGTCACAGTCCTGGATGTCCTGGAACTTGCTTTGTAGATCAGGCTGGCCTTGAACTCACAGAGATCCACTGGCCTCTGCCTCCCCCATTATTGGGATTAAAGGCATGTGCACTGCCACCCTGCCACCCATCTTATTTGTTGTTTTTAAAGAATAAAAACAATACTATTTAAATGATTATAAATAGTTTATCTAACTTTTAAGAAAAGTTGCTATTTTCTATTTTGCTTTTATAAAAAATTATAATGACTTCTGTTACAAAGTGGTATATGAAAATTTTGATTCCAATGGAATTGCAAAATTGCATCTCTTTTTAAAATTAAAATTAATTAAAAATCAAACACATGAGCAAAAATATTTACAGATTTTGTAATATCAGCAGTAAGCTAAACACTTTTCTGAAATTGTTTTGTCTGCAAATATGTCTCTTTAACCTCTTTGTAATTTTTTTCTTTCTTTTCTTTTTTTTCTTTATTCTTTTTTTTTTTTTTTTTTTTTTTGCTAAAAAGTAAGTTCTGGAAAAAGTATTATTTAACACATTACACACTTGCCAAAAAAAAAAAAAAAATTCCTGGCTTGGATTTTATCCAGGAAGACATCTGTTTGCTAAAACTAATAATAGCACAACCCTAATGATGTGCCAAACAAGTTATTTGAACAGAAACGCTTGGTTTTGAGAGTGGAAGTTTGGTTGCTCAGCATAACAGTGTTTCTCAGGGTTCCATGTGGAGTTTTCATGAGGGAAGCTGGTAGGATATGGGAGCTCCTGCACATTTCTTAAGTCAAAGCATCCACTGAGTGCTCTCTCTCTGACCTCCCAAGATTAACTGCATTTAAAGAACGGGTGGATGCTGGTAGCAAATCACTGCTTAAATTGTGGAAGTAGATATAGAGATTGCCCATTGTTCCAATAAGGACAAATATTCATTCAAATGTCTAACAACTGTTTCAAAATCTCCTTAAAATAAAAATTCCACTCAGATTATTTTGGTCTCATTATTTCTCTTCCCTGGTTTTCCTCTAACATTTCAAACAGTCTGGATAAAGTAACAAAGAAAAAAAATTACAAATCAAATGTTTAAGAGTTTTGAGATTGAAAAGGGAATAAAAAGTTCTGGCTGTGCTCAGATTCACTATTGTGGCTTCCTAGCATGTAATTAGTTTTTTGAAATTAAATCAAAAGAAACCAAATGAGCAAACAAATATTCCTTGTTGCAGAGACAATCATACATCAGCCCATAAGACCATGGGTCTGATTTCAGTGATTACTTCGTACATTTCTCATCAATGGTCTTCATTTAAGCATTAGACTAGTGGCTATGCTCATCTAGAAATACACATAAAATTTATTCAGGGGTGTCTTAGGTGTCAGTGAGGAGATATTCTTTACACCAAAAAAGAGTTATCTGTGTCACTGAGAGCAAGCAGTGGGGTGTCTGCATTACAAGAAACGCAGTATTCTACTTTCTTGATCTAGAATATTAATTGAAGCAGCATAAAAAGGCTCAGAACTTGGAATTAAAATATAGTATTTTATGCAAGAAACTTCCATGCAGTAAAATTATGTAAGGCTAACATTTCTGAAGGGTTTCTTACTGAAATATGACTGCTATTATGCACATTAGATCATTTTGTATTAATTAGCCGTCCTCCACAGGCACACGGGATTCTGGATGCTCTGTACAGAAAGCACAGCCAGGGGACCATTTTCTGGCCAACTCTGGCTCTGCACTTTGCTGCTGGCCATGGGAAACAGTTTTTGGCTGACACAAATGCTAAGATTATTCCAGGAGCTTTCTGGAGCACCTGGATGTCTTCTAAACTAACCGGTCTCTGCTGACATGATTTTCCAGAATGAAGCTGCTTTTCTGGGAGGGTCTTTAAGCAATAGCCTTCATTCTAGATCCCAAGACAGAGTTTCAAAATAGCCAAAGTGAGGGTACCAGGGAGAAAGAGGCAGCTATAACACGCTGCTGCTTAAGTTAGCAAGAGAGAGCTCAATTGTTTCAGTATTTTAAGTGTGACACACATATAGGGTATAGTTTTCTATGGGTGCAGTTTTATGACTATTGTGAAGTTTGTAGTGGGTAACTATGATTAATCAAGATGGAAAGCACTTCTAGTATCAGAAATATTCTCCTCCATGTCTCTTTGAGGCCACCCTCCTTCCCCAAACCCAGTGGGTTGTCAGATAAAGAGACTTTTAGATGTCCCAACTTGGATTATATAGTCAGAGGTCTTTATGTCTGGATTCTCTCATATAGCATGGTGTTTTTGAGTTATTGTGTGTACTAATAGTTCACTTTTTTTCCCTTTGCAGAGAATCACCCTTTTAATGCTTATAGAATCCCAAATTTATTAATGCAGATTTGTCTCTGGATTCTGTATTCTGTTTCAATGTTTTTTTCTGCCTGTTTCTAGGCCAACACTATGCTGCCTTTGTCACAATGGGTCTGTAGTCTATTTTGTGTTCAGGTATTGTGATACATGTGCTGTGTTCTTTATCCTTGGTATTTCTTTTCCACAGAATGGGAGAGAATCTTTACTACCTGTACTTCACACAGAGGAGCTAATATCAGAATTTACCAAGATTTGTTAACATTTGTCACCAAAATCCCTGAAACTGCCAATCAACAAATCAGCTAACGAACTGAATTCAAAACAATAAACACAAATGGTTGATGAATATCTGCAGAAGTGTTTAACATCCCCAGTCTCTAGGGAAATGCAAATTAAAGCTAGCTGGAGATACTACCTCACCCAGTCAGAATGGCTGTCATCAAAAAATTTGATCACAGATGCTTGTAAGGATGTGGGGGAAGAAGAACATTTATTTACCAATGGCTGGATTGTACATTATTGTAGCTTATATGAAAATTCATATGCAAGTTCCTCAAGAATTAAGAATAGAGTTACTGTATGACCCAGATGAAGCACTCCTAAGCATATACCCAAAAGATCCCAGATGTTATCACAGAGGCACTTGCATGTCAATGTTCATCGCTTCTCTAGATACAACAGCAAGGGAATGAATTCAGCAGAGATGCAATGGATAATGAAAAATGTGATCCTTGAACACAATGGAGCTCTCTTCAATTACAAAGAAAAAAATGGAACTATTATATTTGTAAGAAAGTTATTTGATATTCAAAGTATGAGTAAGGTGGTCAAAGATCATAAAGACAAAAGCTGCACATTCCTCCTTATGTACCCATTCTACCTGGCAATGCACACATGTACACATGTGAGTGGACGTGAATGTTTACTAAGTCTTAAAAGATAGAAAGGTGGCCAAGAGAGAGTGAAACTAGGAGATGGGGAATGGTAGGAGATAGACGAAGGACACGTGGAATTTGGAAGATGAAAAATGACTGGGACGGGAGGGGGAGGATGCCTATTCAGGGATGGCAGAAGATGGAGAAATGAGGGCCAGAGATCTAGTAAATACCACTTTGTTAAAAGCTGTCATAATGATATCTTGAAAAGGAAGAAAAAGTAAACAAAAAAAATAAAAGAGCTGTAGAAAGTCCTAGGAGTTTGTCATTATTAATTAACAAACCTTAGAAGGGCATGTTTCATAATATCTTCTTATGTAATAGAGTTGGAAGTAGTTTTCATTCCCGTTGTTTTATTGTTCCCTTGGAGCTGGTGGGATTCCTTGCTGAGAACAGTACTATCTTACCTGAAAGTTCAGACTGGAATTCAGGGACTATAGTTTAACACCCTGATTGTCTTAGTTGGACAGTCAACAGCTGTACTTTCAACAGTAGCTTCATGCTGTACTTGCTAAAAGTTGGTCCTTAGCATTTTTGGAGAATCCCAGGCCATCAGTTTTCTTAAGCAATTGCTGTTCTTCACTTTTAAAGATGTCTTCCCCTCCAGACCCTCTAATTGGGAATGCATTAGTGTTTCTAGACTGGTTTTAGATCTGTAAAAACCATAATGTTCACTGGTTAAGATGTGACATCATCCTTTTAGAATGAAATTTAAACATGATTTTCATATCATTCTGTAAAAAGAAGAGCTAACTAGGAAATTTAATGAAGAAGAGAACACTTTTTTTAAAAAATCTTAGGTTAATAATATCTACTCTTTGTTGGAGATGTAACACATTTAGTAGAGTACCTAGCATGCAAAAAGCCTTGCTTTGATATCCAGAAGTGCATAAAACAAGTGTGGTGCAAAACAAGTGACTCCCCAGGGCCCACAGAGACTGAACTGACAACTAGGGAACCTGCATGGGAGTGACCTAGGCCTTCTGTATATAGGTTATGGTTGTGTGGTTTGGTCTTGTGGGACTCCTAGCAGAGGGAGCAGGGGCTGCCTCTGACTCTTTGATTGCTTTGGACCCTTTTCCTCATCCTGGGTTGCCTGATCTTAATATGACAGGAGGTTCCTAGTCTTACTGCAACTTGATATGTCATGTTCGGTTGATATCCATGAGAGGTCTGCCCTTTTCCAGAGAGTGATGGAGGAATGGATGAGGGGGGACTAATAGAAGAGGAGGTTGGGATGTAAATAACAACAACAACAACAACAATAATAATGTAAAATGAACAAAGAAAAAGTATGGTGGTATATCCTGCAAACTCAGCATCTAGTTGGCAGAAGATCAGTAGTTCAAGGTAATTCTTGGGTACATATGATCTTTGAGACCAGCTTGTGGTGTAGCCTATGATAAAGAAGAATATGTAAATATGTACCCTTAAGGAGTTAAGAATTTATTTCAATCTGTGGTACAGTGCTTGCCTAGCAGATAAAAGGTCCCAGATTTGGTTCCTGATACTTGAAAGAAGTAAGGAAGAAAGAAAGGAAGGAAAGAAAGAATGAAATAAAGAAAGAAAACACATAAAACGATATGGTTTATTATTTACCCTGTAGAATTGAGGAAATATAAGTGAATGCATTTAAAGCAAATAGAAATGAATGAAAACTATTTTTTTGTAGGTAGGCCTGCATTTTTATTTGGAGTCTGTCAAATATATGCTATTATTACCTGTTATTTGGTACTTGGCTCAAAGTTATTCTAGACCAAAGTCCTTGACTTTTCAGGAAATCCTATGCTTAAAGAATCATGCTTTTTGCCATTAATGCAGGGACATATCCCCTGGGCATAGTCCAGAAGGCAACTGGCCCTACACAAGTATTGGAATAAGATGGAATGTTTTTGTTAATAAAACATTTTATCCTAATAGTTTAGATTGAAAATAACTTTAGAGTTAAGTCTGTTTTATGCCAAAATCATTGTAAAGTGATTGAAAGTTTGTTTCTTTGTTTTTTAATTCAAGAAGGGTCCATATTCAGCTATATTCCCAAAGTGAACTTAATTGCTATCAGAAATGAATTATTATTCTATAATTGAGATATTCACAGTATTTTAAAAGCTACTGTTGTTAACAGTGCAAATATAACCTGGGTTTGGAACTGAGTAATTACCTTCACATATCTTTGTTAATATATTCAGCAAATAGTAATAACTAAGGAATAGTTTTGTATTGTTAGTCCTCCAAAAAGCCCACAGGTAGTCACCATGGTTCTTTCTAGTACATAGAAAAGGCTCATTCTTGAGAGCACTTATTCCAGATCCTTGCTTCCTCAATGTGAATGGGTATTTCATCACTGGAGAATTGCAGTTGATGCCTGTGGTTAGATTGTCTAGTAGGAGTGTTCGTCCTACATCCAGATGATAGATGCAACCTCATGGGGCTAAAGATAGCTAGCATACACCCAACACCAAATCACAAACTTATTTAAAACATGAAAAGGTTTCATTTTTTGGTGACACGATTGAGTATGAACTGTTTAGATGGGAAAGTGTTATAATGTGAAAAGTTGAACACATCTGAAGCAGAACTTGAGTTCTGTCTGAATAAAAGAGGCCTTCCAGATCATATCAATAAGAGACAAAGAGAAGAAAAAAAAAAAAAAAGGAAAAAATAGAATTTGTAGATTTTCTTTTGTCCTTATTGTTTTCTACAGTTCATGAGAGAATGTCTGCTATATCTCTGGTATATATGTGTGGGATATATGAAGAAATGGTTTGATAAACACTGATTTACATAATACAACATTACACAGCCGAGAAACCAATGGATAGAGAGAAGTAACTTGCCTAATGTAGAATATCTAGCTGCATTGATGCATAAGCAAAATGGGCTATCAAACAGAAATTAGTGTCTAGCCCTGTCTGTGCCATCAAATTGTTGAAGACATCAGCAGAAAAATGACAGTAACTGATCACAAATATGTAGTGTATAGATTCAGAACTTTGTGCCGAAGTTCTAGTATATGGAAGTGGCTCAAACCCTATGCCTCACAATCCTTTCTGTAACCACTTATCATTTCAGACATTAAGCTAAGCTAATCCAGTGCCAGCTACATTATTGTTTTCCCAATTGTGCAAATAGAAGAAACTTCTCAAGGAGGAGAGCTGAATAATTGTGATGGTAAAGTATGATGGAAGCCATGTTCGGCTAGAGACACCGGAAGAAGCAGAGGCCATTCCAGTAGCTTATATCTTTGGATACTTTCTCCCTACAGGCATCTTTTGAGTACTTTGTGCCTCCAGTGTCCTAACAGCATTATTTGGAGGTACAATTTTGACATTTTTTTTTCATTTGGGCAAAATAAAGCCTAGTTAAATTAAATAGTTAATTTATAAAGTTGCATAGCTCACAAGGGGTGAAATAGCAAGTTAATTGGACCTTGGTAGTCAAACTTGGACTCATATCTCCTGAAAGTAAGAGAAGTAGCTAATGCTGACAACTGTCAGTGTCTAGGTTTGGTTTTTCTAGAAGAGTACATTTTTTTGCATTTGTAGTTTCTATGCAATTTACCATAGAATCTCTGTACCTTTTTTTTTTTTTTTTGCATGAATTAACTATGTTTTTTTATGTTGGCTTTTTGAAGCCAATTCCACATGGTGGGATGCATTGCTCAGCCTTGATGCAGTGGTGGTGATGGTGGCTTGTTCCAGATTCAGCTGAATGCACCAGGCTTTGTTGACTCCCCATGGGAGACCTTACCCTTTCTGAGGAGTGGATGTGGGTGGGTTGGAGAGAGGTGGAGGAGGAGAAGAAGGGGAGGAGGAAGAAGGGAAGGAGAACTGTGGTTGGTATGTAAAATGAATAAAAAATATGTAAAAAAAATATGTTCCTTAAACAAAAAGAGCTTTTATTAAATGTTGGGATATTGGCACCAAGAGTAGAGACTACTGAAAAGTTTTTATAGCAGGTTATTGAAGCTACTTCAACAAGATAGGTATGGAGTAGCTGACAGGGTAGCACTTTGTTAGAGACTGAACAGATATTTTATGGGGAAAAATGAAAAAACGCAGAGAATGGAAATCTAAAAGTGCAAACATGTATAAATCCAGAAATTTGGAGGACAGTGCTAGATTCATGCTCAAAATTTTAAAGCTATTCTAGAACTCGAGTTAGGAGTGGGGTGTCAGTTTTTGGGAGTTTTCAGATAAAGGGTGCTGTCTTTTAATTGGTTGCTTGTAAGGTGTCAAAAGACATCAAGTACTACAGGTTGCATGTCACAGGGAGAACTGCATTTTACCTGATTCTAAGAAAACTAGGTAGTTCACAAAATTGTTCCAAAGATTAGTTTTTTAATTATGTCTCTGGCTTGTGACTAAGTCACCCAAGTGATGCACAGGCTGTGTAACCACTGTGGCTTGTGTTTACCTTCACCTCCCTTTTCCCCCCTTTTTATATTTTTCTTATTTTACATATCAATCCCAGTTTCCTCTTTCTCCCATCCTCCCATTTCCCCCATTGCCCTTCCCATCCCATCCCCCATTTACTCTCCAGGAAGGGTGAGGCCTTTCATGAGAGATCATTGAAGTCTGTCAAATCATTTGGGGTAGAGCCTAGGTCCTCCTCTGTGTCTCTAGGCTAATGGAGCATCCCTCCATGGGGAATGGTTTCCTGGAGTCTGTTTGCACTAGGACTACATCCTGGTTCCACTGCCAGAGGCCCCATAGACTACCCAGTCCTCTTAGCTGTTCAGGACCTGGTTTGCTCTTATGTTGGTTCCCCAGCTGGGGTGCATGAGTTCCCACTTGCTCAGTTCAACTGTTTCTTTGGGTTTTCCCAGCATGGCCTTGACCCCTTTGTTTATTACTCCTTCCTCTCTGAAACTGGATTCCAGGAGTTCAACTCAGTGCTTAGTTGTGGATCACTGTTCCTGCTTCCATCACCATTCTCATCATAGGGGAAGGGCATTTAAGGTAGCCTCTCTACTGTTGCTTAGATTCCTATTTGGGGTCATCCTTGTGGATCTCTTTATAATTCCCTAGTGCCAGATTACTCTTTAAACCTATAATGGCTCCCTCTATTGATGTGTCTCTTTGCTCATTCTCCTCTATTTATTTCTCCACTCAATCTTCCTGATCATTCATGTTCTCCTCCCCCTCGTCTTCTACCCTCCTCTTTTTCCTACCTCCCTCCCTCCCTCCCTTCTCACCCAACGCTCCCAATTTGTTCAGAGGATCTTGTCCTTTTACTCTTCATTGGCTGACCATGGTCTCTTTTACGGTCCTCCTTGTTTCCTAGCTTCTCTGGAGGTGTGGATTATAGTCTGGTAAACCTTTGCTCTTTGTCTAATATCCATATATGAGTGAGTACATACTATGTTTGTCTTTTTATGACTGGGTTACCTCACTCAGGATGGTTTCTTCTAGTTCCATCCATTGCCTGGGAATTTCAAGATTCCATGTTTTTTTTTTTTTCCCAGTTGAGTAGTATTCCATTGTGTAATTGTACTACATTTTCTATATCCATTCTTTGGTTGAAGGACATCTAGATTGCTTCCAGGTTCTGGCTATTACAAATACTGCTGCTATGCACATAGTTGAGCAGATGTCTTTGTTGTATGAATGTGAATTATTTGGTTATATGCCTCAGAGTGGAATTTCTGGATCTTGAGGTAGACTGGTTACCATTTTCTGGAAGAACCTCCATACTGATTTCTAAAGTGGTTGTACAAGTTTGCACTCCCTCTAGCAATGGAGGAATGTTCTCTTTTCTCCACATCATAGATTCTTTGTATTGTTTTCTTTGTTTCTTCTTTATTGATTTCAGCTCTCAGTTTGATTATTTCCTGGTGTCTACTTATCATGGGTGAGTTTGCTTCTTTTGTTCTAGAGATTTTAGGTGTTCTGTTAATTCTCTAGTGTTGCTATTCTCCAGTTTCTTCAAGGGGGTACTTAGTGCTATGAACTTTTCTCTTAGCACTGCTTTTACAGTGTCCCATAAATTTGGGTGTGTTGTTCCTTCACTTTCATTGAATTCTAGGAAATCTTTAATTTTTCTCTTTAGTTTTTCCTTAACCCAGGAGTGGTGCAGTTGAGCATTTTAAATTTCCATGTGTTGTTGCTGAATTCTAATAAGATACAGGGGCTATTCCATTTTTTCTTTAATCTGTTGAGGTTTGCTTTATTGCAGAGTATGTGGTCCATATTGGAGGAGGTTCCATGTGGTGCTGAGAAGAAGGTATATTCTTTTGTGATTGGATGGAATGTTGTACAGATGTCTATTAAGCCCAATTAGGTCATAACTTCTGTTAGTTTCTTTGTTAAGTTTCTGTCTGGTAGTCTTGTCCAGTGGTGAGGGTTGGTTGTTGAAGTCTCCCACTATAAGTGTGTGGGGTTTAATATGTGATTTGAATTTTAGTAATGCTTCTTTTATGAACTTAGGTGCTTTTGTATTTGGGGCATAGATGTTCAGAATTGAGACTTCATCTTGGTTGATTTCTCCTGAGATGACTATGAAATGACCTTCCTCATCTCTTCTGATTAATTTTAGTTTGAAGCCTAATTTGTTAGATATTAGGATAGCTATACCAGCTTGCTTCTTAAGGCCATTTGATTGGAAAGTCTTTTGCCAACCCTTAACTCTGAGGTAACATCCGTCTTTGAGGGTGAGGTGTGTTTCTTGTATGCAGCAGAAGGATGTCTTTTTATAGGTAAGTTGAGACCATTGATATTGAGGGATATTAATGACCATTGGCTGTTGAATTTTGTTTGTTTTAGATTTGTTTTTTTTTTTTTTTTTTTTTTTGGTGGTGATATTGTGTGTAAGTCCCCCCCCCCCCTTTTTCTAGCTTTTGGTAAAGTGGGATTATCTATTGCCTATGTTTTTGTGAGTGTAGTTTACTTCCTTGGGTTGGAGTTTTCCTTCCAGAACTTTCTGTAGGGATGGATTTTTGGATATGTATTGTGTAAATATGGTTTTATCATGGATTATTTTGCTTTCTCTATAGTGATTGACAGTTTTGCTGGGTATAGTAGTCTGGGCTGGCACCATGATCTCTTAGTCTTTGTAGGACATCTATCTAAGACCTTCTGGCTTTCAGAGTTTCTATGTAATTATGATAGGTCAGCTTGGCCTTTTTCCTTTGCTGTTCTTAATATTATGCTGTATATTAGGTGTTTTGATTATTACGTGGCGAGGGGGACCTTTTTTTTTGGTTCAATCTATTTGGTGTTTGGTAAGCTTCTTGAACTTTCATAGGCTTGTCCTTGTTCAGGTTGGGAAAGTTTTCTTCTATGATTTTGTTGTATATGTTTTCTGTACCTTTGAACTGGGTGTCTTTGCCTTCTTCAATACCTATTATTCTTAAGTCTTGTCTTTTCATGGTGTCCAATAGTTCCTGGATATTTTGTGATAAGGATTTGTTGGATTTTCTTTGGTCAATGAATCTAGTTCCTTCAGTTTATCTTCAGCGCCTGAGATTCTCTTTTCTATCTCTTGTATTCTGTTTGTTATGCTTGCATCTGTAGTTCCTGATCATTTCCTCAGCTTTCCTTTATCTTTTTCTAAATATAATTTATTATTTTACATGTTACAGTTCCCCTTTCCTCCCTCCCTCCCTCCCTCCCTCCTTTTTCACTCTCTGCTCTCTCACATGCACCCTGACCATACTCCCCTCCCATCCCCCCACCCCAATTCCATACGTAGGGCAATATCATACATAGGGCAGTATCATACGTAGGGGTCATGTAGATCTGACAGGTCATTTGAAGTAGAGACTAGGGCTTCTCTCCTGTCTCTAGGTTAAGGCAGTTATCCCTCCATGGGGGATGTGTCCCCAAGGTCCTTTTGTGTACCAGGGATACATCCTGGCTCCACTGTCTGAGGTCCCTTAGACTGCTCAGTCCTTCTGGCTGAGACCCATATTCAGGGGGGCCTGAGTCAGTCCCATGCTGGCTTCCCAGCTATCAGTCTGGTGGCCCCTTAGCTCCACCTTGTTCAGGTAAGCTGCCTCTATGTGTTTCTGTAGCATGGTCTTGTCCTCTCCATCTGCATCTGGGTTCTAGTTCAACTAAACCATACATGTTACAAAACCCTTTTTGAAGCTTTTGTTAACCTTTAAGTGGAAGTTCTTACTAGCCATTTGTAACGTGTATGGATTTTCCGCCCGCCACCGCTGGTCTTGTCCCGCCGCCACGCCGCCAGCCCCAAATAATACACAGAGACTCTGTATTTGATACAATGCTGTTGACCCGGTTACTTGTTTCTTATCGGCTAGCTCTGCCTTAATTATTAACCCATTTCTGCTGATCTATGTATTTCTCTTACCCGGGAGTCTGCGGCATACTGCTTTCTCCAGACTCTCCATCTTGACTCCTCCTTCCTACTTCCTATTTCCTCCTTGTCTCCTAGTCCCTCCTATCTTCCTTTCCTATTGGCCAACAGTGCTTTATTATTAACCAGTATGAGAAACATATACAGAATGACATCTCCCATCATTTATGTATGGGTGTTTGCTCCTGTTTCAAACAGGTATTAGATGAGGGATCCATGGATAAGTTAGTTGTTGATCTCACTATCCGGGAAGGACATTTATGGTAGCCTTTCCATGGATGCTCAAACTGTTAGTTGGCGGCAGTCTTCAGTTTTGTAGGTCTCTAGACCTTTCTTTGGATTCAATTTTATCTTCAAACCAATATTGGCTCCCTTTTTTATGTTCTCTCTCTCTCTCTCTCTCTCTCTCTCTCTCTCTCTCTCTCTCCTGTCTTCTATTCCTAACTTGACTCAATCTTCCTAGTTGCACCTGTTTTCCTCTCCTCCCCTCTCTTTCTCCTACTTCTCTCTCCATTCACTGCTCCCCCCACTTCCCCTGTGCTCTGGGGGACTTGTCCCTTTCCAGTTCTGTGAGGGACTTTATATGAATCTCTTAGAATACACCTTGTATCCTAGTTCCTCTGGTGGTGTGAATCCTTTGCTCAAGGTCTAATATCCATATATCCATATATGAGTGAGTACATACTATGTTCCTCTTTTTTGTGACTGGGTTACCCCATTCAGGATGTTTTCTTCAAGTGCCATCCACTTGCCTGCGAATTTCAGATACCATTATTTTTTTCTGCAGAGTAGTATTCCATTGTGTAGATATGCCACATCTTCATGATCCATTCTTCAATTGAGGGGCAACCATACTGATTTCCAAAATGGTTGTATGAATTTGCACTCCCACTAGCAGTGGAGGAGTGTTCCCATTTCTCCATATCCTCTCCAGCATGAGTTGTCATTGGTGTTTCTTTCTTTTTTTTTTTTTTTTTTTTTTTTTTTAAAATTTATTTTATATAACCAAGTCCGTTTAAATGAAAACAAACATTTATAGACAATATTTGGGAATTTGGGCGACGTTTTTTCCAAACTACTTCCTGCTGGTAAGGGACACTGTCATGGGGGATTCGAAGAAGATTCAGAAATCCTGACTGTAGTCTGTCAGGCTGCTTTGTCCAGCTGTTTTGAATGTAGGATCACCTGGTACTCTGTTTCAGGTGGTCTGGCTTGATCAAACCACATTAGTCTGGAAGGAATCCACATCTTTTCATTTTCTGTGAACACAAAAATAGAAATCCTTTTCCCCAGTAACATGTCGTTGAACTTAAATTTTGGAGTCAAAACATATTTTTTTAATTTAATTTATTATTTTACATGTTGATCCCAGTTCCCTCTCCCTCCCTCCTTTCCTCTCTCCCTCTGTCCCTCCCTCTCTCCTTCCCTCCCTCCCTCAGTTCCTTTTACCCTCTCTGCCCTCTCACATGCACCCTAACCACCCTCCCCTCCCATCTCCCCACCCCAATTCCATATGTAGGGGAATGCCATCCAGTTAGGGTCATGTAGATCTGGCAGGTCATGTGAAGTAGGAACTAGGGCTTCTCTCCTGTCTCTAGGTTAAGGCAGTTATCCCTCCATGAGGGATGTGTCCCCAAGGTCCTTTTGTGCACCAGGGATACATCCTGGCTTCACTGTCTGAGGTCCCTTAGACTGCTCAGTCCTTCTGGCTGAGACCCATATTCAGGGGGGTCTGAGTCAGTCCCATGCTAGCTTCCCAGCTATCAGTCTAGTGGCCTGTTAGTGCCTCCTTGTTCAGGTAAGCTGTCTCTATATGTTTCTGCAGCCTGGTCTTGTCCTTTCCATCTGCATCTGAATTCTACTTCGACTCAGTGTTTATGTATGGGTGTTTGCTCCTGTTTCCAACAGGCATTAGTTGAGGGCTGCATGGATAAGTTAGTTGTTGATCTCACTCTCTGGGAAGGGCATTTATGGTAGCCATTCCATGGAAGCTCAAATTGTTATTTGGCAGCAGTCTTGTAGTTCTCTAGACCTTTCTTTGTGTTCAATTTTATCTTCAAACCAATATTGGCTCCCTTTTTTATGTTCTCTCTCTCTCTCTCTCTCTCTCTCTCTCTCTCTCTCTCTCTCTCTCTCTGTTTCCTGTCTTGTATTCCTAACCAGGCTCAATCTTCCTGGTTGCACATGTTTTCCTTTCCTTACCCTTCCCAGTTCTGTGAGGGACTTTATATGAATCTCTTAGAATACACCTTGTATCCTAGTTCCTCTGGTGGTGTGAATTATAGGCTGGTGATCCTTTGATCTAGGTCTAAAATCAATATATGAGTGAGTACATACTGTGTTCCTCTTTTTATGACTGGCTTACCTCATTCAGGTTGGTTTCTTCAAGTGCCATCCACTTGCCTGCGAATTTCAAGATACCATTATTTTTTCCTGCAGAGTAGTATTCCATTGTGTAGATGTGCCACATCTTCATTAACCATTCTTCAATTGAGGGGCATCTAGATTGCTTCCAGGTTCTTGCTATTACAGATAGTGCTGCTATGAACATAGTTGAACAGATGTCTTTGTTGCATGGATGTGAATCCTTTGGGTATATGCCTAAGAGGGGGATTGCTGGGTCCTGTAGTAAACTAATTCCCATTTCCCTGAGGAACCACCATACTGATCTCCAAAGTGGCTCTGTTAGTTTGCACTGCCACCAGCAGTGGAGGAGTGTTCCCCTTTCTCCACATCCTTTCTAACATGAGTCATCATTGGTGTTTCTAATTTTAGCCATCCTGGCAGGGGTAAGATGGTATCTCAAAGTTGTTTTGATTTGCATATTCCTGATAGCTAAGGATCTGAAGCACTTTCTTAAATGTCTTTCAGCATTTTTGATTTCCTCTATTGAGAATACTTTCCCCCATTCTGTACCCCATTTTAAATAGGGATTATTAATGTTTTGTGGACTAGTTTCTTGAGTTCTTTGTATATTTTGGAAATCAGCCCTTTGTCAGATATAGGATAGGTGAAAATCTTTTCCCAGTCTGTGGGCTGTGGTTTTATCTTGTCAACTGTGTCCATTGCCTTACAGAAGCTTCTAAGTTTGAAGAGGTCCCATTTATTAATTGTTGCTCTCAGTGTCTATGTCCCTGGAGTTATGTTCAGGAGCAGCTCTGAGAAGTCCCTCGAAATTGTGTGGACTGTTGGCTCTACCCTTTGTCCCAGAGCTCAACCAGAGAGGTGGGACAGTTGGCAGGGTAGAGCACAGGGTAGAGGGGCAGGTTCGCAGTGGTGGTGGGTGGGGGTATATCAGAGTTCCAAGGGTGCTCTCTATGGGGACAGGACACAGGAGCAGGGGGATCAGGGACCAACCCAGGGAGTTCATGCTCATTTTTTTTCCTCTTTCTTCCTCTACAACCTGTATGGTGCATATATTGTCCACATGATGGACTTTCATAACCCCCTTAGGGCTCCTTCACTTTTTTGTTTAGTCTTTTCATTGACCAGGTAATTTAAAATGGCTCATCCTGAATTTGCTTGTATTTTGTTCGTTTGCTGTTATTTGTTTGTTTGTTTTTAAAAGTGCTTTATCAGGTTTCCTGCTGGGCTTCTTTAGAGAAATTCCTATTCACTTACTACATTCTGCAGCTCCAATTAAAAAAATAAAACATTCTCCTCTGTGAGTTCTAGGCCAGCCTAGTCTACAGAGTGAGTGCCAGGAGAGGCTCCAAAGCTACACAGAGATGCACTGTCTTAAAAACAAAGGAACAAACAAACAAAACAAAAACAAAAAAATTTTTTTCTGTTAAAATTCTCATTTATCAATTAGCAATTTTCTTCATCTCATTGAGAATCTTTTGGTGTGTGCTTGTGTGTGTGTTCCTGTACGTGTGTGTGTGTGTGTGTGTGTGTGTGTGTGTGTGTGTGTGTGTATGTGTGTGTTTTACTTCAGTGCCACAGTACATGTCTGTGGATTTTCAGAAATAGGATTTCTTCTTATAGCATAGATCCAGGCCAACACATCCAGGCTTGTGTGGCATGGCAATTGCTTTTCCTTGCTGAGCTATATTAGCAGCCTTCACTGAACAGACTTATCCAGCTTCTTTTGAATTGTTTGCTGGTAATTAAAATTCTTAAAATCTTTTATAGTGAGTTCCTGAGTATTTATAATATTCTACATTTTTGGTTAGCCATTTACCCTTTTTATTCATGTTTCTTGTAATTTTGTGTTGACATTTGTTCATTTGAAAATACAATGTCTTTTTTACTAGTTTGTGTAGATGGCCTTCAGATCTCTGTGCTCCCCTCAGAATTTGCTCATATATATTGTTCACTGGAGTTATCTGCCTGTTTTTCTTAGAAGTTCTCAATGACTTCCTCTCTTGCATTGGTTTGCTTTACCACAGGTCCCCTCAGGAAATGGCAGGCTATCCAACTCTGTTGTTGTCGGTGGCTTTCAGGCCTCTAGAACATGCAGCGTTCCCCTAGCATCTTGAATCAGGCTAGATAGAAACCTGTCTACCATAAATCTTTCCCCAAAACTAGAATACTTTTCTTCCATCACAAAGGCCTGTAGTCTGTCTGGAGTCTTGAGAACAGTAGCACAACAGCTCTTGTCCTTTTCTTTCAGTAGGCTCTAAGTATCCTGGTTATGCTAGGACCTGTGCCTATTTGCCTAGATGGAGAGACATACCAGCTCCTCAGAAAGCCTACCATCAAGTTGGAACAAATTTGCTATTCTTTTCTTCCCCTCAAGAGGGAAAGACCTCGAGTTCACCTGGCCTCTGTTTGCTATAATAGGGATCTTCAGAAGTAACTAGCATGTCTCCCCGGAGTCTGTTTGGTTTTTAATTCTCTACATTTTAAGGTTTTAGTAGAGAATCTTTAAAGAGTGCTATCCAAGTTAAAACTTGAAGTACAAATCCCTGTTCAGTTTCCTGTGTCTCTATCAGACTTTTGAGTCAAAAGACTTATGCTTGTATGTAGTTTAACAAACAAATCCCTTATATGGTCATGATTTTCTGCCCAAATCCTTATAAATTTCACTCATTTAATGAGTAAAACTAAAACTCAATACAGTCTCAGAAGCACTTAGTCATCTCCCTGAGGTGCAGAACTGAATCTCGAGTTCTGCTGTTTTTGGTTTCAGCTCAGGTTAAGGAAACTCAATTTTTATCACAATATTTAAAAAAAAAAAAACCTTCAAAAGGGAGACACAATTTACATCCCCAAATGAACTACATGTGACACTAGAGGATTGTGTATTGTCATTGGGATTGCCCTAGACTAGATGGTGCATAATAGTGCCCCTGGGAACAAAATAAGCTATCTTATTTCATGTATCTAGTTCAATGTTTATATAAAAGAAGGAATTGTAAATTTCATGTTAATATTTCAAAAATTGTGTTGTTTTGTACAGAAACATGGATTCTGGAATTGTCCTAATAAGCTGAAAGTCTGTGGAAATGGACTGAAACTGTCTAAAGTAACAGCAGTTTGAAATTAAGTAGAAGCCAGGATAGATGGTTCAGGGAGCAGTTAAGTTAAGCTTTTCCAGAGAAAGATGCCCAGCACCAGTATGGTTGCTCACAATTGTCTGGAGCTTCAAGGTATCCAATGCCCTCTTCTGGCCTCCACTAGCACCTGGCATGTATGTGGTATACATACATACATACATACATGCAAAACATCTTTACACACACACACACACACACACACACACACACACACACACACACTGAACCCTACTTTTTAAAGTTTATAAAATTTGCATTAGCCATTGACCTTTTCACTTAATGGAGCTCAGCCTTAATTTCCAATAATTATGGGAATATTGTTTTGGTGAGAGTAATTTACGGCCTGGTATGCTTTTCTTGCTGCTTTCTGCAGTTTACCTTAGGAGGCTTTCATTGTCTGCAAGGACTGATATTTGCAGGAACAATTGTCTAGTGCCACAACACAGAAGATTAGCAGTGACAGCTTTCTAAAATATATACTTCCTACTGAGGTGGCCTCCTCAACTCACTTCCTTTAATGATATCTGGTGAGGATCTGATAAGCTTTATTGTACTTCTCTCAGGTCAAAGGGCACTGTCTTCCCCTCCACTCAGGCAGCCAACAACAAAGCCTGGCATGCCTTATCACCACCACACAGGAAGCTGCAGCTGGCTGTGTTAAGCTGAGCACAAATACAGGAAAAGTGTCCATAGGCTCAGAGCTGGCAGGGCTGTGCTGGGAGAATAGTCTGCTAATAATATTGCACACAGAATGGAGATAGGCAATCAGAGTTCAGCATCAAGAACCCAGAAGCCCGTAGACACTGAGGAAATACAAGTGTCCTATCCTTCTCTCTCTCTAGAACGATGATCACAGACATTAAAACCTGAAAATAACAGCAAAATTAAAAACAGTGACGTTAGGATGTGCTAAGATTCCTCTAGAAATAGTTAGAATGTTCTTAGTAATCAAAATTGTCCCCTTTTGTTTTATGTACTAAAAAACCACTTCTTTCAGTAATAATAAGGGGATTTCCATGCTGTGGTTCTGCTTTTATCACTGAATAAAAAAGTGTGCCTTTTGAAAACTGAAGAGCTTGCTTTCCTCAGGGGTGCACAGGTTTGCTGATGGATAATCATTTTGTTTGACACTGTTATTTGGACCATAGTGATTGTACTCTAGAGTTAATTATCAATATAGTTTTATTACTTGTTGAAGTGTGAATCATGTTTTTCAAATCTTTTCCATTGAAAGATTAAAAATGGCGTGGCCCTTTAAATGGGAGCTCACCAATTAGACTAGGCTGTCTGGAAAGGAAGTTCCAGGGATCTTCCAGTTGCTGAGTCCTCAGAATCAAGCCTATACATACATACCATAGTGGCCTTCTCTTTTATGTGAGTCCTAGGATTTGAACTCAGGTCCTCACATTTGCAAGTCAAGCACTTTACCAAAGGTGCTAATCTCTTCAATCCTTAAAGGGCACCTGGCTGTTTGGCTATGTTTCATCCTCACCTGGCCTAAATATAATTTCCACATGTCTAATTGTGTTGGAAGACTGCCACTTGTGAAGTGTGCTTGTTAGTTGTTTCCCCCTCTCCCCCAGCCTGACCAAATCAAGGACATCTGAGAAGAGAGAACCTCAATGACTGTCCTATAGGGAAATGTGTGGTGCATTTTCTTGATTAATGATAGGATTAATGATAGGAAAGATTCAGCCCACTGTGGGTGGAGCTACCCTGAGCATGCAGTCCTTGGTTGTGTAGAAAAGCAAGCCATGGAAGCAAACCAGTAAGCAGCACTCCTCCACGACTTCTACTTCAGTTCCTGCTTCCAGGATCCTGCCTCGAGTTTCCATCCTGACTTCCTTTGATGATTGACTGGAATCTTTAAAAGAGAAGAGACTTTTCCTTCTCAAGTTGGTTTTGGTCCACATTTTGTCAAAGTGATAGAACAGGACACTGTTTCCCATTAAGGCCCAAATAGAATTGTCATAGTCACACATTGATTCTGTTCTCTGACGTGATGCACCAGATACCTTAATGCTGATTTTAGCTTTATTAGAGAGTGGTTGCCCTGGTCTCAGGAGCAATACTATGTACCCTCTGATGACAAAAAATTAAATGTAATATTTATTTTATTCCTCCTCTTCTCTTTATTTCAAGCCCATTCACCTTTGTGGTTTTGTGCTCAGGGTTTTGTTCATGCTGGTCAAGTGCTCTGCCCTGAGCTCCACTCCTAGCCCTTTCTCTTCTCTATCTGTTGTTCATTTCTTCCCATATGCTCCTATCTCTTTATTTTTTTTTAAAGGCATAGACTTTCAAAACCAGCTTTAAAAAAAGTATCTGAAGCTATTCATACACACACACACACACACACACACACAAACACACACACCCCACAGGGAAAAATATGAAACAAAGAAGTGTTTTTATCCCCATAGATATAAAGACATTCTCGTTGATTTTATTATGACTAAATTTATGCTGACCTCAGGGTTTTATCATTCTCCAATGCAGATAAAAATCAATGTTTTCTTACTTAAGGGCATATTTACAAGTTTTCCACCGACTAAGTATAGTTTTTTTTCCAGCTAGTTTTTTTTAATGATGCTTTTTAAAAATTTAATTTTATTTTCATTTATTTTACATACCTATTACAGTTTCCCTCCCCCTTCTTCCCTCCCTGATCTGCTCCCGTCCCCTATCTCCTCCTCTCCTCTGTCTCCATTCAGAAAGGGGCAGGCCTCCTGTGGGCTTGAGCAAAGCATAGTATATCGAGTTGAGGCAGGACAGAGCTCCTCTCTTTGCATCAAAGTTGTGTAAGATAACCCAGCATGAGGAACAGGTTATCAAAAGCCACCTAAACTCCAGGAACGGGTCCTGATCTCACTGCTAGGAGCCTTACCAACAGAGAAAGCTACACAACTGTCATACGCCTGTAGAGGGCTGAGGTTGGTCATACTATTTCCTAGCTGTTGGTCCAGAGTCCATGAGCTCTCATGAGCTCAGGTCAGCTGTTTCCATGGGTTTCCCCTGTCATGACCTTGATACTCCCAACCCCCCCCCCCCACACACACTCTCACCCCATCCAAGGCTACTACAATCTCTCCTCCCTTTCTTCAGCAGGGATCCCGGAGCTCGGCTCAGTACTTGGTTGTGGATCACATCATCTGTTTCCATCAGGTGTTATGAGTAGTTTTTCCTCTGCCGGTCTGGTCCTGCCACCACACTAGCCCCAAATAATACACAGAGACTCTGTATTTGATATAAAGCTGTTGGCCAGTTACTAGTTTCTTACTGGCTAGCTCTGTCTTAAATATTAACCCATTTCTATTAATCTAAGTACTTCCACGTGGTCTTATCTTACCGGAGAGAGGGGCTGGCATTCTGCTCTCTCCATCTTCCATCTTGAATCTACTCCCTACTACTTCCTTTTTCCTCCTTGTCTCATAGTCTCTCCTATCTTGCTATCCTATTGGCCAACAGTGCTTTATTCATTAACCAATACGAGAAACATATTTACAGAATGACATATCCCATCATCCAGGTACTGGATGAAGACTCTCTAATGACAACTAGGGTAGTCACCAATTTGAATACAGAAGATGGCCAATTCAGGTACCCTTCTCTACTATTGTTAGGGGTCTTATCTGTTAGGGGTCTCTACTGTTAGGGGTCTTATCTAGGATTATTCTTGTGAATTTCTGGGAGTTTCCCTTATACCAGGTTTCTCCCAAATCCCAAAATGCCCCTGCCCCTTCAGGATGTCTCTTTCCTTACTCTCCCCCTGTGTCTGGCCCCCAACCTGCCTCCTGTGCCCAGCTAATTATTTTTTGAAAAGACATAAGACAGAAGCCTGTTGTTCAAGTTTGATTGACACATGAAGCAATCAAAGGGCTGACTGTTACTTAGTTCATTTAGCTTTGTGTTGGGCTGATACCGAACAAGCAATAGTATTTGCTGCATCCAGATGTTATAAGCAGCTAAACTTGAATCTGCAGGAGAGTCATTTGGCTGCTAGCATTGCCCTCCTTCTGTCCTTGTGGAGATCAAGGAAAGCCCTTTGGCCTGTCTAGTGCCAGATCGAGGGTGTCTAGGGCTAGCCGTACAGTACTTTGGCAAAAATTTTGGGAATTGCGCAATCAGGCTGTTTCTTTTTCCCAGCTTTTTCCTCTCAAGATCACATGCTTAAAATTGGGCCATGCAGCTGTGTGTGGGTGGAGTGCTTATACTGGAGCTCTAAGTTTGTGGGTGCAGGTCAAGGGTACATTATTTCCTCTTACCGCCACAACCCTGAGAAGCCCGGGAGCGATCTCTTGAGATCTGCTGGTAACCTGCGCTGTTTACCCTGATGTTGAAGGATGATGTGCTTTTCAAACGGATCCTGTATGTGCAGCTGTCAGGTAGAGTGAAAAATCTTCCTGTAGCTTGCAGGATCCTTACAACCAACAAAAGCTGAAACCCCTATCTTTCTAAAAATGATTGCAAACGTAGCAGTCAGATTAAAGTGTCACAGATGTTTTGTTAATCAGAGCATAGAGTATCATGAACACACAGTTGTCCTATATAATTCCTTAAGAACACATTTGAAGCCCTCATTGCACTTGGCCTAGTTTTTTTTGAACCCTAGAGCAGATGTTTCAGCATCCCAAGGACTTGATCCTCTTGCAAGCTCAGAGAACAATTTGTAAGACAGCATTTGTTATGGTCTGCAGAAACATTAGTCCATGTTTTGAGGATCCAAAGACATTACATTTTATTATTGCTCAGTCTACTTTGGGTCACCTCCCCCTCCTCCTCTTCCTCTTCTTCTCTTCCCTCAGTTTCCCTTGAGGAAGAGATTTCACATGAGATGAGAAGTTTCACATACAGTGATGATGCATTTTTAAAACCTTTTACCAGAAGGAGCTTGCCCCATGATTCAGAAAGCAGAGTTAGTCATAAATCATAGAAACCAGGCACATACCTTTAATACCAGCAGCCAGTAGCTAGGAGGTGGTAGGACTCAGAGTTAAGAGATAGATGGATCTCTGTGAGTCCAAGGCCATCCAGATCTACACAAGAGTGAATCAGTTTAAAAAAGAATTATAGCTCACACCTTTAATCCCAATATTAAAGAAGTATATATGACAGAGAAGCAAGATCTCAGAGAGGCATGCAGTCTCCAGCCACACTGAGGAGAGGTTACTGTTTGAGACTTGGTGAAGGGCTTGTGTGTGGATCAGCCTTTTCAGCCTGAGCTAGAGATGAGAGCAAAGCCAGCTGCTTTGCTTTTCTGATCTTCAGCTTGAAGTTTGAACCCCAATATCGGTGTCTGAGTCATTTAATTTTCATGTGACAGAGAACAAAGGCAACAAGAATACTAAACAGAAACTGAGAGGCCATTTATGAAGTTACTGCAGATACAGGTTTTCACTGTTTAGAAAACTTCAAACCAAACATTAGATATCCTAGCAATTATTGCACTAGCATATGCTTATTACTGGTAAGTGGAATAATTAATAGCCACTATTGTATTTTCAGACTGGTACATAAAATTTCATTCCATTAATAATTCTTCTGATTTGAAACGAGTCTTCAGTTTTGATAAATCTGTTCAAATCAAACCAAAGGAGAAAAAAACATGAAGTAAGAGATTCAACCAAAGAGATTTACTTAGATTTTAAGAATATCTGTGGGGTGTGTGTATAATTCTAAGCACTGAATTTTTCACATACTAATTAAATCTTTCATGAGCAATGATTCCATGAAAACTCATTGCTCAGCTTAAATTCCAGGCATAGAAGTGCTTCAAAAAAAAAAAAAATCAGTATTGGGGTGGAGGCTAGGAAGATTGCATGAGCACTAATCCTAAGTTTGGATCTCTAGCACGCACATAAAATCAGACATGATGGGATGTGTCTGCAACCTGGGTGCTACAGTTTGGGGTAGAGGGAGGTGGCAGAGTCTCTGTAGCTCATTGGTTAGCCAGCTTAGCTGTATCCATGAACTACAGATTCAATGATAGATATCAAAAAATAAGGGGGAGAGCAAGCAAGGAATACATTTGATGTTCACTTCTGGCCACCATATACACATGCTCAGTCATGCATACACATCCACACACAGACGTGGACACATCCACACAAGCACGCATGTATAGATCACCCCCCCTCCACACACACACACACACATCACACGATGTTTTTAGACAATCAGTCTGTTACCTTCCTGGAAGCTCTTTGAGATGTATAAATATTCTCCAAAAGGAAGACCTATATCGGAGAGCCACGTGAATGCAGTCAGTGGCAAATGAACAAGCTGGGCTTTGGATGTAAGGTTTTCTTTGGTCATGTTCTTTCTAGTCTAGCAGTACCTACCAATCAGATTAGGCAGTTACTAAAAGGAAAAAGAGAGAGAAGTCAAAAGTGCAGCAGCATATGTTGAGTAGTTCTGAGAGGCCGGGCTCCTCCAAACACTGCATCCTATTTCCTCCACAGCACTAGAGTGTCTGTAGATTCCAGGGAGAAGGAATTGGTTGAGTAATTTTTAAGTCACAATTTGGAATTTATTAAATAAAAATGTTCTTTCTGTCTGCATTTTTTCTTTTTTTATTTATTTTTGTATTTTACATATCGATCCTAGTTCCCTCTCTTTCCCATCTTCCTATTCACGCCACAACCCCCCCCCCCAACCCCTGCCCCGATCTTATCCTTTATTCACTCCCCAGGGAGGGTGAAGCCTTCCAGGAGGGGTCATCAAAATCTGTCAAGTTATTTGGAGTAAGGACTAGGCTCTCTCTCCTGGCTCTAGGTTAAGGGAGTATGTGGGTTAAGGGAATGTGCTCCCAAAATCCTTTCGTGCACCAGGGATACATTCTGGTTCCACTGTATGAAGTCCCTTAGACTGCCCAGGTCTTCTAACTGAAACCCATATTCAGGTGGTCTGGGTCAATCCTATGCTGGCTTCCCAGCTATCAGTCTAGGGATCCATGAGCTCCCCCCTTGTTCAGGTCAGTTGTTTCTGGAACCTCACATATTCTAATGATAATTCTTGTGAATTTTTTTTAAATTTATTTATTATGTATACTGTGTTCTACCTGTATGTATGCCTACAGGCCAGAAGAGGGTACCAGATCTCATTACAGATGGTTGTGAACCACCATATGGTTGCTGGGAATTGAACCCAGGACCTCTAGAAGAGCAGCCTATGTTCTTAACCTCTGGGCCAACTCTCCAGCCCCATTGTGAAAATTTTTTTATCATACTGATTTTTTCTTCCATAGTTTGTCTGTATGTTCATGTGGATGTGAGAGACATAGCAATCATGAAGAATGACAGCTAGTTAAAATATCATGGCAGTCAAGTTTTGCTGAGTGGCTCTCTACTGATGTCTTAAAAGAAAGCTGCTGAGGAGACGACGTCACTAACAGTGTTGGACTTGCTGTCTACAAGGAACTGCTGGCAGAACAATTCTTCATTTCACAATTCTATGATGAGATAATCCAATGCTGTGTAACTTTTGGCATGAGCTTAGTCGTAAGGGGATAGCGATGTTGAGTAAAATTAATATTTAGACAAGAGAGTCGAGTATATACTTCATTACAAAGAAATAACTGATCTGGTGATCAGGAACAAGAATATTTACAGCAGGATAGATGATCCCAAATTAATGTTATTAGAAACATCTAAGTATTGATAGTAAGGGTTACACATGAAATTACCCAGTTTTAAGTTGCTATGCTATGCTAATTTCACTGTGACCTTCTCCCTCCCTCCCTCTCTCTCTCTCTCTCTCTCTCTCTCTCTCTCTCTCTCTCTCTCTGTGTGTGTGTATTTTGAATACTTTGATAGTGTTCATCTGTTCTCTTTCCTTTGTCCTCCTAATTTTCTCTCCTCTAAGTTCTTTCTCCTTCCCTAAATTTTTGTCCTCTATTTTAAGGTATGCTTCTCCTATTTTCTTCTGCCCTTTTCTCTGCCCCTCCTTTATCTTCTTCTCCACATGTGACAGAAACAAGAACTATTTCTTTATTGGCTAACTTTGCTTAGCATCACAGACCCCAGTTGGACCCACTTTTTATGCAGGTGACATAATTTTGTTTTTACAGGCAATAAATACTCCATTGTACAATATACATTTATTTTAGACTATTCATCTCTTCATGAGCACATAGAATGATTAGACATCATGATTATTGTGAATAGTGCAGATTAGATAAATTCTACTTTCAACAAAGACTGTATGGTTTAAAAGCAAATTTACTGAGGACCTACTTTATGCCACCTAATTTGGGATTTTGGACATGTGTTTACTTACAACATCTCTCATAGACATTTCTATAAATATTTTATAAATTAAAAAATTAAATACAATTAGAAGCCACAGAGTTAATTGTAGATGAGCTCAGGTTTACCTGGGTCTGAATTGTGAGAGTTTTACAACATTAGAGAGATCTTCAGCTCATCAGGCCTGTGCAAACCCTGCTTCTGCAAGCTCCCACTTGACCACTAACCATTTGTGCAGCCTGTTTGGACACAGTGAAGTGGATGGGGCTTCTATTCCTTTAAAGGCATGTGTTTAAACTCTGCTCTCTCTCTACTTTCACTTGAGAAGCTTGCCTGGTAATTTTGTCTGGGCCAACAACTTCTTTCTTTTTTTAACTTTGTAAAAAATGTATACATGTTGTAACTCAGAAAGTCCTGAGATTTCGATTTTTATACTCAGGCCTGTTTGTGTGAGTAGGGACAGTGAAGGTGAAGACAGGATGAAATATTATGGACTGCCATGGGTGTGTTAATTGCACTCCTGATTGTATGAGCTAAGATCCATCCTGGGTGACCTGGGACTTCTCTAACAAAGTTGTCCTTCCAATCTCATTCTGCTCTTGGCCCTGGGGTCTGTTTCCATGTCTCCATCCAGCCACCCAAACAAGGAAGGAAGCAGGTTGTGCTGCAAGTGTTACCCATTCCTGGATGTGTGCCATAACAGTAAAGTATCCTAAAATGTTTTACTTCAGACATACCACATGTCTCTACTTTTCTTCATCATGCTCAAGAAAAGTTTGACTTTTAGAAAACACAAGGATTTAGGTTTCATAAAGGCATTGCTATGATAAAAATAATTTCATAGTGATGATGTGATTCAAATTATAATGTTCAGTTGGTCACATTGAAACATACTGACTATTAGTGTTGTTTCTAATCTTTTCTTATAAACACAGTTTTATTATAGAAGTTATAATTGTTTCAGCTAGGAAAGCTACTTGGTCAAATTCCAAATAGTCAAAAAAGCAAGACAAGTAAAATATTGACTCTTTTTCTCCAGCCTAGTTTAATAGAACCAAAGATCCAATCATGTCAATAACTAACAGTTAGTCAAATGCGTTAGACCACTTACACTGATTGAATTCCTGTAAGACTGAAATACATAAACAAGAATGCCATTGTGTTATTTGACATGAAGAATACAATAGCCAATGTAAAGCCACACAATATAAGCCAACACTATTTTCCTATAATCAGAGTATTCTTTCACCCAAACAATCAAGAACAGACTTGGGACACTTGATATCAGAATAGGTTACATATTTGACTTGAGGGTTTAGCAGCCTCTATACAATAGGATTGTATTGGCTATTCGACATTGCTCAGATGGGTTAAAAATTGCCTTTCTGGTTTATTATACTTATACCATGATTAATCCATTTTCTCCTCACACTTATAAATGTATCCATTGTAGTCCCAAACTAATTTCTAAACCACTTTAAATTGAATTCAAACTGTTGTGATTATAAGTTTTGTTGATCACTCTGTTTTAGATTGCTAGCTATATTGCACAGTGAAAACACACTTTGGAAATTGAATTCTGCAATTATTCTCAGACAATCATGTCTACAGGGTATGTGGGAATTAAGTGTATCACAGCTGGGAAAATTACCAAAAACTTCTGGAGAGAGGTCATAAAAGTAAAACAAACCGAACTAAAAAGCAAGAATCCCCTGAAGCCCCTAAAACCATGCATAATATACAATTTCAAAATATAGCGTGTTAAAACTTAAGATGAAAATTCCTTAATTATGTTAACTATTTAGAGGCTTTTGTGTAAGATGACTGTCAAACACAGGGATTCAGTTGCTCATCTACTGAAAGCCCAGGGACCTCATTCTGCCAGTCTTGCTCAGTGCAAGTCTCCTTCAGAGCCACACCTGCATTTGCATCTAATCACAAACAATTCCTCTTGTAGCACTGTCCAATAGATTTTGCTTTTCTGTTTTTGCACTGAGTAGTGGGAACCAGCAGTGGGTATTTGAAACCAGTTATAAACTTCTAGATATTTTCTACTTCCAACTGTAAATCTTGATAAATTGGCTTCAGGTAAGTAAATGCCAGGGAAGATGAATGCCAAGCTCCCTAGAAAGCTTCTACAAAGTGTATATAAAGTGTGAAAAAAGTTATGTGTCAATTCATGTTAAAGGTCAGGCATGATTATTTAGTCTGAAGACTGCTTTTTATATGCAATTTATTTTACAGGTTATTGTTATGATATTCTCCTCTTCACCCTGAGGAATTATAAGAAGTCATCAAATTTTAAAAATTTTATAAATACCATAGGTTTGCCATTGTAGATGACCTTATTTTATAATTTATCCATAAAATCTGAAATATGTAATTATATATAGTATCTTCATTTTTTAAAACAATTTCAAATTCAAATATGTTTTTAAATATATTCTTCCCATCCCTCAAGTCCCTTTAGGTTCTGACCTGCTCTCTGTCCACTGAATTTTAAGTTCTTCTACAAAAAAAAAAAACAAACAAAAACCCAATACAACAACAAAAGCATCCAAAAATCAAGGAAGCAAAATAGAACCACATCCAAAAAGGAAAAAGAAAACAACTAACCAAACAAAAAAACCCACCTCCACCATTGAAAAGGATAAAAAACTTCTGTGGAGTCCATTATATGTAGGCCAACTACTCCTGAATATGAGGCCAGTCCTGAAGGGGTTGATACACTCAGTATTACTCTATTGGAGAAAACTAGTTTTCTCTCTCCCAGCAGGTGTAAGTGACAGTTAAGTTGCTAACATTTACCCTAGTGCCTAGGTTTTGATTGATTAATTAATTCATTTGTTCTAAAAAATATAACAAAATAAAATATGATAAGGTAAAACAAAAACTATCACATCAAAGTTACGAAGATAAACCAACAGAAGGAAATGAGCCTAAGAGAAGGCATAAGAATCATTTGCACACTGAGGAGTCCCATAGAAACACTAAACTGGAAGTCATAACATGCACAGAGGCCTTGGTGCAGACCCAAGCAGGCTCCGTGCATGCTCCTTCAGTCTCTGTGAGTTCATATGAGCTTTGCTCATGCTTATTTAGAGGGCTATGTCCTCCTGCTGTCCTCCATTCCCGCTGGCTCTTATACTCCTTCCACCTCGTCTTCTGCAGGGTTCCCTGAACTCTGAGAAGAGAAATTTGATGGAGACACCCCATTTAGGGCCGAGTGTTCTAAGGTCTCTCACTCTCTGCATAATTTTTAATTTTATGAATATTTATTTGTGTGTATGTGTTAGTGTGCACATTCATTATGATATGCACGTGGAGACCAGGAGAGCTTGCTGGGGTCAGTTTCTTCTTCTACCATTTGGGACCTGGGGACAGAATTAAGTTGTCAGACCTGGAGGCAAGCACTGTTATCCACTGAGCCATCTCACTGGTTGTAAAGATTTTTTTTTTAATAGTTAAATATGGCACAATACCTTTTAGGTTTGTTTCAGGAGCATTGTTGCACAATGTGCAAAGTGAGTACCCAGGACTTGGTTTACACTTTTAAGATTTTTAAGATTACTTTAGTTAGGGAACTGACTCACACTTTTCTCCTCACTTTGAGTAACTTCCAATTCCCTGTGCATAAACTGTCTTGTTTTGTCCCTCAGCCCTTGGACTTTCACGTCTTTAGTGACTTGTTCCTGTTACATGTCAGCTCAGCATTCCTTCAACTTTGGTCATTCACTGCTTCTCATTTTCAATGTTAAAGTAAAATAAACTCTCTCTCTCTCTCTCTCTCTCTCTCTCTCTCTCTCTCTCTCTCTGTGTGTGTGTGTGTGTGTGTGTGTGTGTGTTTGCTCCACTGGATATTTGTTTTATTCACCAACACAGCTGTGATAGCTAGTTTCATGTCAACTTTACACAAGTTAATAATTTGGAAGAGGAAGTCTCAGTTGAGAAAATGTACACCCCCCTCTTCAATTGGCCTGTGGAAAAGCCTGTTGTGCAATTTCCTAATGAGTGATTGAGGTGGGTGTGCCCAGGTCATTGTAGGTGATGCCACCCTTGAAAAAAATGTCTTTGTTGTATAACAAAGCAGGTTGACAGGGTACATAAGGGCTCACAGAGAATGAAGTGGCGATCAGGGAGCTCATATGGGTCTGAGCTAGGACCCTTTCATATATGTTGTTGGTGTTCTTGTAGAACTCCTAACAGTGTGAGTGGGGGCTGTCTCTGATTCTTTGGCCAGTACTTGGAGCCCTTTTCCTCCTACTAGGTTGTTTTGTCTAGCTTAGTCTTAGGAGTGTAATTTATGAGAAAGAGGAGGAGAGGGAAGAGGAGAGAAGGAGGAGGAAGAGGAGGAGGAAGAAAAGAAGGAGGAGGAGGAGGAGAAAGCAGGTTGAGGGTTGAGCAAGGCTTGACTAGCAAGACAATAAGTAGCATTCCCTCTGGGCTTTTGTATAGGTTCATGCCTCTATGTTGCTGCCCGATTTAAATTCATGCCCTGACTTCTCTCAGCATTGGACTTTGATGCAGAACTATAAACTGAAATAAACACTTTCCTCAGCAATTTGCTTTTAGTCATGGTGTTTTATCACAGCAAAAGAAACTCTAAGACAGCAACATTAATTCTAGGTCAAGTTATTCTTCCTCTTTGTGTCTCAGAAAGTAGCCAGCTGAGCAATAACAGAAATTACACAAAAGGTTAGGGGTTGCCTTTTCAATCTTATATGTTAAAAATAAATTTTATCAAATGTGATTTTTTTTGGCAATTTTATAAATGCAGTCTGATGTTTTTTTACTCCATTCTCTTATTTCACTCACATCATTGTCAACCCTTCCTCCTCTCTACAAGTCCCTTTCTATGTTTGTGTCTTTTATGACCCACTGACTTTAACCAGGACATCTGTGACAATAGGTTTAGAACTAGCCATTTGGGCCTGTGGGCTCATCAGTGTGTATACAACTGATTTTGACTGGCCATGCCCCCCAGCCCCAGATCCATTAGTAGCCAATAATTCAGTAGGAAATGGTAAGCCCTGTGCACAACTCCTTGATACACAAATCATGATTAATCATTGACAACCACTGTAGTTGCTATGTATTCCTATCTCATCCATAGAAGACAGCATTTTGTAGCTCTTTCCTATCCACTGACTCTTACACTTTTCCTCCCCCTTCTTCCAGAGTGTTCACTGAGCACTCACACATTATTTATTCATCCTTATTTTTTGTTGTTGGTTCTGTAACTTTATTTGACATTCAGCAATTAGTTCTCATCCACATCGACTGTAGATATGATGACAGGGACAGAAGTTTACCCAAGCATAGAGCTTGTTTGGTGAATCCTAATCCTTATGTTTTCTGAACAAACATACACAAATAATATGTGGAACATTCCTTATTTTTTGGCCCAGATGGCTTTATTGAATCTGGTATCAATGCACACATTTAAAGTCCCCATCTCCTTCATGGAAAATTTCTGGATTCCTTTGAGTACCCGAGGGGCACACTTGTTGAAGCCCACTCCATAGATGCACCTGTGGATGGTGATGGTGCATTCTTTGGTCACCACCTCCCTGATGGCAGAAAGGCCCTTCTTATTCTCCCAACGAATATATGAGTGAGTCATTCTGCCAGGTCCAAGTTGGAAAGGCCATTTCTTCATTCTTAATTGCACTCTAGTCCTTAGGAATGCCACACTGTCTTCACAATAGTCATTCCAGTCTCCCATTCTCTACAGTGCTGTTGAAAACAACCTTCTCTTTATTCAAACTTCAAAATATCTGAATTTACCATCAGGACTAACATCATTTCTCTTGAAATATCAAATGCACTTATGTTTCATTCCTTTCCTTAGACCCTCTTCTTTATTATTTTGTATCTTATAGATGATATTTTATTCATTCAGTTGACTTTTGACTCACTGTTTCACACACACACACACACACACACACACACACATATATATATCACATATAATATTACCATTTATCTATTTTAACTGTCCTTCTATTTTTCAGTTACCACTGCACTTATGTCCTTTAACCAGCTAACTGCTTCTTCACTAGGGACCTGCACTGGGGCCTCTTTCCATGCACTTCTATGGAACTATTGGTAAAATTCACAAGATATTTCATCTTTCTGTAATTACTGTAACCAATTTACTCATAACAAAGCTTAAGTCCCTCAATTTACCTTAAAGGTCTTTCTCAACCAGTCCTTCCTCCTGCTTCTCACATTAAATATCTGGTAAAGTCCTGTGACTAACCTATTTTGAATTTGTCCAGTTCTCTGTACTGTTTCATTTTCATGAAACTTCTTTCACTGTAAACACACTTCCTGGGACAAACCCCCCAGTTCTGCTTGGTACTAGAGGGGTGCCTGCTCTGCTTATCTCTTCCTTGTTTAATAATGTGATGCTTTGCATATTGCATTTCTACTCTGCTGTTAGGACTCCACAGTTAGAAACTCTAATGACTGGTTCATGATATCACCAATGCATAACACAGAATTGGCTCATAGATATCAATAAATACTTGGAGATTAATTTAAGTGAGTGTTCAAATGCTTCTAATGATATATGATATGGTTCAGTGAAAACTCTATGGAATTTCATCATGCAATAAAACACCCAATAAAGGGCTAAAAATAATAATAATGCTAATTCTGGGACTGAAGTGAAAATTGGTCATGAGCTCATATTTGTGTGTTTACTCTAAGAATGTTTCCATATTTGAAGGCTGAGAATAACTCAGAACTCATGAGGAAGGTTGTCAGACATGGAGAGAGGACAGCTATCTTTATCTGAGACCCAAAGGTCATCTCAAACTCATGGGCCAGAATCATGTCCTTATTTGGTAAATGTAAGCAGCACTGGACTTGAGCACTAAACAAACCTATTTGTAAAAATTGCAGCCACTGAGAGGGACATGTAATACTGGGAGAGTCACTTATCAAGCCTTCAAATTTGTATCTATAAACCAAAGGCAACTTAAATTTGTATCATGAAGATCAATTGAGGCAGTGAAGGGGATGTTCCTAATATGGCACATACTGAAGCTGCTGCTCAATACTTTTTATATATCTATATATATATTCCTTATTTTACGTATAGATCCCAGTTCCCTCTTTCTCTCTCTTCCTCCCTCCCTCCCTCCCATGATCACGACCCCCCCTCCATCGCATTCCCCCACAACTCCACAGGGAGGGTGGTGCCTTCAAGGAGGGATCATCAAAATCTGTCAAGTCATTTGGAGTAGTGACTAGGCCCTCCCTCCTGCCTCTAGGCTAAGGGAGTATCCCTCCATGGGGAATGTGCTCCCAAAGTCCTTTTGTGCACCAGAGATATGTCCTGGTTCCACTGTCAGAGGTTCCTTAGACTACCCAGACTTCTAATTGAGACCCATGTTCTGAGTTGGTCCAATGCTGGTTTCCCAGCTGTCAGTCTGGGGGTCCATGAGCTTCCCCTTGTTCAGGTCAGCTGTCTCTGTGGGTTTCTGTAGCTTGGTCCTGATCCCTTTTCTTTTCACTCCTCCCTCTCTGCAACTGGATTCCAGGAGTTCGGCTCAGTGTTTTGCTGCCGGTATCTGCTTCTGTTTCTATCAGCTACCAGCTGAGGGCTCTATGATGGCATATAAGTTAGTTATCAATCTCATTATTAGAGGAGGGCATTTAAGTAGCATCTCCATTGTAGAAACATGAATGACAGCTTATGCTGGAGAGGATGTGGAGAAAGGGGGACACTCCTCCACTGCTGGTGGGAGTACAAACTCATACAGCCATTTTGGAGATCAGTATGGTGAATCCTCAGGAAAATGGGAATCAGTCTACCACAGGACATGGCAATTCCACTCTTAGGCATATACTGAAATGATCTTCATCCATGCAATAAAGACATTTGTTCAACTATGTTCACAGCAGCATTATTTATAATAGCAAGAACCTGGAAGCAACCCAGATGCTCCTCAACTGAAGAATGGATAAAGAAGATGTGGTACATTTACACAATGGAATACTACTCAGTAGAAAAAAAACAATGGAATCTTGAAAATTCTCAGGCAAATGGATGGAACTTGAAGAAACCATCCTGAGTGAGGTAACCCAGTCACAAAAAAGAGGAACTTGGTGTGTACTCACTCATATATGGACTTTAGACATAGGTCAAAGGATCACCAGCCTATAATTCACACCACCAGAGAAACTAGGATATAAGGAGGAACCTAAGAGATTCATATAAGGCCCCTCACAGAAGGGGAAAGGAACAAGATTTCCTGAGCATATTTGGAGTGAGGGGCAGTGAGTGGAGAGGGGGTTAGGAGAAAGAGAAGGGGAGGAGAGGAGAACATGTGGGACCAGGAAGATTGAGTTGTGGGATGAATAGACTAGAGTAAAAAGAGATACCATAATAGAGGGAGGCATTATAGGTTTGAAGAGAAAACAGACTCTAGAGAAATGTCCAGAGACCTACAAGACTGACCCCAATTAACAATGTGAGCTATTCAGTACTTTGGCTTTTTTTTAATTGTGTGATGTGTTTACTATTGTAGGTTAAAGACTTATCTCTAGAAATGTTCCTATGAATGCAACTACCAGACATGAGAAGCAAACATTTACACTATGGCTCTCTTTGTTGTTTGTATACATGTGTGGCTATATGTATGTATGATATATGGTTATATTCTCAATGGTTATATCCTGGAAATTGACATAAAAATGAAAAGGATGCCAAGCAATGGTGGTGCATGCCTTTAATCCCAGCTCTCAGAAGGCAGAGGCATGTAGATCTCTGTGAATTCTAAGCTAGTCTGGTCTACAGAGAGAGTTATAGGATAGGCTCTAAAGCTACAGAGAAACCTTGTCTTTATAAACCAAAACAAAACAAAACAAAAAAAGACACATTATAGAATTGTGTGATGTGAGACATGGACTATAGGACTTTGAATAGGGAGATGTTTAAGTATATATGTTGGTCCTGGGCTTCTGTAGAGAACACTGAAATTCTTGGAAATGCAGATCAAGTCTCTGTGTAATGATTGGGAGTAGAGATAATACATCTAAATTAAGTTTTAATCTGAAATAAGGTGGTCCTAATGGGATTGTCTTTGAGGACCCCAAAGGGAACATTTATGTTGAGGCTCTTGAATTTTAGCTTATGGACCAATTTTGTAAATTACCAGGCTGGCCTAGAACTCATTTTGTAGCCATGTTGGCTTTGGGCTTGTGATCTTCCTGCTTCTATCCCCCAACAGCTGATTCTAGATGGGTGCCATCACACCTTACTTTGTTCCATTTTTCAGTTATATCAAAGTACAGATGTCTGTGGAAGCAACAACTGCTTCTCTATTTCTATAGTTGATATATTTTAATATATCGCATCGGTGTCTGGAGTCACAGAGAGTACCAAACTATATATACAAAATAATTTTCTTATGCATATGCCTTTTAATTTATTAAGACATTGCAAGAGATTGACAATAATAGTCAACAACAGGATAATTATAACAATGTAATGTAATAAAGTCTCTGACAATGTGGACCTCTTCAGTATCACCTAATATGTCTCATCGCATTCTGCCTTTTTACTCAGATAAAATGCTTGATAGCTTCTCTCAGTAAATTTGAATTGCTATTATCTTAGCTCCTGGGATTAGGGTTACTATGTTAAATGAGATATTTTGAACACAAGCTCTGGGACAAGATGGCAGTTGATCTGATAACAGAGTCAGTTACTAAGCAACTACTAGGGACCACTGCATTCAACAGAAATGTGAGCTGTAAGTCAGTGATTCTAGTTACATCCATGTGGGTAATTTAGTCCTATATATGAAGAAATATAGACACTTAAAGATACGTATATTGAAAAAAATTGATGTAGCAGCAAATCATGGTGAATTTGTCTTTCAGTGAATTCTTTGAAAAGTATAACTTATTTCATATGTGTGACATTCCATTTGGGTTTATAGTCTAGGTGCAGGGACTCAGAAGCTGGGCAGAACCCAGTAGGCAGTGTTTACATTTCACTTAGTGATCAACAGAGGGAGTAAGAGCTTTGCTGAAGATTATACTCTTTCCCACTTTTCCCAAATTGTGCAACAAGAGCCCCATGAGTTCTAAGGGTCGCTGGTGTCTCTTTCCCATCCTTGCAGAAGCCCTTTCATCTGCCACCAACTTTGAACCGACATTACCACATATTTTCATAATAAAAATGAAGTGCATGCAAATATTTGTGCAATTTGTGTTGTTCTGCAAAAAGCCTGGAGAGTTCTGTGGGGTTTTTTTTTTCAGCACTGCTGGAACAATGTACCTAGGTTAGTGACCTTGCTCTCAGCAGCTCAGTTGTTGCAACCAAGCTGGGTGTGGCAGAGTCACACCCCAGCATGCTAAGATACACTGCAGAAACAGAACATACAGTGGAAAGGGAAAAGTCTGCAATTCCTCTTCCAAGGTGTCTGTAACCTAGGAGAGCTTGCTGTTTCTCCAATGTGGAAATAACATCTTAAAATATCTCCTACGCAAAGTGTGGCTCGGCTGACCATTGGGAAGTTTCTTGTGAGAGGAATATGTTTACCCTCTGCCAGCGAGTGTCTTCAGAAGGCAATATCTCAATGCTTGTTGTATATTCTTTGGTAGGATTGAGTGTAACTTTTCTCCAAGATTATCCCTTCCAGCTTAAAGAGTCAGTGATGGGCTCACCTTCAAGAGTTCTGTAGCCATTTAGTGAAAGAAGCCCCCAAATTTAGAGTCAGATGAGTCATGTATATATTTTGCTTTATGAATGAAGGCAGCATAATGAGAAGGTGACATTGTAATACATTAAAAAGTTCTTAGATTTTAAAATAATTTTTATTTTTAATTATATCATTTGTCCCTTCTCTTTCCTCTGTCCAATCCTCCCATGTGCCCCCTTGGTCTCTAATACAACAGTTTAAAAAATATAAATGTATGACTGTGTGTACTTGCATGTAAGTGCATGCATGTGAGTGTATGTGTGTGTGTAGGTCCGAGGCCAACTTTTGGAGTTAGCGCTCTCCTTTTACCTTGAAGCGGATTCTGGGACATGGGTGCAGGTTGTCAGTGTTGTGGAGCAAGTACGTTTCCCAGCTGAGCCCTCTTGCCAGTTTACACAATATATTTTACTAATGCTTAGCATAAACTATGACATTTTTCTTCATCATAAGTTTTCATAAGGATGAAGTTTGCAGACCATGATAGTTAATAGCGTAATATTGCCTGATGTATAAATTCTCCTTAATTATGAGCTAAATATACAGAGACTAGATCACATCCAAACTCTTCTCTTTGGAATATTTACAGAAAGTTATTCAGCCATGATGTAGGCCTGGCTACAAGTCATTTCTAGCTTAATTCATTTGAAGATTTTGCTGCCTATGTTTTCTTCTTCAAATTTAATTCTGTAGTGGGGACTCTGGGCTGTAAAAGAAGCACTTGTTATTGTTTGTAATGCCTCAGCTATGACACATGTCAGCTTGCTCCATGCTAACTTCTGGGAATCCTGAGGAGCAGCACTTCCCTACCCCACCCACTACTCCTACAGTTTCCCACAGTTTTTTCCCTTCATGTTGTTTACATTTATTAGACTTTGAGTACTTTGGGTTGTCATAAGCATTCAAAAGAATCGACTTTGCATTGTCTTAGAGCCATTCACGTAGAGTTTGTTTTACACAACAGATCATACGTGCTTTCAAAGAGCTCAATTGTAAAGTCTCATATTGTTTAGTGAACTTCAGAGATAGTAGAACTGCCCTTCATAAAATGTGTCTTTACACGTACCTTGGTGCAGACATGAAGTCCAACACCCACAGGGAACAGGGCTCAAACCTGCTTTATGAATTGTAATTTCTGTTGTGGAACTTGTGTAGTACTAGAAAATTAAATGAATCTGTGTTGTGTAATACAAAAATATTTTACAGAGAAAAGTATATGTGTAAGTTTGTTTTAATGCAGAATTCAAATTCTGGGAATTCAAAGATGGTGTCAACCAAGTACAGGCCTTCAAAGATTCTAGGAGATAGACACATGAATACCTTTTAAAATAGAATGCACTAAGTTACCTGACACAGAAAAAAATAAAAATATGTGTGGTGATATATTGTTTATGATTTATTAAAGCCACTGGAGATCAAAATAGCAAAGCAGCCACACTAGTTAGCAATAGAAGCCAGGCACACCCCTTTAATCCCAGGACTCAGGATTAAGAGGTAGATAGATATTTGAGTCCAAGCCCACCCTGGGCTATGGGAGAGTGAATCAGAGCTCACTCCGTTAATACTAGGATTTGAGAGGTATAAAAGGTAGAGGCATTCAGTCTGAGATTAGCAGTCTGAGTGAATCTGAGGAACAGTGAAGTTTGGAGCTGTCTGAGGATTGCTCATTTGGTCTGAGTTGAGGTAGAGGTGACAGCTAGTGGCAGGCTGTTTTGCTTTTCTGATCTTCAGCTTGAAGCTTGAACCTTTGGGACTTTTATTTATTATGTTGCAAATATGGGTATAAGAATGGGAGAAAATATCTCTAATGAAAATTAAAGATTTTTCTATTCAATATGTAATAACAAAAGGAGATAACTCCCACCATTTTGTATGCTTACCCACAGTTACAGGCTTATTTTGCTTTATTCTTGAACGAGTGTATTGTGTCCTAGCTGGAACTATTGTCTATATTCTTTCTAATGAACACTGGATGTCAGCACATTAACGACCCATCAGTCAAGCTATTTTTAAAATTGTTTTCAAACTTTTTCTCCTCTATTACATGTTGTGTATGTTCAAATCATAAATAATACTGTTATAAATTTAAAATTTCTGAGAACATAGTCTTTGTATTTCTTCTAATTCTTGACTATGCATATAGGGTAAGCTCAGTGACACTTCAAAATTGGAAAAAGAAATTCAGCTGGTTAAATAGAGCAATATTCCTTTAGCCTTCCTGTTTATATGTATTTAGAGAAAATGTCAAATGCATTTGTAACTTTCACCATATTAATAAGCATATGGTCAAATTCTCTTACTATTATTATGTTTATATATTTGGTAATTACTTATAAAAGAAATTTAGATTTGGATTTACTAGGAAGATCATGTTTTCTTTTATATACACATGAAAGCCCTTTATGAGGTCTCACTTCTACCAACATAGTGTTTATACGTATATATACAAATACATATTTATGTACACACTGTTCCTATGTAACCACATTGTGTGTGTGTGTACAAAACTTCAAACTTTTTTATCCTGCTATATAATTAAGTGACTTTATCATGCTTCCAAGATCCAATCACTGTGAAAATATTATGTGCATATTTCAGCTTGTTTCTAGGTAAATTGTTAGCAAGCAGCTGAATAATCTTAGCAAAACAGTCAAATTAAGATGATATCTACACATGTGAGCCACGAAAGGTATACTAGATACCTAATAACCATAATAATGTAATATATTTTTATTTTATTGCTGGGGGAAATCTGTTTGTGTTGATTGCTGTGAGACCACCAATAGAGTCCAACCTCAGTTCGAAAAGAGGAGTCCACATTCTGCCAGCCAGGATGGATGAAAGAGTTTCTTGGCTCACTCAGAGGGATAGAAAGACACACAGGGGAGGAAGAGGTGGAGCTGAGGAGTTGTGCAGGTCCTTTAATCTGAGAAGTGGAAAGGGGCAGGATCTTGTTTTGGTCATTCTGTGAATCTCTCAAATTTATTCCCTAATATTTATCCCCAAGTTTTATTTTAATAAATGATAAAAGGAACCAAGTATTTCCTAACACTATAAAATATTAATATCATATGATCAACTATGTGTTTAGAGAATATTGACTAAAACAAATGATAAGCCTTTGATTATATTTTGAATATGGAAAAACAAAGGTTGCAATATATTTTTGACGATGTTGAGTAAAATTTATGTAACTGACTTTGTTCTGTATAAGAAACAGCTTTCATTTTACCTACTATGTAATATTGTATGATATTGGAAAGATTAGACAGTCTTTTATTAATAACAGTTATTATTATGGATTGCCTTTTGTATTCTCGGCATGAGACATGATAGTCAATGAGAATGGGATTGGAATATCTACATCTATTGGGATTCTATTAATATGTAAAGTTTTTATGATTATATATATACCATATGTTTGCATTTATGTATAATTTACAAATAAAGGATGGAATAACTTTCTGTTTTCTTCAGTTAAGTTCTAAACATTAACAAGATATTCAGGGAGCCCAGAACAATGAGGAAGATTAGGAGGATGCTTCCAGACTGTGTACCAAGTGCATATTAAAAGGAATGTAGCATATCATCACCCCGAGAAGCAGAAGAAGGAACTGCAGGGTTGTGTGGCAAGTTGAAGCCTTTCACTGTTAGTTGAGAACAAATTGCTAAGTAGAGAGCTGCAGAAATGAGATAGACCTTTACATTTATGCATATACTGAGTCAGCAATATGAATTTGCCTGTCATAACTATTATCTGATTTGTTTAATACTAAGTGACATCATTAATTTTGGATACTTTTCTATGTCCTGTGAATACCACAAGGAATATGACAGAAACACTGTGTGTCACAGAAAGTCAGTCTGGGATTAGATCATGTAAGCCTGAAATAATAACATATTAATGAGGTTGCAATTTATGTTGTAGAAGAATTGCTGTGGTAGTTCTTTAAGGTGGAGAAAGGAAAGCAAGGGAGCAGTGGGCCCACTCCTGTTGCCGCCCAGCTGGGATATGCTAAAGACACTGGTAAGGATAGTGAAACTAAGCAAAAGTAACCTACCTAAGAATTAGGACCAGGTGTAAACTATGATGGAGAAGAAGAACTTCTTTGTATTGGCATCTTTGTGTTTCCAGCTTATTTGGCTAAGTAGATTGATGATAGTATCCCAGAAAGACAGCACAAATGCAAGAGAAAGGCAAAGCCGGTGAAAACTAAAAGGTTGTTGTGAGTCTGTATCATTTACAGTACTCTAAGCATCTTCGAGGCTTTTGCTTTTTTTCTCCACCTTCTGCAATGTGGAGAAGGGTTGAGAAGATGACAGAGAAACCAGAGGTATCAATGTACTGAGATCATCAATACTCAATTTCCATGCTCACAAAATCGTTACTTCTAAGTTATTTAACCAAGACTTCAAAAGAAGTATTTATTATAACAGTATAATTTTGTTTCTTAAATATGAATTTTGTTTCAATGTTTTAGTTTGATATATAGTATGCTTTAAGTAACAAAACATGGAGAGAAAAGAAAGCATATGTTTTGCAATGTGGGAACAGACTTTTAAGTAACAGCTGAGATCAGAATCCAAGTGGCTTGACTTCTGTTTCCCCTTCTTTTCCAGTCGAAATTGACTGTCTTGCTGTATCACTAACATATTATCTCTGTTGCTCTATGTATTGTAATTGTGGCTTAAAAGATATCACTAACACAACATTTGAGTCCATATAATTTGATCAATATCCTGAACTGCTTTGAAGTTCAGTTTTACTTTTAATGACTTTCATCCAAAACAACTCAAAGCCTTCACATAGCTTTCCTAGCAGTGTTCTATTTTTATTTTACTTTTTTAAACGCCAAGGTTAACTTGGTCTTCATATAAGGATTTATATATATATATATATATATATATATATATATATATATATATATATTTCACACAAGGAATGATTGCTCTGTGTAGTATCTATTACAAATAATGCTTTTAGATGTTTAACTGTTAATGTCTGAAACAGTACTGATAATCTGGCTTGTAGCTATTTTATGTGTTTTGTAATCTTAAATTTGAGATTGGAGAAACATTTCCATCTTTTCATATCTTCCTTCCTACCATAGAAAGTTTTGTGAGAGGGATTCCTGATGCTATTTCTGCCATTTGCTTACATTACATGTATTTGTTCTAAGGGGGCACACCCTTTGAGTGTGGGAATCAACTCTTTTGGGCAGAGCATTGAGTGTTGCAATTATCGTAGATGAGGCTATGGGGTTGCTTGATTTCTCCAGGGAGCTTTGGTCACAGAGTTCACCAACTCTCTCTCCTGTTGCCCTTCCAACCACACTTATTTTCCAGTGTGCCAATCTATTGTAATTATCTCACCTTTAACCCCACATCACAAGAACCTTCTAATTCTGACCCATTGATGAAATGAACTCGGGAAACACTTTATAATAATAAATTAGAGAGGAAGTCAGACTTTCAGTGCTGCCAACTTCAATAAAGCTCAAAATTCCGTCGCTTGTTACATCACAGAAGAGGAATAGTCTTTGTAAAGCTTAAGAGTTAATCATTTAGTTGGATGTGGTTCTGATGATGTGAATTCATCTTTCATGGCCAAGTTTTTACGAGCAACTCCAGATTAATCAGTTTTAGCATTATTAACAGGTATTACAACCAAGAAGCAAAGCAGAACTTCTAACATGTCAATAAGTATAACATCCATTTGCAGAAAGTTCACTATCTACTGTCTAGGCAGCAGAGGAGTGTACCAGCATCATCTCCTTTTATGGCAGAGAATATGCCCATATTTAAGTGATGGGAATTTATTATAGTATTTAATTAGTACTTCATAGTGAAGATTGACATGTGTTTTCAGGATGCCAACTAATTTTAATTTTGATCCATAAAATCTTCCATAATTGATGTGGCTTGGGTATAACTCAAGGCTAATAAAGCTTCTCTTTAAGTTCATCATCTGAAAAGTATGTTTATAAAAGTTATCTTGTTGCTTTAAAACCTTTGAAGACTTACTCCCTTTTGAAGGCCTTTTTAGCTGGAAGAGTGCTTTTGTCTTGGCAGGATTTAAGTAAATTAAATCATCTGAGATTAGATTCTATTGAAAAGGTCAAGATGATTTTAGATGTTGAAAGTCATGAAGTTTGAGTTATAATTCCATTAAGAACGCACCAAAATTCCTTTAGAAATCTGTTACACTAATTTTTTTTGTGTCTATCAGGTCTGTGGTGGTGGGAAAGGCCACATGTATGGTGCTTCTACATTTCATTTCAATTCAATTAAGGTATGGTTGATGTTCAGCCCCCCCCCCCACCAGTTCAAATATCCTAATTTGTGTTTCAGGGACTTTTTGTTTGAGATTGCTACAATTTGATTCAGATATTTCTCCTCCATCAAGTAATCTTATTTTGTGACTACTCTATAGAGTCATTTAAAAAGCAAAACTGAAGTACACCTCATGCTCCATGCTTATTTTCTTATCAGATTTTGTTTTAATAATGAAAGTCTCAAAGAATAGATTGCTTACAATCTTACTAATTGCTTAGGAATGAGGCAATAATAAAAGTGAATGGAAACAGTTCACATTTAATTTATAAAGGGTAAACTTCAGCCTTAAGTTTAAGTTTTAGTAGACTTTTTGTACTCTGTCTTTGTAAAAAATAGTCAAGATTCTTTTCAAGCAGTCTACTAAGCTTGAGAACAAGGCAGGGCCATGCTTGAGTAGAAGAGAAGTGAGATGCAGTGTTTAGTGCTGAATCCCTTCTCTAAAGATCATTATCAACCCCACCACAACTTACACAGTGTTCTTTCACTATCTCAGCTACCCAGGTCTCTATCCAAAACCGGAATCTGAAATGTCATTATTTTTGACACTGCTCAAGACTCTGGGTACTGATTAAATAAAATCTAACATGTTGGATAATACTGAGAATTGAGTACATTTTTTTCTAAGGCTCAACATTCTTTAGCTAACAGCTTACTAATGATTACAAAAAACCTTTGTATAGGATCCTAGAGTGAATGACAGGAGGAAAAGTTACTTTGGGATAGGGTTACAATATCTTAGATCTAAAATGAAGATAGGTATGAAGTAAAACAATATTTTTTTCCTCTGGATTGGTTTGTGAAGCTATTTTACTTTGCCTTTCACGTGAAATTTTTGTGGTAATCAAGAAATTTTCTAGGCAGATGGTGGTGGTGCACGCCTTTAATACCAACACTCAGGGGGCAGAGTCAGGTGTGTCTCTGTGACATCGAGGTCAGCCTGTCTACAGAGTGACTTTCAAGATAGTCACAGCTACACAGAGAACCTCTTCTCAGAAAAAAAATCTGTGTAGTTTAAAGATCAGAGATATTATTACAATGGATTAGTAGAGTGGTAAACTCTTAAAATTTCTTTGTATTTTTCCCTTTGATGTCTAATTGATAGGCATCAAGTTTAATGAAATAAAACTGTGTGTCCTAGTTGGGGTTATTATTGCTGTGTTTAAAAAGCATATCAGGAAGGAAATGATTTATTTGTCTTATGCTTCCATATCACAGTTCATCACCAAAAGAAATCAGGAACTCAAATAGGACAGGAAAACTGGAAGTAGGAGCTGATGTAGAGGCCATCGAGGAGTTTTGCTTACTGGGTTATTTCCCCTGGCTTGTCAGTCTGCTTTCTTATAAAATCTGGGATCATCAACTCAGGGTGTACTCACCCATATACATTGGGCCCTCCCCCATCAATCACTAATTAATCAAATGCCTACATGCCTCCCATACAGGCATTTTCTCAATTGGTTCTCCCTCCTCTCTAATGACTCTAGTTAGCTTCAAGTTGACATAAAACTAGCTAGCACACAGAGTTTATCTGACTGATAGCCTAAGTTCAGTTTGTATAACCAAATTTCAATGTATTCTTCAGGATATTCAACCAGACATGCCATCACTTTAATATTAGTATTATCATATTTGAAATGGTTAATGGAACTGAATTGTTTTAAAAATGAACTTATTTTACACATCAATCGCAGTTCCTTCTCCCTCCCATCCTCCCACTTCCTCCTCTATCTCCCCATTCCACCCCAATCTACTCCTTATGGAGGGTGAGGCTTCCCCATGGGGAATCATCAAGGTCTGTCACATCATTTGGGGCAGCACTGAGGCCCTCCCTCCTGTATCTAGGCTGAGCAAGGTGTTCCTCCATAAGAAATGGGCTCCAAAAGGCCAGTTCATGTGGTAGAGATAAATACTGGTTCCACTGCCAGTAGCCCTATCGACTTCTCACATCCCTCAACTGACACCCATGTTCAGGAGGCCTAGTTTGCTTTTATGCAGGTTCCCCAGCTGTCAGTCTGGAGTTCATGAACTCTCACTTGCTCAGGTCAGCTGTATCTGTGGGTTTCCCCAACATGATCTTGACCCCTTTGCTTATACTATCACTCCTCCCTCTCTATAATTGGAGTCCTGGAGTTTGACCCAGTGCTTAGCTTCGGATCTCTGCTTCTGCTTCCATCAGCTACTGGATGAAGGCTCTCTGATGGCAATTAAGGAGGTCATCAATCTTATTATAGGGGAAGAACATTTAAGGTGGCCTTTCCACTATTGCTTAGATTCTTTGTTGGGGTCATCCTTGTGATTTCCTGGAAACTTCCCCAGTGCCAGGTTTTTTGTTAACCCCACAATCACTGCCTCTATCAAAGTATCTCTTTTCTTGCTCTCCTTTTCTGTCCACGCAACTTGATGTTTCTGATCCTTCATGTTCTCCTCTCCCTTCACCTTTTCCCCTCCTCTCAGAACTGAATTTTTTTTAGAGTAACAAATTTAGATGGAAATGCAATAAAGAACTGAATGTATGAGTGAGAGATATAGATGCCTCCTTGAACATCAATAACTCTTTTTGGGCACTCTGCATTTGAATAGTAAATAGCTGATTCAGATGTAGCATGTAATTTATTTTTTGTATTGTCTTGCCATGTGACCCAGAGTTATTGGATCGTGTTGTTGGTGCCATCATTGATATAATCAGTTGCTCAATCAATATTTGTGGTCCAACAATGAGTGTAGTATACACTCACTAATCTGAACTGTAAACTTCCCCCTATAGAGGAAACACTGATCCTGTGTTTGACAAGCACAGAGGAGTTTGTGTTGTACACAGTGTCTTGGATCACACCCTCTTCCCAGATGTTCTTTCATACTACTAATTTGGCAAAGATCACAGGGTGCAGTTTGTCTGTGCCAGAGAAATGGAACTGGCAATTCTAGCCTTTGCTTCAGCTTACCACATTTATCTGGAGATTTCTTTCCAAATTATATTTGAACACTAATGTTATTAAGTGTTCTGTGAAATATCTGTCTACAATATCTGTATTTTTCTACTGAGTCTTTCTTTTTGTATAGATTCATTAGAATTATAAAGAGCTATCATTATATTTGTTTATTTAATCTGGAAAATATTAAAGTACTCGAATTTAAAACGCTTTCCTTGAGTTGAACTTCTCTTTATCTATTATTTTTAGTAGGATTCAAGGAGATGTTACCAATTGGTGATGAAGTTTGACCATTGAGTTAAGTACTTCCTTGACCTGGGGGTTCTGTCATTGAAATGGTAGTGTAAGTTTGATAGCAAATTCAAGCATCAAATCCATGGTCAAGCAAATTGCCATAGTGAAAATTTTTCTTAAATAGTCCAGGTATTACTATCATTTAAAAATCATCTCTTTTAGTGCAATAATTAAGGACTTCAAATATTTGCTTTTGTTTTAGATCTCATAAAAAATTTAACTTACTGAAACTCAAGTAAGCCAAACCTGGAAAGATGAGCTTCATCAGTGGGTATTAAGTTGCAGTGGTAGAACACTTGCCTAGCAGCCCATAAAGACCTTGGTTCAATCCCTAGTAATGGAAACACATACAAGTGTGTGACTTGTGTACATGTGTGCACTAAACATACACACACAAACTTAGATAGCTATAAAAGGTACTGGCATGCAAATAAACATGTGTTGACCACAGATGCCATAAATATACTATAAAATTCAAAAGAGTAGAGTATTTTGAAAGTTTTTAACATGAAGAAATAATAAATATTTTGGGAAGATAAATATGTTCACTTTGATTTACATATCATGTAATGTATACACATGTTGAACATTATACTTTACCCTGTGAATATGTATAACTTTATGTATCAGTAAAATACAAGGTAAAAGATGATTTACTTAAAACTGTCTATTCTGTTTATACTGAAAGCTTTCAGAATAAAAGGTCATGTTGGCAGATCTGGGCTACTGATGAGGACCATGTCTGCATCTGTGGTCCTATCACAGGGTCTGTGTTGAAGTTGGTGAATCATGTTGTCACCAGGAGCCACACAGAGGCCTGGGATCTGGGCCACAACCTGTGGCCTTGTTGGAGTCTTGGGGCCATGCTGCAGCCAGGGACATACTGATCTGAGTGACCTGTGCTGACATCTGGGGCCATGGTGTCCTTTGGGCTTGGGCTGCTGCAGAGGGTCAAGTCTGGGTATGTGGCCTTATAGTACTCAGGGTCTGTGTTGATGTCCATGGCTCCTGTTGCCATGAGGGCCTTGTGGATTCCTGGGGTCTGGGATGCCACCTGGGGCCATGTTAGTGTCTGAGGTCTGAGCTGCCACTAGGGCCATGCCAGTCTGGGTAGCCTATACCATGGTGGCATGTGGGTCTGTGGTTCTATTACAGCAGTAGTCTGTTTTGAAGTCCATGGCCTATGCTGCCACCAAAGGCCACGTGGATACCCAGGGTCAAGTACACCACCTCAGTGAATGTTGGTGGCAGAGGTCTGCAACCTGTGGCTTTGTTGTTGTCAGGGGCCATGCTGCCACCAGAGTCATCTTGATCTGAGCGGCCCGAGCTTCCACCCAGTGTCACGATGTCATCTGGGCCCAAACTGATGCCGAGTGCCATGTCTGGGACTGTGGTCCTGCTGTAGCAGGGTCTGTGATGATGTCAGTGGCCAGTGTCATCTCAGTGACTCATAGGAACCATGTGTGATGAAATCAGAGAGCCATGCTGAGCCTGCCCTGCTCTGGGATACCTGACTCTGTCCCTCACTAGATACTGCAACAAGAGAGTATGAGTATCCACCATACTCAGGAGAGATGATCCCACCCTCACCACAGGCAAGGGAGAACTGACCCAGATGGCATGGATATAGGAGAGCTGGCTCCACCCCTCACCTGAAGTGGGGCAGTCTTTGTGTCTTGGATTGACTAGCTCAACTACCATCCAGGCCAACAGCTGGGTCTGGGGTTGGCCCATTAGGACCTGCTGAAGGGTCCCAGTTCTGGTGAAGGGACTGGTCCTGTGGAATGATACCAGAAGGATCTCCATGACTCGGGATGGTCATGGGATATCTGAGAGAAGTTTCACTGAAGATCCAGTGATGATGGTGTGTACCAGAAACCAGAGGCCTTGAACCTGACCAATGACTCTTTGCAATATACATTTGCAAGTAAGGCTAATTGGACAAAAGGGTATACTGTATGATATACCTTGGCTCCCATTGTCACCAGGAGAAATGAAGATGTGTTGGAGAGGAGGAAAAGATGGAGGAAGGAAGAGATTTTTGGTTTCTTTTTGTTGTTGCTTTTGTTTGCTTACTTGTTTTTATTTTTTTAAATTTTCTTTTGGGGGTGCTGTAGGGGTAAGGGAGGGAGTGGGAGGTGAGCGTAATTAAGTTATGTGACGTGAAATTCCCAAAGATTCAATAAAGAAATTTTTCTTAAAGGTCATTTGGAAGCTTAACCTATATTTCTCATTGCTCTTCTCCTTGGTCTCTGTAGTCACTTTTAGAGCTAAAAGTTGCAATAGCAGTAGAAGTTTCTCATCTACTTTTCAGCCAGTTCCCTCTCTTATACAACCCCAGTGCATTGCAGGACAAGACCCTGAAAGCAAGTCCAGATCTTTATTTGAATTTCTCAGCTCTCTATCTTCTGCTGTGAGACTCCACCCAGGCGATCACACTGGCTAGCAGTTGTTAAGTCCGCTCTGTATCTCAGTCTATAGTAATTCCCGAGACTCATTTTTCTTGTTGTTAACAGTTTTGAGGTGTGTTGACTGAAGATTTTGACAAAAAGCTTCTCAAATTTTATGTTGCTTTGGTCATTATTGGTTTGTAGTTGTGAGGTTTTGTAAAGGGTTTCTTTACTGAGGAGAAGTGCCCTTTCCCATCACATCTGATGTGGTGACTGTCATCAGCATGACTTAGCTCTGATAACTTAACTCCTAGCACCAGGTCACCGTGTGCTTGCCAGATTTCCCATGGAAAGTGGATGTGCTGAATTAGCACAACCAGCCTAGTTCTGTGGATGATGTTTTAAAACAGAAATAATATCATTTCCCGTCTTTCTGAGGATATGAATCACACATCTTCACAATGCTATTTTTGCATGTTTTGTACTTTTATTTGCTGCAGCCATCTCTTGTGTGTGGGCAGGGCAATACACCTCTCTCCAGCTTGATTTTTCTCATCTTTGTTGACCCTTACCTGAGTATGATCCATATAATTAAAATAATTTAATTTGAGGTCTTTTGTGTTTAGCGTCTTTTGTGTGTATTTGTGTTTGTATGTTTGCATGTGCCTGTGCATGTTCATGTGTGTGAATGTACTCATACATGCATGTTTATGTACATGCAGAGGTAAGAGGATAATTTGAGTGTTATTCTTCAGGCACTTTCTACTATTTGTTTGTGACAGCACCTTTTGTTGGCCTAGAGCTTCACCAAGTAGGCTAGACTGCATAACAAGCGAGCTTCAGAAATTTGCCCATCTGTTTCCCATCCCGTAATAGCTGGAATTATAAACATATGCCAATATGTCTGGCCTTTTACATGGCCTTTAGGAATCAAACTCAGGTTTGACTCTACTTATGAGCCAAACATCCATTTCCTCCTCTCTTGTGACTGGCTTTTTAGTGGACAGTTTTGAATAACCTGCAAAATACCATGTCAATGCGGCCATTTAAAAGTGTTGACTTAGTACATTATATGCACAGACTAGCAGCTATTACAGGCTTGTCACCTCTAGATGAACAGTTAGTTCTATTTCTACCTTATTAATATTGATTTGATCCTTCCTATACTAGGAAAGGTGCCAAGTACTCAATATATCATTTTATTAAATTCATCTTATGAAGTGTCAGGTATTACTATTTCCACTTAATAGTGGAAGAAACATTTTTATTTTTAAATTTAAATTGTTTCCCTAAGATTTTATATAAATCATGAAGAAAATTTAAAGCTAAATTACAAAGTTTTAGCAAGTGATTTTCAAGTTGAATTTTACATTAAAATCATCTCAGAGTCTCATTAAAAACATACAGATTTAATGAGATCTCCTACCTAGGCAATCTATGACTCTCAGAATCTCCATGTTAATAACCACTTCAAATATCTCAGATATTGATGGCCTACGCATCATGCCTTGAAACTGTTGCTCTCATTTCTGTTACCTGATTGCTTTTTATCCTACACAACAGTTTAAATTTGACTTGTACTGCTGTGGCAATTTTGTTCTCACCCTGGTTCTGCAGCTCCCCCTGGCCAGTGAGTATTGGAGTTCTTGGTATGTGTTCCCAAAAATCACTCCCCTTTTTCAAGCTCACACTTAGTGTGTGCATTGTATTATAGGTAATATCTAAGTGTGACAGTTATATTTTACTCAGCTTGATATAAAACTCCTTTTAGTTGAATCACAATTTCTAAGCTTTGAAGTAGTTGACAGGCATTTGGAGATCTATATTGTACCATTCCTGTGTTTAAGGAGTTCACAAGTGGGAAGAGTTAGGCATCATTATGGTATTTTACATAAACAAACAGAAAAGTCCAAAAGTAGCTGCCTGTTCTTTACATACAGTGGGAGTGTGAATCATGGGCTTCCACATGGTTTCTGGCAACAGCACAGACCACGAACACGGCCCCTGATGCAGATGGACCACAGATACCATCCTGGCCCCTGAAGTGACATCTCTAAAGGTTGTTGAGGAATCTCCTCTCCCCCTTTTTCAGTGAATGAGGGGATAGGGTACTTCTGAATGAGGGGATAGGGTACTTCCTGAGGTGCATTGGATAGGACTGCAACTGATAAGGTAAAGCTATAATTCACAAGGGTTGCTCAAGAAAGTGAAGACAGATTTTCAGTCTTGTTAGTGAGATTCCAGGTTTGTATCTGGATAAAGATTAAGAAAGGTGACACCCAAAGATCATATATTAGCCTTGACAGTTTAATGTTGTTACTTGAAGTTGCTTTAGGAAAGATTTATTACCTATTTGTATTCCTACAAAGAGCATTCCTCCACAGTAAATGTTAACTGTGCTTGGGTTTCTTTTCTCTCAGCTGGAGAGTCTCTGGAGATACATGACTCCAATCCCTTTCATGCTTTTCAACCCTGTCTCACCAACTACCTGAGACTTTGATCCCTAACTCTTACAGGCTGATGAAGACTGAAAAATCCATTTTCTGAAACTTCACTGCTGAGATGGGATATAGACCCTGCTTTTCTGGGGATTTAAAAGTCTAGACCTTGGAGGTAACAGTGTTTGAGAAGGTCTGAGCTTGCATAGCACAGGATCTTCATTTAGTGAAAATCTAGAAGAAGGTGTTATTACTTGGGACATCAAACCATAAGTAAACAAATAAATACACAGTGGGTTGTTAAGCTTAAGCTTCCCATCAAAAATAGACTTTTTTCATGAAATGCCTGAAATCATGATACTAATCAATTATTAAAATTTAAGGCAGAATACAGAGATTTAATTTTGGCATGTAAATCTCCAGGATAGAGAATGCATTGTCCCAGTTTTCATACATATATATGTATACCTATATATGTACATATGATTTGTAAATGGGGCTTCATTGTATCAGTCAAGTACACTCCTAAAAATTTGTGTTGAGACTAACAGATATCTCAAAAAGAAACCCACAGTTCTAGTAACTTCAACAACAAAAAAATCACATTAGCCAAGTGCTTGCACAAAATTTTTATTTATTGACATTTGCCTGACTTATATATCTCAGCTTTAAAGGAATGGTGGTATGAGATATTAGACTTTTTGATACAAAAAATACCTTCCCTAGTTTCTCATTCTGTCTTAACTCCTTATTTGGTGGTACAGATGATAGGAAACAGCAGCAGGGCTCATATTTCAGAAATGTTTTCCATTCAAATGACATAACATTGGAAAAGTTGAGGTTCATGACAATGACATGTGTGCCGGACTACCACTCAGAATTTTATGCTATCTGTCTTTCGCTCCAGGTGTGTCTGCTCATCCTTAGGAGAAGGAAAAGCAGGATGCTTGGGAAGGTTATGCTCATATAAATGTTGTTACATAAGTTCTTTGGGAATTTTTTCTTTCATTTCCTAAGTAATGGAAATTCATGATCATAGATGCACCCCAAATTTAGACACTATTATTAAGGCACTCTAGCACCAAGAACAAATTATCACAGGATATCATAAACCAGGGGGTCCTATTTTGTCACAAGCACAGGCAACTAGATTTGGCTTCACAGGGGGAATTGGGCATTAAACATGGAGATTTTCTTCCATGAAATAGATTTTAAAGAATTCTTCCTTCATAGCATGGATGTGGATCATTTGGGCATATGCCTAAGAGGGGGATTGCCAGGTCCTGTGGTAGACTGATTCCCATTTTCCTGAGGAACTGCCATACTGATTTCCAAAATGGCTGTACAAGTGCTCAACTATATTCATAGCAGCATTATTTGTAATAGCAAGAACTTGGAAGCGACCTAGATGCCCCTCAACTGAAGAATGGATAAAGAAGATGTAGCACATTTACACAATGGAATACTACTCTGTGGAAAAACAAAACAAAACAATGGAATCTTGAAATCGAAGGCAAGTGGATGGAACTTGAAGAATCCATCCTGAATGAGGTAACCCAGTCACAAAAACAGGAACATGGTATGTACTTACTCATATATGGATTTTAGGCCTAGAACAAAGGATCACCAGCCTATAATTCACACCACCAGAGAAACTAGGATACAAGGAAGAACCTAAGAGATTCATATAAAGTCCCTCACAGAAGAGGAAAAGGACAATATCTCCAGAGCATATGGAGAGTGGGGTGGGGGTGATTGGAGAGGGAACTAGGAGAAAAAGAAGGGGAAGAGAGGAAAGCACTGGGATTAGGAAGATTGAGTCAGGGGAGGAATAGAGGAGAGGAGAGAGAGAGAGAGAGAGAGAGAGAGAGAGAGAGAGAGAGAGAGAGAGAGAGAACATAAAAGAGAGAGCCATTAGGTTTGAAAACTGAACCTAGAGAAATGTCCAGAGACCTACAAGACTGACTCCAACTAACAATTTGATCAACAGTGGAAAGGCTACCATAAATGCCCTTTCCTGATAATGAGATCGATGACTAACTTATCCACCATCATGGAGCCCTCATCTAGTACCTGTTGGAAACAGAAGCAAACACTCACAACTAAACACTGAACTGAACTGGAATCCAGATGTAGAGAGAGGAGGACAAGACTAGGCTGCAGAAACACATAGAGACAGCTGACCTGAACAAGGAGGAGCTAATGGGCCCCCAGACTGATAGCTGGGAATCCAGCATGGGACTGACTCAGACCCTCTGAACATGGGTCTCAGCTAGTAGGCCTGAGCAGTCTAAGGGACCTCAGACAGTGGAACCAGGATGTATTCCTGGTGCAAAAAAGGACTTTGGGGGCAAATCCCTCATGGAGGGATACTCCCCTAACCTAGAAACAGGAGAGAAGGCCTAGTCCTTACTCCAAATGACTTGACAGATTTAAATGAGTCCTCCTGGATGGCATCACCCTACATGTGGAGTAGGGGGGGGATGGAAGGGGAGGATGGTCAGGGTGCATGTGAGAGTGGGAGAGAGGGAAAGAGGGATGGAGGGAAAGAGGGAGGGAAAGATCTGGGATCAATATGTAAAATAAAAATGAAAAATAAATTATTAAAAAATAATTAAAAAATAGAAATGAAAAAATAATCATTTCAATTGTCTCACCAGTACAAAGGCTCTTTCTCTTCAAAAGTTCATTATTTTGATATTTCAATTATATATTTAAAAATAATTTAAAATAAATTGTAACTTGTAATTTTAAATGGTTCTGTTATCTTTAAACTTTTACATTAAATACATGTGTTTGAAACAACTTAATTTTCAAGTGCATATTCATATTAATAATCTGATAAGTTAGTTTTAAAACTTGTAAGTTGGAATGTAATTTTATTTTATTTCTTCTTCTTTTGGTTTTTTGAGACAGGGTTTCTCTTTATTGCTTTGGAGCCTGTCCTGGAACTAGCTCTTTAAACCAGGTTGGCCTCAAATTCACAGAGATCCACCTGCCTTTGCCTCCCTAGGGCTGGGACTAAAGACATGTGCCATCAATGATTGACATGGAATGTAATTTTAGAGCATTTTAGCAGAACCAATAAATTATTTAACAGATTTAAAATTTAGCTTTCAAATTAAATGGAAAAAAATAGCTATATCTTTGAAGATTAAGATTAACCTATGTAGATAATTTGCTCCTAAAAATTTAGCATGATTATATTTAAACTTAGATTTTAGAATTTTAAAAGTTAGAACTTAAAATTAGAATTTTAGTTATACTATAGTTAATGTTTAGTAATGTTTTGATGTTTAAGGCATAGTGTAATACAAAACTCATATAAAATTAAGGTGTACAAAGTTCAAAGAAGTTATCAAAGCATGAGATATCTCCAGTTTTTTTTTTTTTACAATTTGTCATATAATATTTATATAGCATGTCTTTTTAACTGCTAACAACTAAGCACAGGCAAATAATTATGCGGGGAAATCATTAAATAGATACCTAACTTTAAATTTAAACAAATAAACGTAACAATTATACCTTAATTTTATTTTATGGATACGTAATTAATCACTGTATAGAGAATGTAGTTCAACATAATATACAAGCATAGTCATTTGATGAAACAACTAAGATTAATAAATGTCCTAGAGAACTTAAGTGTTCATAATTCTTCATTCAAGATTGGTTGACAATGATATGTAAATAATCTCATTTTCCATAAGATTAAGTACACTAAATATCCCAATTATTGAAAGGTTACCAGAAGTAATAAAAAACTAGGCCTGATTAGGTAGATAGTAACTTACCATGAGCTATCAATGTCCCCAACATAAAATAGATATATGATTTTTTTCTGCACCACTGAAGAAAATGAACTCATATCTCAAAAACTTTTATAAGAAAATTTCTAGGCCTACATGATTTTACCACAAAATTCTGCCAAACATGAAGAAAAATACTTAGAATTGTTTTACAGTCTGTTCTAGAAAGCTGAATAAAGGAAATATTTGTCAATTCATTCTCTAGGATTATGCCATCTTAATACTAAAATTTAAGGTGAAAAAAATACAGATGTATAACTATTACACACATGGAAAAATCTTGAAAGAACATTTAGTAAATTGTTCAGTAGTACCAGTCAAGTGGATATTGAACCAGAACTTGGAACAAGTTCCTAGAATAAATGGCCTTGTATTGTATATCTAGAGCACATTCATTCTTGCCTGAGACCCATGAGTGTCTGTGGAAATCTACAGAAAGAATGTTTCATCGCTGTAGTTTTGAGTAGCATGAGATGTTTTATTGGGTAAAAGTGAAATGCAGGAATCCTTGAGTTCATTCTAAATATTTCTTCTGAGATCCACAGCTAAGTATAGTCTTCACTACTCATCAATGAAGCATTTCTTTGTAACAGATGGAGACAATTTGTGATAGCTATTCTTGGTTGTTAACTTGACAACATCTGAAATTAAAACCCAAATGGCTAGGCATACCTGCAATTGATTTTTTTCTTAATTGAAATCATTGGAAGTGGGAAGACACACTTTCAATATGGGCAATATGGATTTTTAAAGTTGAAAGACACACCTTAAATCTTTGCCACACCTGCTAGTAGCCCATAGGAAGTACATGCAAGAAGGAAGCTCACACTCTCTTTGCATGCTTGCTCTCACTTTAGCTAGCAAGTTCACTCCTTCACTGGCATTGGAGCCTACTTCTTCGGGATTCCAGCATCTACTGAAGACCAACTGAGACCTGAGACATCCAGCTTTGTGGACTGAAAAACTATTGGGTTCTTGGATATATATATATATATACATATATATATGTGTATATATATATATGTATATATATGTGTGTGTGTGTATACATATATATATATATATATATATATATATATATATATATATATACACATTCATTTGTTAAGTTCTGTTCTGTTCCTCTAGAGGACCCTGATTAATATGCCATCCCAGAGAAACAGAACCAACCAAACGGACACCCAGTTCCAACGGATACATTCTTTGAAACACTCCCGAACCTAAGACTCAGAGATCATTGCAGAAGAAGGCATGGAAGGTTGTAAAAGCCAGAGGATCAGGGAGTTCACTATGAGATAAGTATCTCCTAGAAGTGTCAGAAGTCTCACCAACATGGCTGCCTAAATATGAGATGAACAACAGACATGCTAAAGTAGATGGGGAAGCCCATGAGACCTCAACTCTACACAAAGACCTTACAGGCAAACAAGGAAAGCTGAGAGTGGGAGAAATAGTCTTCCAGGAAAGAGCACAGGGATTGGTTTTCCAATACCAAGTAGTCAACCCTGAAAATACACAAGTAGCATTTTACAGACTGAGCACATTGTATTTATGTATTTATGAATACATATGTATATACATATATGTATGTAATAACAATTAATGAAAAAAAGACATCATGGATGTGAAAGAGAGGGGTTTGGATAGAGGAAATAGAAGGAGGAATAATGTAATTATAATCCTCAAACTGAAAGAAATAATACCAGTGAGAGCAATTTAATGCTGGAGAGATGGCCTAGTAGTTAAAAGTACTTGTTGCTGTCGCAGAGGACCAAGGTTCAGTCCCAGCACACATATGGTGGCCCATAACCATTAGTAACTCCAGTTCCAGGGATCTTACTCTCTCTTCTGACCTCTCCAGGCATTAGATATTCATGTGATACACATACACATACATGCAGGCAATAATAAATCAAAAGTAAGCAAATAAATAAATCTAGAAAAGTAAAAAGTAATAAAAACAATAAATTGTTCCTTATTTAAAAAGAAAAACCATGCAATTTTTTTTTCAATCTAATGAAAGCAGAAAATTCTTAAGGTTATGTAATGTCGTATAAGAAGTGTGACTTATTGTCTGTGTGAATGAAAGTATAGAAAATAACACCCCTTTTAATTTTAGGCTCTTCTCCATGTTACAGAGGTGTAGAGCTGAGCTGCTGTGGCTTTAAGGGGGCTCCCTGGATAAGTGTACTTGATGTATTATTTCATCTCTACTTCCTGCAAAAAGAGTGATGGGTGGTGACACTTCCAGAGCTTCATCCAGTGTTTAAGGAGGATGCCTCAAAGACAGACAATGAGAGGGCTCACGTTTTCCTCAGTTCAACACAACTACTCTGCCTGGGTTATAATGGTCATTTAATGTTTTTAGTGGGTTATTAATAAATTTGGGAATGGATTCCAGGACCATGACCATTAGATCTAGACTTATCTCCTGCTCCCATTAAGGAGATACATACTTTGAAACATGCTCTGGCATTAAAAACTCTAGAGTAATAGAATTTAAAAAAATGTTCTTAAATATTTTCTCTTAATTAATGAATTTTAAAGTAATGTTTATCACATATTATTGCAGAGATAGTCAGTAAATTTGATGAATGTGAAACATGTAATCTTACATTTAATAAAAAATTGTAAAAACAAGCACATTTTTTTTATTACTAAAATCTAGATTGCTGCTATGGCCAGCGCATATATTCCATAATTAAGAGTTTCAGCATTATCCTCACACAAACAAGTCAACTGTTCTTTATCATAATCTCTTGAGGTTGAGTAATGAACACACTTTTGTGTATCTTTCCACTTCCTAAGGCTCTGTCCTGTCTTTTACATTTTCTTATCGAAGCCAGCAGACATCCTCCATCTTTCTTCAAACCCTTGACAGGGTTTTGAAGTTTAGGAGGAGCTTCATCTAGGGTTATCTCTCTTTGCTTCTTGCAGCCTGAGTCAAATAACTTAAGTGTAAGAAACGCTAAAAGCAAATACCATATTGTCTCATGCCTTTGGTTTGCCTTCCTTTTCTAAATAAGAGCTGCATTGTACAGAGTGTCTGTGGAATTTTGCAGCTTCCTACTGTGAGAGAAATGCTGAACAGACCTTTGCTGCTACTCACATATCCTGGACCTTCAAGATAAAGGTGGTGCTTGTGTTTGGAGGCAGCCTCTGTGTCAATGGGGTGGGGGATTTATGAAAACACTTTGTGAATTCCAAAAGTCCTTTTGCTGTTTGAGTTGAACCCTTTTGTCTCTTACTGAATTAACAGTAAGAAACAGCTTATGTAAGTCCAAGTACTCCATGCCCTGTAAAACAACAACAACAAAAGAACAAACAAACGAAACTAAGGACTGCTCAATTTTGAGCAATACTTTGAAAGTTTTAAACAAGTTTATCTATTTGAGTAATTTAATCATAGAAGCCTATTCGGAATAAAAAAAAAGATTAAAAAACATAGTTGATATTCCTTATAATTGCCTTTACAATTCTATAGTTGATTCTCCTTACAATTTCCTTTTTGTTTTCCATGCTGTTGTACTATTATAGATAGTATCAGTTTTTAAATTTTGAATTAGTACAAAGGATGTGTGCTAGGTCTCAGAAGAGGCAAAGCATTGCATTGGAGTATGCCTCTGATCTAGCCCATGTTCATCCCATCCTTTACACTAGGTGTGCTAGAGTTCTTCCAACCTACTTCTCAGCCAGGAGGGTATACAAATCCTTCTTGGCTTCTACCATAGAGTTGTCAAAACGCTGTGAACATTTTGAAATGTAAACTTCTTTACAAATCTAAGTCACAGTACCTGTGATATACATGGGCATCATGCCAAAAGCACAAACACAAATACTTGACAGGCTTCCTGTGAGTACCCATGAGAAACTCTGATTAAAAAAAAAAAAAAAGTAAAGTTCCATTCAGGCTTGGAGGTGAGTATCTGCAAACCCAGATACTTCAGAAGCTATGCTGGAGATTTCAGGCAAGCCTGGGAAACACAGAGAAATCTGCCTCAATAGGAAAAGGGAAGCACATATAACCCTGACAACAAGGGAATGTTCTTTAACTTCAGGTTTATCAGAAGAAAATCATGCAAGAATAGTAAACTGATTGACAAGGAGAAACAATAGCAAATACCACTTGTCACCTGAGGTGTGAAATGGGATAATCTAGACATATTTAAAAATTTTTTTCTTCCCCCTTTCACCCCACTGTAGGCTGTAGGTTAACTTTATTTAAAAGGAAGAAACATCCTAGTTACATGCCTTTCTTTGCAGCAAACATTAATCCTAGATCTCCATGGCATCTAAACAGCACAAATTACTTCCTATTAAGTAATTTATCTGATTTGTTCAGTTTATGCAGAAGTTAGATTCAAAGGAGCCAGATAAATAGTAGATTTTCTTTTGTATCATAATGAGCAATATGTGATACCTGTTGACCAACAACCTTTATGTATTTATATAATTTTCCTTCAAATGGAAACGTTTTTGATAACTAAGATCTCAAAGTAACAGCAACTTTAATGTGTCATCCAAGTATAACCATGTCACCTTAATTTTCCTTAAATTCTTTATTTGTAAAATCTTGGAATAGCAACAGTTGGCTACCTCTCTATACTGTTTATTTGACACTGAATTTTTTAATATTTATTATTTTTTCTTATTTTATATATCGATCCAAATTCCCTCTCCCTTCCTCCCTCCCATGACCCCCTCTCCCATCCCATCCCCCCCCCACTCCACAGGGAGGGTGATGCTTTCCAGAAGGGATCATCACAATCTGTCACGTCATTTGGAGTAGGGTCTAGGCCCTCCCTCCTACCTTTAGGCTAAGGAAGTATCCTTCCACTGGGAATGTGCTCCTAAAGTCCTTTCATGCACCAGGGATACATTCTGGTTCCACTGTCACAAGTCTCTTAGAATGTCCAGGCCTTCTAACTGAGACCCACATTTAGGGGGTTTGAGTCAGTACAGTCTTGGTGTCTGGTGAGCTCTTCTTGTTCAGGTCAGCTGTCTCTGTGGGTTTCTGTAGTCTGGTCTTGATCCCCTTTCTTATCACTCCTTCCTCTCTGTAACTGGATTCCAGGAATTAAGCTCAGTGTTTAGCTGTGGGTGTCTGCTTCTGTTTCCACCAACTACTAGATGAGGGCTCTATGGTGGCATGTAAGTTAGTTAGCAATCTCATGATCAGGGAAAGGCATTTATGGTAGCCTTTCCATGACTGCTCAGATTGTTAGTTGGGGTCATCCTTGTAGGTCTCTGGACATTTCTCTAGAGCCAGTTTTCTCTTCAAGCCTATAATGGTATCTCTATTATGTTCTCTCTCTCTCTCTCTGCTCTTCTCTATTCATCCCCCAACTCAATCTTCCTGGTCCCACATGTTCTCCTCTCCTCCTCTTTCTTCTAACTCCCTCTCCACTCACTGCACTGCACCCCTCCCACTCCCAGTATGCTCAGGAGATCTTGTTCCTTTCCCCTTCTGTGAGAGACCTTATATGGATCTCCTAGTTCCTCTGGCAGTGTGAATTATAGGCTGGTGATCCTTTGTTCTAGGTCTAAAATCCATATATGAGTGAGTACATACCATGTTCCTTTTTTTTTTTTGTGACTGGGTTACCTCATTCAGGATGGTTTCTTCAAGTTCAATCCATTTGCCTGTGAATTTCAGATTCCATTGTTTTTTTGCTTTTGTTTTGTTTTGTTTTTTTTTTGTTTTGTTTTTCCGATAAGTAGTATTCCATTGTGTAAATGTACCGCATCATTTTTATCCATTCTTCAGTTGAGGGGCATCTAGGTTGCTTCCAGATTCTTGCTATTACAAATAATGCTGCTATGAACATAGTTGAACAGATATCTTTGTTGCATGGATGTGGGTCATTTGGTTATAAGTCTAAGAGTGGAATTGATAGGTCCTGTGGTAGACTGATTCCCATTTTCCTGAGGAACTGCCATACTGATGTTCAAAATGGCTGTACAAGTTTGCACTCCCACCAGCAGTGGAGGAGTGTTCCCCTTTCTCCACATCATCTCCAGCATAATAAGCTCTGACCCTGAATTTTTAAGTGAGTTTAGTTTACAATTCTTTCAAACCTCCATACTTTACCTGAACACATTTATTCATCTGGAGAGTGGGAAAGAGGAGTTGGTGATGGGAGAGAGGTTGAATCTGTTGGGAAAATACTTGAGATTGGTAAATATTTAAATCTTTCTTTAAGATTAAGTTTAAACTCAGTAGGTACTTATGAATATTAATATTGTTCTTAGAATTTAAAGAGTAATTGGATAGTTACTACAGTGAAGGCACTTCTGTACATATTGCAGACCCTAACAGAAACACATGCTTTATTCTCTAGCAGGTATCTGTGGAAGAAACAAAGCAATAACACAACACTTTCTTCTTCTTCTTCTTCTTCTTCTTCTTCTTCTTCTTCTTCTTCTTCTTCTTCTTCTTCTTCTTCTTCTTCTTCTATGCTTCAGCTGCTGCTAAGATGGCTGGTCACTCCCAGGTAGCTTAAAAAGGCTGTTCATTCCCTTCCTTCCCTTTTACCCTCTCTGCCCTCTCACATGCACTCTAACCACCCTCCCCTCCCATCCCCCCACCCCAATTCCATATGTAGGGGAATGCCATCCAGTTGGGGTCATGTAGATCTGACAGGTCCTGTGAAGTAGGGACTAGGGCTTCTCTCCTGTCTCTAGATTAAGGCAGTTATCCCTCCATGGGGGATATGTTCGCAAAGTCCTTTTGTGCACCAGGGATATATCCTGGCTCCACTGTCTGAGGTCTCTTAGACTGCTCAGTCCTTCTTGCTGAAGGAGGGAGGGAGGGGTGGGGAGAGGGAGGGAGGGAGGGAGAGGGAACTGGGATCGACATGTAAAATAATAAATTAAATTAAAAAAATGCTTTGACTCCAAAATTTAAGTTGAAGGACAAGTTACTGGGGAAAAGGATTTCTATTTGTGTTTCCACAGAAAATTAGAAGATGTGGATTCCTTCCAGACTAATGTGGTTTGATCACGCCAGACTGCCTGAAACAGAGTACAAGGTGATCCTACATTCAAAACAGCTGGACAAAACAGCCCTACAGACTACAGCCAGGATATCTGAATCTTCTTCGAATCCCCCATGACAGCACCCCTTACCAGCAGGAAGTAGTTTACCATCAGGAAGAACGACGCCCAAATTCCCAAATATTGTGTATAAATGTTTGTTTTCATTTAATTGGACTTTGTTATATAAAATTAAATAAAATAATAATAATAATAATAAAGGCTGTTCATTCATCCAGTGACTAGCACCACATTCAGTGTTAGGGTTTCCTTTACCATTATAAAATATTACAGCCAATTATAGTCCATCATTGAGGGAGGCAAAGGGATGAATAATTCGCAGCAGGAACCTGGAGGCGGGAACAAGAACAGAGACCAAGGAAGAATGCTATTCACTTGCTTGCTCCTCATTTTTCACTAAGCTTGCTTTTGATACAACCCAGGAGCTCCTGCCCAGAGCAACAATCATTAATCCAGAAGATGTCTTACATACATGCTTATAGAGTCAGATAGTGGAGGAATTTTCTAAACTGAAGTCCCCTCTTCCCAAATGATTTAGCTCATGTCAAATTGACAAAAATAAAAAATAACAACAAAAACTAGCCAGCGAGCCCAGGAACCGCACTCTGGGATATTTTCCCCTGCTTGTCTGCATCTACTCTGTCTTCATCCTATGTGCCAATGACATGGTCAGGGTAGACAGTAAGGATAAAGGTTCTTTATTAAAGCAGCTTATGGAAGTGTGGAGCCTTGCTGCCTTGGGTTCCTGGGCAAATGCTCTACTGGCTTTGAGGACTGGTGGACCTGCTGTAGCTGGGGATGCACCAGCAGGGGGTGCTGTCCTCCCCAGTACTGCTGCTCTGGCTGAGGAGAAAGTGGAAACAGAGAAGACTGGGAAATCTGAGCCTGTGATGATGCTTTTTAGTTTTATAAGGACCCGTTTGTCAATTTCTGACTTTAATTCCTGAGTGAATGGAGTCCTACTTAGATTTTTTTCAGTCTGTGTTTTCTTCTAGCAGTTTTAGCACTCCAGGTTTCATGTTGAGGTCTTTAAAACATTTAGAGTCGATTTTTGTACATGGAGATAGATAAGGGACCAATTTCATCGCTCTGCATGTAGACTGTTAGGAGTCATGAGCAGATGCAGAAGGAAGCAAAATGAATATGTAGTCTTGCAAAAAAGGTAACAACACATGGCCATATGGATTTCGGGACAGATTTTCTTATTTCTGTGAAGATGTCATGTGGGTTTTGACAGGGGTTGCATTGAACCTCTAGCTTGATTATGAGAGAATCATGGGGAGTATTTTTCTCTTCTAGTATCTTTATCAATCTCTTCAGAGGTTTAAAGTTATCATTTTAGAGATCTTCAGAGTTTTATGGTGGGGGGGAGGGATAGTAGGGCATACATGTTAAAGAGAAATAGGAAAATACAGGAGAAGACTTTAACTAAGGAGGGTAAAAGAAGGGTAACAAAGAGGAAGAGGGAGAGAGGAGGGATAAATGTCAGTAAGGATGCTTCAAAACACCATAAGGAAACATTGTTTTATATTTACTTAAAATGTATGTATATGGGCTAGAGAGATGGCTCAGACAACATAGGTCTAGGTTCACACCAAAAAATACACAGACAATACATAAAAGTTAATGTGTACACACACACACACACACACATATATATATACATATACATATACATATACATACATACATACATACATACACACACACACATATATATATATATATAATGAAATTATGCCACTTGTGGTGATAGTGCTCCCACCATGAGCTGTAGACAATTTAACAAAACCGAAAGAGGCAGGCAGAAAGCTGTCCTTCCAGTTCTTGACAAGGGAGCCCAAAAGACTTCCATTGCTCTCTGTTGCTTCTCAGAAATGGAAAGGGAAATCCTATTGCTGGAGGAATAGAGTTGGAACTGACCTAGGCACCTGCTCCCTGGGTAATAGTTCTTACAGTTTCCAAAGGTGGCATGCAATTCACAAGGGAAAAAAGTAACTGGTAAGTCCTACCCAGCTGTAGTACCTGTGGAATACAGCAAAGACCAGCATGGAAGGCAACCAAGGGTACAATAGTGGTATTTGTATCTTAAGAAAATACTAATAGCTATCTAATTGGCCTACTTAATAGGAATAAATTGATGCCCAGTACTGTAAACCTAACACACTAAAGATGGCTGGTAAAGTCATGTGCTCAAAAGGAAAACCTGCCATTGCCACTTTCCTAAAAGGATATAAATTCTTATTGCATTGTAAATAATTATTCTTATACCCACAGAAAGTATAACACTCACCCTTTGACTTAGGATTTCTATTGCCATGAAGAAACACCATGACCATGACAACTCTTATAACAGATAGCATTTAATTAGGGATAGCTTATATTTCAGAGCTTTAGTTCATTCTCATCATGGCAGGAAGCATGCAGGTAGACCTGGTGCTGGAAAGGTAGCTGAGAATCCTACATTCTACTGGAAGGCAGCAGGAAAAGCATGAGATTGGGCTTGGCTCCCAATAATGCCACTCCCTGAGCTGATGGGTGGCTGTTGCCATAGCGATCAGTCTTCAACAGCTCAGGAACTGATGGGGAGCCACCGAGTTGGTAGACTAATCACTCAATTGACTTTTTTTATTGGAGGTAGCAAAACTTAATGCTCTGGAGCCAGAGAGTGAGGTAAAACTTAATTTTCACCTAGGTTTCTGATGAATGGCAAGCTTTTAACAAGTCAAAAAACCGTGAAGGGGATGCAGAGTGGGCAAACTACTGGACAAAGAAATAGACACATGAGGACTTTCCTGAGGGCCAATGCTTAGTTCTTCATTTATTATTCTTTCTGTTGAGTGTTCTACTCTATTTTTCTGTTCTTCTATCCTTTTTCTCTTCTTCCATTTTCCTGATGACTTCCTTATAACTATTTCTTCATGTCTTTCTTCTCTTTGATATACCAGTTTATATACCCCAAGCAAAATCTTTCAAGCAATATAATCATTACAATGTGGTTACATTCTATTTTTTAAGTGAATTATTCCAATGGATATAAGTTAAAAAATCAACATATTTCCCATTTCCCTTACAAGATTAAACATTTTACAGGTGTAAAAAATTATCTCCACGAACCCACATACAGTTAAGCATATATATATATATATATATATATATATATATATATATATATGAAATAATTTATTTTAAAAAAATTTGTACTTACATCATTTTATCCTCAGGTGAAGTGTGATTTTTCTTCGATGCAATCTGATTTTTAGGGAAAGTACAAGTAAGAAATAGAACATTCACTCACAGTGATAATAATAATGATGATAATCACCTTACAGTATTTGATATTCTCTATTCTAAAGTAATTTAAGTATGTATGTGTATGCACATTTACAAATACATAATATTTTAGCAAAGAAAATGATGCAACTTAAATATATTGGTTTAGAATTTTCAAAAATTTGATACAAATTTATAACAACAGAATCACGGTAAGATCTTTAATAGTTGCATTGTTACTCTGGATAGGTGTAAACGTTCAGTACTTAGTTAAATTGTCTTCCTCAGATGTTTGTTTGGGTTAATTAATGTATTTCTTGTTATAACTTTTTTCTATGAACTTCTGTTATTTATGTGATTCTAGATTGTTAATAATTGTCTATGATTATATAAGTGGGTTCATAACTATATAAATAATCAAAAAGTGCTCCGTAAAAGCTTAAATAATTTTTTATTATTTTATTTTATATAACAAAGTCCAATTAAATGAAAACAAACATTTATACACAATATTTGGGAATTTGGGTGTTGTTCTTTCCAAACTACTTCCTGCTGGTAAGGGGCGCTGTCATGGGGGATTCGAAGAAGATTCAGAAATCCTGGCTGTAGTCTGTAAGGCTGCTTTGTCCAGCTGTTTTGAATGTAGGATCACCTTGTACTCTGTTTCAGGCAGTCTGGCATGATCAAACCACATTAGTCTGGAAGGAATCCACATCTTCTCATTTTTTGTGGAAGCAAAAATAGAAATCCTTTTCCCCAGTAACTTGTTCTTCAACTTAAATTTTGGAGTCAAAGCATTTTTTAAATTTAATTTATTATTTTACATGTCGATCCCAGTTCCCTCTCCCTCCCTCCCTCCCTCCCTCCATCCATCCATCCATCCATCCCTCCCTCCTTCCCTCCCTTTTACCCTCTCTACCCTCTCACATGCACCCTAACCACCCTTTCCTCCCATCCCCCCACCCCAATTCCATATGTAGGGGAATGCCATCCAGTTGGAGTCATGTAGATCTGACAGGTCATGTGAAGTAGGGACTAGGGCTTCTCTCCTGTCTCTAGATTAAGGCAGTTATCCCTCCATGGGGGATATGTTTGCAAAGTCCTTTTGTGCACCAGGGATATATCCTGGCTCCACTGTCTGAGGTCCCTTAGACTGCTCAGTCCTTCTGGCTGAGACCCATATTCAGGGGGGCCTGAATCAGTCCCATGCTGGCTTCCCAGCTATCAGTCTAGTGGCCGTTGGCTCCTCCTTGTTCAGGTAAGCTCTCTGTATGTGTTTCTGCCGCATGGTCTTGTCCTCTCCATCTGCATCTGGGTTCTAGTTCGACTCAGTGTTTATGTATGGGTGTTTGATCCTGTTTCCAACAGGCATTAGTTGAGGGTTCCATGGATAAGTTAGTTGTTGATCTCACTCTCCGGGAAGGGCATTTATGATAAAGCTTAAATAATTTATATCCATTAGTATTATATGACAAAACAATAGAAAGTTCCTTATGATCTAATTAATTAATTTTCTGCCATGAAGTTTTAAATGTCTGGGATCTCATTTATTTACTTTTTATCATTTCTGTCTTGGTATTTACTTTTTTTAATTTCTGTCTTACAAAAACGTTGCCTTGTTTAAATCTAATTTTTTTCATCTATTTGTATAAAGAAAATTATTTTATATGTCTCCTTTAGTTACTTATTCAGCCAATATTGCAGAAATAGCTCTGCATGAGTAGGAAGCATACCTTTTCTCTTTCAGGGAAGGAGATGCAGCCCAGCACCTCAGGCATGCTGGTATTCAAGTTACCACCATGATATAACCTCAGGCCTCTGCTCCTTTGTTTTTGGTTGACTTAAGTTATTTTAAACTTAAACATAAAAAATCAAAACTGTGTATATTTATTGGGTTTTTCAATGCACAGCTTGATTGTTTATTTTTAACTTAAACATATCTGCCTTCTACATATGTATCCTTTCTTTGTAATGAAAGTGTTTAAAGTAGATTTCTTCTTGTTTTTGTATACAACACATTGTCATAGGCTATAGTCATCTTACAACACACAGAACTTTTAGCTCCTCTCTGACTGGAACTTCATGCCCACTCATCAACTACTCACTACTCCACAGACTTCTCTGATGGGAGATGTCATTCTGTATGTTTCTCATACTGGTTAATAATAAAGCACTGTTGGCCAATAGGAAAGGAAGATAGGAGGGACTAGGAGACAAGGAGGAAATAGGAAGTAGTAGGGAGGAGTCAAGATGGAGAGTCTGAAGAAAGCAGTATGCCGCCGGCTCCCCGGTAAGAGAAATACATAGATCAGCAGAAATGGGTTAATAATTAAGGCAGAGCTAGCCGATAAGAAACAAGTAACAGGGCCAACAGTATTGTACCAAATACAGAGTCTCTGTATTATTTGGGTCTGGTGGCGTGGCGGCGGGACAAGACCGGGAGGCGGCAGGCGGAAAAACCGTACTCGTTACACTTCTCTGTCCACCATGTCCTCCAGCCTCTGGTAAACATCATTTTACTTTAAACTTGTCTGAATAAAGTTTTTTTTTGTTTTGTTTTGTTTTTTTTTTTTTGGCTTTTTTGTTGTTGACTAGTTGGAAAATTTCCAGTTAGAAAATTTTATTTAGTTTATTTTTGCATTTAAAGAACACAGTCATCAAGACAAAATGGCAGCCCATAGAATGGGAAAAGATATTCACCAATCCCACATCTGACAGAGGGCTGATTTCCAAAATATACAAAGAAATTAAGAAGTTAGTTACCAAAACACCAAACAATCCAATTAAAAAGTGGGATACAGAACTAAATAGAGGATTATCAATACTCTAAAATGGCTGAAAGACACTTAAGAAAGTGCTCAACATCCTTAGCCATCAGGGAAATGCAAACCAAAACAACTCTGAGATACCACCTTACTCATGTCAGAGTGGCTAAAAACAAACAAACAAACAAAAAAAAACAATGACAGTTTATACTGGAGAGGATGTGGAGAAAGGGGAACACTCCTCAATTGCTCATGGGAGTGCAAACTTGTACAGCCACTTTGGAAATCATTAGGGCAGTTCCTCAGAAAATTGGGAATCAATGTACCGCAAGATCCAGCAATTCAACCCTTAGGCATATACCCAAAGGATGCACATTTATATAACAAGAACATCTGTTCAACTATGTTCATAGCAGCATTATTTGTAATAGCAAGAACCTGGAAGCAACCTAGATGCCCCTCGACTGAAAAATGGATAAAGAAAATTAGGTACACTTACACAATGGAGTATTACTTAGTGGGGGGAAAACTGGAATCTTGAAATTTGTAGTCAAGTTGATGGAATTAGAAGAAACCATCCTGAGTGAGGTAGCCCAGTCACATAAAGAGGAATATGGTATGTACTCACTCATATATGGATGTTGGACATAAAGCAAAGGATCACCAGCCTACAATCCACACCACCAGAAAGGCTAGGAAACAAGGAGGAACTTAGAGAGACTACATGGTCCCCGGGAGAAGGGAAAGAGACAAGATCTCCTGAGCAAATTGGGAGCATGAGGGAGGAGGAGAAAGGGAGTTTGAAAGAAAAGGGGAGAGGAAGACATGAAGGAGCAGGAAGATTGAGCAGGGAGAGGGATAGAGTAGAGCAAGAAAAGAGATACCTTAATAGAGGGAGCCATTATAGGTTGATAGAGAAATCTGGCACTAGGTAAATGTTCAGATATCTACAAGGATGCCCCAACTAAGAATCTAAGCAATAGTGGAGAGGCTACCTTAAATGCCCTTCCCCAATAATGAGATTGAAGGCTACCTTAATAGCCATCATAGAGCCTTCATCTAGTAACTGATGGGAGCAGAAACAGAGACCCATAAGTAAGCACAAGGCTGAATTCCTAGAATCTAGTTGTAAAGATGGAGAAGTGATGATCAAAGGAGTCAAGACCAGACTGGGGAAATTGACAGAAACAGCTGACCTAAACAAGGAGGAGCTCAGGCTGAGAGCTTGAAAAATAGCATAGGACAGAACCAGTCCCCCTGAATGTGGGCATCAGTTAGAAGGCTTGGGCAGTCTATGGGCTTCTGGTAGTGGAACAACATTTATCCCTAGTGTAGGAATAGACATTGGGATCCCATTCCCCATAGAGGGATACTCACTCAGCCTAGACACATGGGGGAGGGTCTAGGCCCTGCCCTAAATGATGTGACAGACTTTCATGATCTCCCATGGAAGGCCTCACCCTTTCTATGAAGCAGAAGAGGGATGGGTAGGGGTCAGTGGGTGGCTTGGGAGAATGGGAGGGAGAGGGAACTCAGATTGATATATAAAATAAGATTGTTTCTAATTTAAGTAAAAAAGAAAATGTGTTTATTTCACTGGGAAAGTAAAAGAGCTATGTCTCAACCTTTGCCAATAAGTTTGTTATTCTCTGTAGTTCTTCAGGTAAACTCACCATCATTTGGCCTCTTAGAGTTTAAATTCTCTTCCTCTTTCTAATGCTGAATATGTGAATTAAAATGAGGCTAGGCACTGTTAATTTCATTGTGGTCTGTAAAGCCAATAGCAGTTTTAAAACTTTCACAAAGCAAAAACAATTTGAGAAATACTTAATGTTCTCCTGGTCTAGTTAAAAATACATGAAGACTATACTCGTCTAGTAAAAACTAAGTTACTGAAATTGTACTGTTTACACAGTTACAAGTCAAAAGGTCAGTATTAGTCACAATTAATGGCAGTTCTTCAGAAGAGAAAAATACTAATGTCATAAATTCTTAAGGCATCTCTAGGTTCTGGAAATATTAAACAAAATATTTTTATAGCTAAAAAGTTGTTTCTCAGAGATTTTTTTTTTCAATGGTATTTTGAAGTGATAATAAGCTGGCCCAGAGGAGTTGGGAAGCAAAGCTTGAAGTAATCAAGCCAAAACAAAATTAATGAGTGGATGATTATGATTAACATGTAAAAGATTTTGGCTTTTTTGCTCATTGACAAATACAGAGTATATATAACTTACTAAGTCCTGTTCTGGGGACTTTGACTGTATCTGAAAAAAAAAAAAACCAAAAAACCAACCCACAATAAATCAATTACCTCCTGAGATACAATTTTCATAGTCTAAACATAGTTCTTCTCTTTTTTGTATCATTATTATTTATTTCCTAATTTGATGTTAACCTTAATACGAACACTAATATTTTTAGGATCATTTACCTTCTATTTCACCCTATATGTTCAATATTATGTTTTTGTGTATGAACTGAAATTCTCTCTGAAATTATAAAATAATCTTACAAAAATGAGTTCCAGCTGTCTGTCTTCAATCATAGCCTGGCAGCTGCCTAAAGAAAGAATTCTGTATATTTGTGTTGTGTGAACCCACAGGAGATAAGATAGATAAGATAGTATCTTTCTGCTTGATAGAGCCAACAATTAGTCAATGCTGACAATTAATAGAAGTTATAAGAGAAGTCAGTCAGGCAATATACACTTTTTTTTTAGGTACAAGGCAGTCTGGACTAAGATACATAAGAAAATACATGTCAACAGAAGTTGTTGTGAAGGCTAAATCCATGGATTTGTAAATCTGTAACACATTAGATGATTGTGTACCATTTAGCTCTTTGGATTATATATCAATTATTAGAAGACAACAACAAGAAACTAAGAAGAAAGCAGAAATGAGTAGTAGTTACCAGTAGGTTAGAGGTGGCTTTAAAAAGCAGGACCAAATGTAACTTTGGGTCCACTGTAATCGAAAAGAGCAGAAGTAACTTGTCTGATGAGTCACAGGGTTCGCTGGTGATTCAGTCTAAGGACTTTTATTTTTAGTTTTGGAATATAAATTTCTGTTCCATGCTTTGGTCTTGTCTTCCTTTCTGTGTTTGCCTTCTCATCTGTGTGAACTTGCTAGTACTAACAGTGTTGGCCCTGATGTGACAATTCCAATAGTATTTATTTATTTACTTTTAGAGATAGCAATATAATCATGTCTCCCTTCATATTCATCTCAAAGAAGTCTGATTAACTATGTTTTGTGTAACACAAAAAATAAAATCTTAGAGGCAGATATTGGGGTTCAAGCTGAGGGTCAGATATGCAAAGCTACCAAGCTGTAGTTCTTACCTCTACCTCTGACTGAAAGGGTGATTCGGCTAGCTCCACGAATCCTCAGACTGATATTCTAGTCTGCTGCTTCTCTTCAACATGGCTGGAGACTTATATATATATACATATATATATATATGTATATATATATGTATATATATATGTATATATATATGTATATATATATGTATATATATATATATGTACATATATATGTATATATATATGTACATATATATATACATATATATATATTTCCCAGTTCCATCACCCTTATTTCCCAGTTCCCTCACCCTCCTGTCCTCCTTTCTTTTCCCCACCAACCACATCCCACATCATTTCTGCTCCCCAGGGAGGGTGAGGCCTTCCATAGGAAGTCTTCAAAGTCTGTCATATCATTTGGAGCAGGGCTTCTAGGCCCTCCCCAATGTGTCTAGGCTGAAAGAGTATCCCTCTATGTGGAATGGGCTCCCAAAGTCCATTCATATACTGGGGATAAATACTAATCCACTACAAAAGGCCCCATAGACTCCCTAGTCCTCCTAACTAACACCCACGTTCAGGGGTTCTGGGTCCATCCTATGCTGGTTTCCCAATTATAATACTGGAGTCGATGAGCTATCCCTTGTTCAGGTGAGCAGTTTCTGTGGGTTTCTCCAGCCTAGGCTTGAACCCTTTGCCTATCACTCCTGTCTGTCTGCAACTGGATTCCAGGAGTTCGACTCAGTGTTTAGCTGTGGGAGTCTTCTTCTTAAATGCCCTTCCCCTATAATGAGATTGATGACTACCTTATATGCCATCCTAGAGCCCTCACCTGGTAGCTGATGGAAGCAGAAGGAGACTAAATCTTGTAGACTGATATTACCTTTTCCTTTTATTCCTCTCAAATCATGGGATTAAAGGTGTATGATACCAAGTGCTGAGATCACCTTTGTTGTGAGCTGTTTCTCTTTAGAACTGAATCAATTTCATGTAGTTCACTGTGACCTTGAACTAACAGAAATCCATCTGCCTGTTTTTTGAGTCCTGGGATTAAAAGTATGTGTCACTTCTGCATTGTGTTATGGCTAGTTAGTGTGGCTGCTAGGATTAAAGGTGTGTATCATCACTGCCTGGCCCAGTGGCTTGTGGCTAGCTTTGTTTTCTGAACCCTCAGCCAAACTTTAATAAATCATAAATAATATATCACCACATATTTGATATAATTTTAACATGTGTCACTTCGGCCATCACTCTGTCCACTAAGACATATTCCCTTTCTACTCTCACTAAAAGTGTCTTGAAAAACAGAGTTGAGGAAATGGAATAAAATTTTACTACACAGGAAACTCCTACCTGATTGCTATTAAGACAGAATGTGACCAGAAAATGTGCATAGGAAGCCTCCAAGACATCTCTTATAGACATCTAAGCTTGCATATGAGCTAAGTCATTAGGCTGTCTATACCTACACCTACATACACTTCAGGAAATGGGTGTTGCTACATGCGAATTTCACACTTGGTGTCACTTTCAAAAGTAGCAGTCTAGAGTTTTTCTATTAAATTAAAATTAACTAAATGAGAAGAAATTATGTTTGCATTACAGTAAAAGATTCTTGCATTTTGGTGATATTTTCTTTTTTAAAAATAAAATATTTTCATACTAAAAATTATAGGGAGTACTGTTTTTCCACCTGCTGCCACTGGTCTTGCCCTGCCACCGCGCCAGCCCCAATTAACACACAGAGATTCTGTATTAGATATTATACTGTTGGCCCAGTTACTTGTTTCTTATCGGCTAGCTCTGCCTTAATTACTAACCCATTTCTGCTGATCTATGTATTTCTCTTACCTGGGAGCCGGCCGGCATACTGCTTCCTCCAGACTCTCCATCTTGGCTCCTCCTTACTACTTCCTCTTTCCTCCTTGTCTCCTAGTCCCTCCTACCTTGCTTTCCTATTGGCCAACAGTGCTTTATTCATTAACCAGTATGAGAAGCCTATATACATAATGGCATCTCCCATCAAAAAATGTACAGATAAAATAAAAATCTTTGAAAACTAAGGAATATAAAAGTATAAATATAAATGTATAAATATATATAAAAGTTGTTTGTAAGTACCTAAGTATAAAATATTTAAAATCTCTCTTATCAATTAATTCATGAGAAATTTCACAGATACATTTTTTATAAAATCAAATAGAAGATAAAATTTCAAGCACTTTATTTTAAAGAGTCCCCAAAGTTTGGAAAACTGGACTGTTCAGAGTCTTAAATATCTGAGAAAAGAATTTCCTACAAATTTCATCACTTCATTTTTCACTACAGCTGAATAAAATTTCACTGTGTATATGTAACACATTTTTATTTAATAAGCATTTCTACTTCTCCATATCCTCACCAGCATTTGGTGTTCACTTTCTTGGTGACAGCTATTTTGACCAAGGGGAAGGAATATCTCAGAGTAGTCTCAATCTCAGTTTCCCAGATTACTGGGCATGTGCAGTCTCCCAACTTGATGTCTCCCCCCATCGTTCTTTTTGTCTCTTTCATAACCCAGTAGGTCCAATTAGTGCTGCCCCTACTTGCAGGGGTGTGGGACTATCCAGTGGAGAATGATTAACCTACCAGAGGCCATACTCCCAAAGAAAACAGACTTTCCTCCATCCCAGGTCCTCAGCTAGAGATGGAGGTGGTGTGCCTCTTTCCCACTCATTCTGGCTTGATCTTTTGCAGATCTTGCACAGGCCTTATGCAGGCAGCCCTGGCTGCTGTGAATTCACGAAAGCAAAAATCTTGTTGAGTCCAACAGACACTATTTCATCCCAGTCCTCCATGACCTCTGATTTTACAGTCTTCCTGCTCCCTTTTCTTGATGGTATTTGAGATGTGGGCTTGTGCGATATAATGTCCCATTTAGGACTGCGTGTTAATAGTCATTCATTGGTTAAAGCTGCTTCTCTGGTAAGGACTGAGTGCTGGACTAATCTATGGTTTTTGAAATACATATTTAGAAGGCAGGCTGATACTGTTTCTATTTAGCATGGTAATGGTAGTAGGTAAAACCCCAGGGGTCTTTGAGCTCCCTAGCTACAGGCTTAGGATAGATTTACAGTACTAAGCATGAGTTTATTTCTGTAGAGAGAGCCTCTGCTTCTCCTCCGCTTTATTTTTTTTTTCAATCTGGTTTGTTTTTAACATGTCACATATGTATTAGTTACTTGTTGTTGCTATGAGCATATACCAGAAGAAACAAAATATGAAAGTGGAAGTGTTTATTGAGCATATGGTTTGAAGAGATACAGTTCACGTGATGGGAAAGACATGGTAGCTGGTGACTCCACAGTGGCAGAGTGTGCCAGAATTCCTGAACTCCTCTCCGCTCAGTGAGCTGTTAGTAGAGAGGGAACAGGAGGCAGATCTGGCTTATACCTGGACATCTGCTCCACAGTGGCCTGGTTTTGTTTTTGTTTTTGTTTTCTAGCTAGCCCCACTTAACTAAAGGCTTGACATCCTTCTGAAACATCACCACCAGCTAAGGACCAAAGTGCTCAAACACATGAGCCTGTGGGGGTCATTCCACATCCAAACCATAATAACAGCCTTTTCTTTTTAATTGCCTTTGTCTTATTCAGAGTTAAGTTTCAAAGCCAGGGACCTTTGTTTTATTAATTGGTCTATGCCAAATATTTTGATGATTCCCAGCTTGCCCTAGGAACTTAAATGTATTTGTAAGCTACCGGAGCTATAATAATACTTTTGCTGATGTTTAGTTATTAAGATCTATAAGCTGAAATACTTTTGACATTTCATCACTTTTTATGAGGTGAAATAACACTAAATAACACTCGACAGGCTGATTTGTGGCTGATGCACTATTACTAAGAACCGGGACTCTTGTTCAGTCTCCCCAGTCTCTTCCCATTGTATCCACAGAGGCAGGATGAATGATTTTTCTTCATGGAATTATTTCCCTTTATTGCTCTGTGATTCTCTGTCCAGACCCCCCCCCCCTTCTCAGCTTTGTCCAAACTCTTCCATTATGGTTGATAAATACCTTACAGAGGAAGTTTCAGGGATTTCTTTTTAAACTTCCTTATCACTGTTTTCTCTCTTAAAATACCCACATATGATTTCAAATTTAAGTTTAAAAGGCTTATGATTGCTAGATTTTGTAGGGGATAGGAACATGAAATGTTGATTTAATTTTTTTTTGCACTGCATTCTTCACTGTTTAAGCATAGACCATTTTACTCTGTTAGAAAACAAAGGAAACGAACAAATCCTTTAGCTTTCTTCTTTTTTCAAACACTAGATGTCTCTCTAGTGATGCTCAGAAACACTGAGTTCCACTGCAGGAAGGGATTTATTACCCATGTTACCTGTCAGAAGACAGCCGTGAGTTCTCTAACGTGTCCCTTCTCAGTGTCGGCATGCTTGTGTGGCCAAGTGTCAGTTATGCCTGTTTTCCTCAGACAGGTAGGTATTTGTACAACAGGAGAAAATGTGAAAAGCGGTATGACATACATTATTTCATTCGACCCACACAGCGACCTTAAAAACCATGCAGTATCTTTATTGTTTCAGTTGGGGAAACTGAGGACCAGAAGTATTATAGATCAGTTGGAAACTGATATAACAACTAATGGAAGACCATAAAGTTGCTTACTTATTTTCTCATTCTGGCCCATCTTTAAGACATTACTCTCCCCCGCCCCCCTTCTCGGGTGTTGGAGAGTTTGCTCAGAAGTTAAGAACATGTACTGTTTTTACAGAGGACCCTACTTCCAGAACCCACACCAGAAAGCTCACAGCCACCTAAAATTCTAGGCCCGGGGAACCCAACACTCTCTTCTGGCCTCTGTAGGCACCCATACTCAAGTGCACATACCCTAATCCCCCACATATACACATACTTTTAAAAAAATAGAAATTAAAATGTTAAAATAAAAGATGACATTGTTCTCTCCCTTCAGGGAGTAGTAAACGTTTTAGTGTTCATTTGCTACACTTAATATGCGAACAAAACCTTTCTAATAGAAAAGCCATCTTTCGGTTAATGCTTCTAAATTGGTGTATATGCTCAGATAGCATGTAAAACTGAGGCTGCCTCACCCTTTGGTCTGAACCTTGAATAACCCTGGTTTGTGATTAGCATTGAGGAGGTATACGTGTGAGCCTACATTCCTCTGTGTACTCTACTTGCTGCCAGGAGAAACATTTAATTTCCTGATGGGAGAAGATTATCTTTAAAGGAAGAGCCCCATTCTTTCTATTGTTACTCTGAGGTTCCCTCGATGGTTTCAGTCTTAATGCAGTACAAACAAGGACTCCCTTAGATTATGGTTAAATAAATATATATAGGAAATGTTCCTTCTTACTAGTTTGTGTATTTTATGTGATAATGGACCAGTCTTGTTTTGATATGTTAGCAACACCCAAGGACATTTTTGCAACTATGTCCTAATAAAATTATTAGTGTCTTGCTATTTCCTAGAATGCATATCAAAGTCTAGGAAAATGCAAAATTTACTGTACCTTTTGATCAGGAAGTCTACCTAATTTACAATTAGAAAATGAAACTTTATTTGCATTAGTGATTTTCTTTGTTTCCCTCTTCCTGACTTCAAGAAGGAAGGATATTATATTTCTTATACATGGAGGGACATGTGAGGAGAAATTTAGTCTTTCTTCCTGGAGGTCTTACAAAAATCTTTCTTCCCCTTTCCTAGTCCCTTATTCTAATATCAGAGGGATGTGGCAGTGTTGCTTTCATAGGAGCCATCATTACTAATCTTTTCAGGACTGAGTAACAAATGGAAAGTAAGAACAATTAGGTTTAGGATCCTTAATGTTCTCATTTCAACCATGAGGCTTGCCATACTCAAGCCCAATGAAATTTATGTTAGAGAAGAAAAATGAGAACATGCTCAGGAAGCTTTAAGACCTAAAACAGTAATTAGGCTTATTACTCAGAATATTACTGAAAGAAGCATTAAATGGTACACTTTAAAGGAGAAAGAAGAACATAACATAAAACAGAATGCAAGAATAAAAGAAATTGATTAACTTGGAGATTAATTTACTTTGAATGGCATTGATTAACCCAGAGATCAATCTATATAAGCAATGGGTGCAAAATGCAATACTAAAAATAACAGTAATGAGTACTTTTGAGTATCTTAAGAGTAGGGCTCTGGTGGCTGGAGGGGTGGCTCAGCAATGAAAAGGACTTGGTTTACTGGCAGGGGACCAAAATTTAGTTCACATCACCATGCAGTTCCTCACTGCCATCCATAACTCCCAGGGCATCTGATGTCTTCTCCCTTCTCAAGCACCAAGCACACACATGGTACACATGTACAAAGGCAACACACTCACACACAGAAATAAATCTATTTGGTTTGTATAGAGAAACCAACCGATGTTGAAAGCGGAAAAAGTAAGTGGATGCTGAGTGCTCTGCATTAGACATGTCACTTTCTCCAGTGGTCAGGCATACTGTAGAAAAAAGGGATGGAAAGAATGCAAGAGCAAATGATGGAGAGAAAGGTGAAATCCTGTCTTACAGGCATGACTTAGACATGAACAATCAGTTGCTACCTGCCACATAAGCCTGAGACAATAGACATTTAGTCATAGATTGGGAAGGGATTCATGGGCCCCCCTTATTCAGAGGAATAGTGGAGGAGAGGAAGCCATTGCCTTCAGTGACACAGCCACGTGTGAGTTACTCATGGTCAGTGGAGAGCTTCACATTTATGCCCTTGTGAGTATCTTGCTAAACCCCGAGGGCCATAAAGCACAAAGAAAACAAAAGACATAAAAAGTAGGATGGAGATTTCATGAGAGGACAAGGATAGGTTAGCAAGAGCAGGAGGACAAAGAGGGTTGGGGGAGGAGAGTGACCAGAATCTACTGTATAGATGAGTTAATAAAAACAACAACAATTAAGTGGAAATTCAAGCTTTTCCAGATCTTTGTTTTCTGGAGGAATATAAGGAGTGACACTGAATAAACTTTCACTCTGTGAGTCCATGCCAAATATTTAGGGATAAACATTATAAGGAAAGCAATAGAGTGTAAAACAAACACAAACCAGCTGAAGATTCTGCTGCTCTAATTAAAGGAGGAGGAAGAGGATAAGGAAATTAAAGTGGAAGAAATAAAATAAAAATAAGATATTAAAAATAAGTCTAAATGGAACAGTGATAACAATAAATGCTAATGACTTAGATTTACCTCTTAAAAGTCAGGAGGCCACTTCAAATTGGATTTTAAAAATCCAGTTATGTACTGTTTATGAGAAATACACCTAAACATGATTATGCAGCAACTTGGAAAACATTGAAGTGGAAAAACACACGCAAAGAGGAGTCCAACCAAACCTGTTCTTGTAATGTTAATAAAGGAAAACTTTAAACTTAAAATGAGTTTTTTTTTTTTTTTTTTTTTTTTTTTTTTTTTTTTTTTTGTAGACACTGTAAGCACTGGTAGTTAATTATTTTAAATTTCCAAATCTTTTAAGATATACTGCTTGGTTCATCTTGTTGCTAGTCCTTTGGTTTATGTAATAAGGAATAGTATTCTATAGTTTTCATGGGCTGGTTTTGGTTGATTTTAGTGCCATGGTAACCTTGACATCACAATATGAGTTGAGATATACCCCTAGCTTGAGTCTCTGCAAGAGACGATATGTAATTACCATTGTTTCTTTTTATTAATCATTTGGCAGAATTCACCAGTGGAGCAGCTACTGGGTGAATTATATTAAAGATTTCAGTTATGGAAGTTATACAATTACAAAATCAATCTTTTAGTAGATGAAAATCAAGAATGTTGCTACTGAGTTTTGATCATTTTTATCTGTCAGGGAAGTGGTATTTTGAGCTGTTGAGGTAAGGGCACTCTGTTCTCCTCCTGTGGTGTCCATGGGAACAGCCTCTTCTTTTATGTCGTTTATTGTTAAGTTGCATTCCCATTTAATTCAAATATTTTACAGGTTCCCATAGAACTTCTTTTTTAATCTAATATTTAGGTACATTGTGGGTATTTTACTGCTATTGCAGAGAACATACTTTACATGACCCAAATTACTACAGTTTTATTGAAATTTGTTTTGTGGCTTGTCTTGATGAGAGTTCCATGTGTGCTTGGGAGAAATGCATACTATGGTATTATTGGGTGGGATGTTCTCTAAATTTCAGTCAAGTTGGCTCAGGTATTCTGTGGCCTTTGTACTATTATCTATTCCATTACATGATTTACAAGCACATAATGAGAAATCTTCACATAAAGTCATAAATGTTGAGTTTGAAATTCATATGTATTCTAATGAGCTAAGGAGAGAAATAGCTCACAGAATTTATTCAGATACTTACATTTTTTCATACTTTTCCACAGTTCCCATTTCCAAATTTCCATGGGTATTATTTCCCTTCAATCCTTTGTTTGGGTAAACTTTTTGTGGTTTCCTCAGCTTCTTGTGTTTAGAATATTAAATTGTGTTTTTCAGAGAATCAAGGAGGCTAGTTCTAATCCACTATGCCTTCCAATAGTTTTCTGTGTCATCTTCATTTCCTTCTGTGTCATGGACTCCAGTCGCACAAAGGAAAGATATTCTTATGTTATCCTAAGGCTAGCAGTTCGGGTCATTTATTTTTCATTTTTCTTCTGTTGTTTACTGGACATTTGTCACCCATCCACTTTAAAACATAGTGACTACACTGTCATTTCCATTATTTTACTGAGCCTATCTAGATAATTTGAAAGTTAGTTACTCTATTTTTTAATTTTTATATTTTACCTTGCTCTTTCTCTTTTAAATAACACTTTCTATTTATCCATCAAAAACATTGTTTCTGCAAATTTCAGTGATGCTGTCTTTTGTTCCATGGAGAATGGTTACTTACAACAGCCTTAAAATTTTTATTAGAAAATCTGGCTCATCATTAATTTGACACATATTAATTCTGCCTTTTTTGGAATGTTGATCCAGTTTTCCTAGACATTATTTCTTCATAACTTTCAGCAATATATTGTATAATTCCATACGCTGTTGAAAACCCTCTGAAGGCTGAAGTTTTTGTTTGCTAGTCAGCCAGCCAAACTAGAATTAAAAGTTGAATTCACTTTTGCTTTTGGTACTAGTACTAAATTAGTTCATTATGGGAGGTAACTGGAGTTAGCATTGTACCTGCGGCTGATCTATAGGACCATTTTAAAAGCCTTTGCTACACTGTTTTTATATTCAGGCAGAGTTTGGGGTGAGCCTGGGAAATGCCTATTGCTCCTCTTTTGAGTTTTTTTTAACCTTGTACTTTCTGGCTCCCCTCCCCACCCCACAATACATCAGGTCAAAAAGAAAGCTGCCTCCCTGGTGTTGGCTCCCATATACTTGTGGAACAGCTCTGAAGGTAGAGCGATGATGTAGTCATATAGGCTCATCTTGTTTTCCCTTTCTGGAATTAGATTGGGTATGTATAATTTAAAGCTCCTATTCAGGGAATATAGATATTACATTTCTTTGGTTTCTTTATATAATTTCGATCTAAAAAACTTCAAATATCAAATGCTAAATTAAAAAGATAAACAGTACAGAGTACTTTTTTCTTCTTTCCCCCCTCTTTTCTCCCCAACAAGGAAGGACTGTTAAGAAGTGCCATCCTGGTGGGGAAAGAGCCAGAACAAACACAACTTGCCCTAGTGTATTTAAGGCTGTTTTATAGGATGGGAAGGGAAAAGAAAAACCAGTGGGTCAAACAGAAAGCAATTCTTTGGGATGCTAGCTATTAACTACAAACATAAAACAGACAATAATCTAGTTTCTGCAGGAAGTGGAGATAACACAAGGTGGTCTCCACATATGGGTAAGCTTGTCTGGGTATTGAAGTAGGAGTGGCAGACAATGTCAGCTTTGAACCCACTGGAGTAAGAAGGAGGATGTTATCCACTCCACCCTTTCCTCCTCCTGTACTTGGATCTCTTTTGTGTGTGTTCTTCTTTGTGATGAAGACACTTGGGAGATACTTATGTCCTTTTTAATGTCTGCAAAGGACAGCTGGAATGTTTGCAGAGGGGACTGTGAGGGGAGTTTAATAATAACTGGAAATTTTAAGAGGCAGAACACATGATTTACTAGAGTTTCCTAGACACCCAGTTCTGCCAGTAGACAGAGATCAGTTCTCTGATCTGTGATGGAGTTGGATGTCTTCACTGGATGATATCAACTGAAGCTTGCAGGTCAAAAAGTCTGGGTAACAGAGAAAGCTTCATTCAGGAATTCTAGTCTCGGCTTGTCTACAGAACAAACAGAACTATAGTCTCATTTATTATTTTCATACACAGAACAGTTGTTACACAAATAAAGACCAGGAAAGCTTACTTTATAAAAGTAAATTAACAGAGCTTTGTTCCTGATAGACTGTGCACACAGTCAGATGTCTAGTAGCACTTGTTTGTCTATAGTCTTAGCTTTTATACTTTAAAGCAAGGTATAGGAGGGATTAACCTCAAAGGGATTCTTGCAAAAGAAGATAAGAAGATAAAAAAGTGAGTTTCAAACCCCTCACTAGTTTATGCCCCTATAAAAAATTTAAAATGTACCAAATGTTTGTCAGCCTTAATGTCTCCATCTTTAAAATTAGAATAATGGCTTCAAATTTGAATGTTATAAAGATGAAGTTAATGAAGCATTATTTGTGAAAGTCACTAATGTAGCCAATGTGAATCTTTCCCCTCCCAGGTGTTCCTTTCCTTCATTTTCCTTCTATCTCCACCTTAGAAACAGATAATTTTTTTTTCTATTGAAAAGCTAGAAAAATAGAATTTACATTAAGTCAATATTTTTCAATTGGCAGTAAATTTAGTCAGTTTATGCAGCCAATATTTAAAATTATAAATAACTGAATATAGGGCTATGTTAGAGATCTGCTAGTTATCTTTTCCATTGCCATGATAAAGTATTTGACAAAATCAACTTAAAAGAAAGAAAGATGTATTTTGATTAATAATGTCAGAAGTTTTGGTCCAGGATCACTGAGCCATGTCATCTGGGGCTGTGGTAATCCCAAACATCGTGGCAGGGAACACAAGGTGCTCATTTTATGTTGACCAGGAAGTAGAAAGTGATAGACAGATAGACACAGACATGCACACATGGGGTGGGTAGAGAGAGGGAGAGAAGGTGCTGACTCTTTTAGCAGTCCCTCTCCAGTATTATTTAAGGTGTAATCTCATGAATAAAATTATTAAAGAGATATAACAAATCCTGTTCCCAATGTCTGATCTCTTGACACTCACTCCGGAAACCAGTCCCTCAACCCATGAACTTTTGAGTGATATTTCATCCCCAAGCCTTATAATACTGACCATCCCATCCAGTGCAGGCATCCAGTATGCTTTAAAATTTGGGGGTCATTAAGAGTATGTGCAGAGGAAGCAAAGAGTAAGTGGCATTTCTTGATTCTAAATCCGTGGCTTATGTGAGTTATTGTTGAAAATGTTTGAGCTCAGCATCCCAGAATACACTTACTGTGTCCTCTGTGCCCTTGTTTTTCAGCTTATCAGTTATATCTCCATAGCACATAGCCTTTCCATTGTATGCCATGACCTTCATAGAGGACATATATGATTCCTCACATTGGTATCGGGCTCTCTGACTTCCTACCATTTCAATTCCCCTGAGATCAAACTTTTCCAAATTTCAAGCTGTTACTTGAAATATATCTTGAAAGTGTTATTTAACAGATTAACCCTGAAGAAAATGTTTCTTCAATGGGGACATGTCAGCAAAATCACCATAAGACACTAGAAACATTTCAGATATACTGCTACAAAGGAGCCCCCGGGCTCTTCTCAAACCCACCTCATGTCCTCTCCAGCCCTAAATGTCATTCTAGGGTATGCCCTTGGGTCAGTTACTTTTGCAAGCCTTCAGTGAATCACTCTGCCTCACAGCATCTCACTTGTCTGACTTAATTCAATGGAAAAGAACAAAGACACCAACTTTTTAAGACTTCAGACCAGACCACTTTTCTCCTGTTTAAACCACATGGTCTTCTTTTTTAGTTCCTCCACAGGTCTAACTTTTCATACTAGTCTGTAAGTTCACATGAGATCATCTCTTTTTTTTAATTTTTTAAAATTTATTTTATATAACAAAGTCCATTTAAATGAAAACCAACATTTATAGACAATATTTGGGAATTTGGGCGTTGTTCTTTCCAAACTACTTCCTGCCGGTAAGGGGCGCTGTCATGGGGGATTCGAAGAAGATTCAGAAATCCTGGCTGTAGTCTGTAAGGCTGCTTTGTCCAGCTGTTTTGAATGTAGGAGCACCTCGTACTCTGTTTCAGGCAGTCTGGCTTGATCAAACCACATTAGTCTGGAAGGAATCTACATCTTTTCATTTTCTGTGGAAACAAAAATAGAAATCCTTTTCCCCAGTAACTTGTCCTTCAACTTAAATTTTGGAGTCAAAGCATTTTTTTAATTTAATTTATTATTTTATATGTTGATCCCAGTTCCCTCTCCCTCCCTCCTTCCATCCATCCCTCAGTTGCTTTTACCCTCTCTGCCCTCTCACATGTACTCCCTCCCCTCTAGCCACCCTCCTCTCTCACCCTCCACCCCAATTCCATATGTAGGGGAATGCCATCCAGTTGGGGTCATGTAGATCTGACAGGTCATGTGAAGTAGGGACTAGGGCTTCTCTCCTGTCTCTAGATTAAGGCAGTTATCCCTCCATGGGGAATGTGTTCGCAAAGCTCTTTTGTGCACCAGGGATACATCCTGGATCCACTGTCTGAGGTCTCTTAGACTGCTCAGTCCTTCTGGCTGAGACCCATGTTCAGGGGGGCCTGAGTCAGTCCCATGCTGGCTTCCCAGCTATCAGTCTAGTGGCTGTTAGCTCCTCCTTGTTCAGGTAAGCTGTCTGTGTGTGTTTCTGCCCCCTGGTCTTGTCCTCTCCATCTGCATTTGGGTTCTAGTTTGACTCAGTGTTTACGTATGGGTGTTTGCTCCTGTTTCCAACAGGCATTAGTTGAGGGCTCCATGGATAAGTTAGTTGTTGATCTCACTCTCTGGGAAGGGCATTTATGGTAGCCTTTCCACAGAAGCTCAAATTGTTAGTTGGGAGCAGTCTTGTAGTTCTCTACACCTTTCTTTGTTCAATTTTATCATGAAACCAATATTGGCTCCCTCTTTTATGTTCTCTCTCTCTGTCTCTGTCTCTGTCTCTGTCTCTCTCTCTCTCTCTCTGTTTCCTGTCTTCTATTCCTAACCAGGCTCAATCTTCCTGGTCCCACATGTTTTCCTTTCCTCCCCCTCGTTTTCTCCTACTTCTCTGAGATCATCTCTTACATCCTTATCTCCATGTCCTTTCCCTATATATCACAATATTTTTTGTGATGAATAATATTTTGATACTTTCATTGTTGTTTTCTTAGATTGGGAGTTGAAAGCAAACTCCATCTGATTAAGATAAGAATACTTGGAAAGAGAGAGTTTGAGTTCTTATAATGCCTATGACTTTTCCTCATCACTGGACTGGATCTGGCTTGCCTGAGGTTTAGAATCTATGCATAGTTGAGGCAGATATCATTAAGATGTTTGCTTGGGTGCCTACTGAAACCCATCCAACAAACTGATTCTTGCAAATCAATTACCTTGTCAAGTCATCAATTTCAGTATGGTTATTATGGAACAGTAGCTAAGGGGAAAATAAAAGTTCACAACTCAAAGAGTAGTAAAATGTTTTTAATCCTGGGTTAGGCTTATGTAATCTCCATTCTATTAAAATTAAAGCATTATACATTAAAGCAATGTCTGAAGTAGTAAGTATGTTCCTTGCTGTCATTAGAATATTTGCATCCCCTAAGAAATTAATATTGAAACATTATCTCAGTATAACAGTATTACAAGGTGTGGTCTTTCGAGGTGGTAGGACATAAACTATCTGTACTTGTAAATGTATTAATAATTTTTATCAAAATGGAAACTGGCTGGGTTTCATTTCCCCTCTCTAGTTACTTTACTACGTAAAGGCATGACTTTAGAAGGACCGTCTTGGAAGTAGAGACCATTTCTTCACCAGACACTGAAATTGTTAATACCCTGATATTAAACTGTTGTGTAAAGGGCTTTCTTTTTCTGACTACCAACCAGCTCCCAAATCATGACACAGAGACTTAGTACTAGTTTTGAATGCTAGCATAGGTTCATTTTGAGCTAGTCATTTTACTTAAATTAACCATCTTCTCTTTATCTAACTTTTGTCTTGGGGCTTTTTCATTTTCTTGCCTTCTGTATACCGTACTTTCACTACTTCTTGTGTCTGGCTGGCTGGTGGCTGCCTGGCTCCTTTGTCTGGGCATCTCCTTTTTCTCCTTCTTTCATTCTCCTTGAGACTATATTTCTCCTTCTACTAAATTTTTTCAGCCTGTCATCCCTGCCTATGCTTCTCCTGCCTACCTATTGGCCAGTCAGTATTTTATTAGACCAAGCAGGTGCCCTAGGCAGGCAAGGTGAAACAAATGCAGTGTATCTTTACGTAATTAAACAAATGCACGATAAACAAGATAAACAAAAGCAACACACCTTTACACGGTTAGATAATATTCTACAACATGGATATCCTCCAGAACTCTAGGAAATCCATTTGTGAGACAATCTAGTCTTCAGATATTTTGCTATGGCATCTCAAACTGATCAAGGTTCTTTTCTTGGTCTAGTAAGCTTAAACATTTCAACTTAGAAAAAATAAATATTTATGTCTTTTATGAAAATAAATAATTTCATCAAAATCAATATTCTTATATTTAAAATGTTAAAATTATGTTAATATTTGTGTTTGCACCACAGGTTTACAAAAGTTGTTTAAATATTTAGTAATTTGCTAGTCATTTGTATTACAGGTCTAAGAAGATGTTAATGGTAAAAATTTCCTTCTCTGTTCTTCTCTCGTCAATGAAAAAGATTTTAGCCAAGAAACATGGTTTAGGTGGAAATTTATTTAGCAAAGCAAATATATCCCAGAGAAAACGTGGAGTGGGCCGACAAGGCTGAGTAACAGCTCTCTGGGTTTTGATTTTGAAGAAGCTTCTTATGATCCATTTCTTCTTGTGTTCACTGTCAAGTTCTTGATTTTGATCCCAATATTGACTTCATCCTACTCTATGGTGTATGTTCCAGAATCAAAATATACTCGTGGTTTTGTTTTGTTTTCCTATTACCATGTGTTAACTTTAGGAAATGATCATGATGGGTTGAATTTTGGCTATGGTAGTAAGAACCTAATTGTGGTTTCGAGGATACTGATCCACAAAAAGACATGTTAGCCACCAGGAGACAAAACCACCAAGGGACAGTCGTGCTTTCTCTGATTATATCAGCTGCAAAGTAGGTGGTTGTATATGACATCAGTTCCCTCCAGCTCATGTGTATCTAGCTACTATGTTAACATTTCCTGCTGAAGATCTGGGACTAAATCTTTTATGTCAAGGGCAACATTCCAGTTATATAAGGAATTTTTTGTGAAGAGAGAACTGTGATCTTCAGAGTAAGTACACTTGCTGTATGTCAAGAAGACATATACATTATTTAAATGAGTATGCAAGTTGAGAATATTACCGCCAAAATATGGGAGCTCACAACCATCTGAGCCTCCAGTTCCAGCAATCTGACAACTTCTGACCTCAGCTGACAACAGAAATGCATGTGGTAAACATACAACATACATACATACATACTTACATATCTACCTACCTACAGACAAAACATCCTGACATATAAAATAAAATAATGCTTTTTAAAAATGAGGGTGGAGAGATGTCTCAGTGATAAAGTGGGTATGCTGCTTTTGCAGAAGACTCAAGTTCTCTTCTCAGCACCCACAGCAGGAGACTCACAACTACCAAAACTCCAGCTCCAGGAGATCCAACACCTTTGGTCTTTGCATGAACCTGCACTGGTACACATACACTCACAAAGTCAGACACATACATATTGTAAAAAAAAAAAAAAAAAAAAAAAAAAAAAAAAAAAAGGAAGAAAGAAAGGAAGAAACTGACATATACAGAAGAAATTTAAATTTATTTATAGTCATGTTTGTTTCAGTTTATTGAATACTGAATACAAAAAATATGCTTTAAAATCTAGAAGAAATTTGTTATTTTTATCAGTTTCTTATGGCTGTGGTAACAAAGTCCAACAAATTGTGTGACTTAAACACCAGTTCATTGTTTTATACTTATTATTTCACAGATGTGGATGATAGAATTCTGTCAGGGTGTTGGTTGCATTTGTTCTTTCAGAGGAACAGTGGGGTACAATCTCACCCTACAGTAACTGGAATCTTTGACATTCTTTAAAAATAATTGCATTGACTTAATTGGTGTGTGTGTGTGTGTGTGTGTGTGTGTGTGTGTGTGTGTGTGTGTGTGTCTAGGTCAGAGGCAATTTTCAGGATTTGGTTCGCTTCTTAATATAGGTGGTCAGGCTTAGCAGCAAGTGCTTTGCTATCTCCTTAGCTTCATATTCTTTGACTTGTAGAAGTATCACTTCTGTCTCTCTCTGGTTTTAGTTATTGTATGTATACTTGTATTGATTTCCTCTTTCTACCAGGATGTCAATTATCTGGTTTAAGAGACCCATTCTTTTCCAGTATTACCTCATCTTAACTAGTTACATCCTTGAAAGGATCCTGATTCTGAACATGATTGCATTCTGATGTACTACTATGGTAGTTTTAAAGTAACTGGCCCACATAAACTCATAGGGAATGGCACTATTGGGAGGTGTAGCCTTGTTGAAGTAAGTGTAGCTTTGTTAAAGGAAGTGTGTCACTGAGGGGGTGGGCTTTGAGTTCTCTTTTGCTCAAGCTTTGCTCAGTGTAACAATCTATTTCCTCTTTCCTGCAAGATTTAGAATTCTCAGCTACTTCTCTAGCACCATGTCTGCCTGCATGGCCATGCTCTTCACCATGATGATAAAAGACTGACCCTCTGAAACAGTAAGAGATTCACACTGATGAAATGTTTTCCTTTTCAATAATTGCTATGGTCATAGTGTTTCTCCAAAGCAATAGAAACCCTAATTAAGACAGAAGGTAGTACCAGAAATGGGTTATTGCTATGATAGGCTAGATTATGTTTTTATTTGTAGATATATAGACTTTGGAAGTTTGGGTTAGGAAAGCAGTGGTATGCTTTGAGCATTGCTTAATTGGCCATACTAATAGGAGCATGGAAGACAGTCGTGCTAAGAGTTATTTGAACTGTGAGAGGCCCACTCAAGAGGTTTCAGAGGAGAAGAATTTTATTATGTTGCCCAGAAATTGTTCTTGTGATATTTTGGTAAAGAAGTTGCTGCATTTTGCCCTTATCCAAAGAGTCTGCTTGAGGCTAAAGTGAAGAGTTTTGGATTAATTCCATTGACAGAGGAAATCTCGAAACAGCCTAGTATAGACTCTGTTGTGTGGTTCTTAGTGGTAATTCTAACAAAGATATATAATAAAAAGGAGCAAGCTGGGCAGGGTAGATTACTAAATGTAAATTCTGAGGAGAAAAACATCACCACGCAGTGGAATACAGCTAAATCCTGTGTCCAAGGGGATAAACGGATTAAGAAATTGAATAGAGGGAGTGGTCACCTCAGGGCAAGATCCCATCCAACTAAATTTCCAACTTGTAAAAAAGAATTAAAGAAAAGTTTAGAACTCGGTGTGGTGGTGCATGCCTTTAATCTCAGCATTTGGAAGGCAGAGGCTGGCAGATCTCTGAGTTTGAGGCCTGCCTGATCTACAGAGCAAGTTCAAGGACAGGCAAGTTTAGACAGTAAAGGTAACAATCGAGAACAGGGAGCCTATGGAGATGCAATTGAATGAGGCAGCCATGCTCCAGCCCCAGCAAGCAGCAGAACTTGAGAGTTTGGAACACATGGTTCTGGCTTTAGGGTTAAGGATAGAAGAAACAGGTTATAGAGTATGCCTTCAGTAAGGAAAGCTACTACAGTCAGGTATGTGTCAAGGGTGTCTCTGAATGGAGGCCTAGAGAATCCATTTTGTAAAGCTGTGAAGTGGATGCCTGGACTGCCTTAGGAAACCCAAGATGTAAGAGATGTCAGAGTTGTAGGATACCTGCCAAGGAGTGCCAAGGGAGTGGAACCAGCCCAAGAGAGTTAACTGTGTCATAGTCAACAAAGCTGAACAGAGTTAGAGATTTGAAGAAAATTTTGATATCAGATATAGAGATGTAGAGTTTGGAGTTTGCCCAGCTGGCTTCAGTCTTGCTTCAGTCCAGCGTTTCAGAAGAGACAACTGGCAATGTGGGTTTTAACATATGAATTTTGGGTGACTTAAAGAGGAACTTGAAGTGATGAAGATCAGCTATTTTAATTTCAAAACAATCACATGAGATTCACTTTTTAAACTTGGGTTGAAATGGAGGCTCAAGAAAGTTAAGTGAAATATTTTTTTTATCAAAAAATAAATTAAAACAGAGATTTTACGTTTTGCTTTTATGTATCAATACTTTCAGATCTCACAGTTTAAATTTGGACTGTTCAGCAATTAAAGCATGTTATACTGTATGTGTCATCAACAGTTCTTTCCATGAACTAGTCTGTCCTTATGGAATAATTATTATACTTTGAATGTATAACAGATTGTAGAAAAACATGAGTTAGGATGTGTTGGTTCACCTTAATGTCTTCTTGACTAGATTTAGAGTAATGTAGGAAACAAACTCATGGGTAAGTTTATAACGGTAGGAGTAGAAATAATTAACTAACCGTCCCTGTATGTGGACACCACTTATCATTCCATAGGTGGGGGAGTCATAGACTGAATTAAAGGTGATCCGAGACTAGTGTTCATCCCATTTTTTTTAACCTCCAGACTCCAGACATGATATAACCAACTGCTCACATCCCCACTATGCCTCTCTTGTCATGACGACATATACCCATCAACTATGAGCTCCAATAAATCCTTCCTTCTTTAAGTTGTTTTTACTAGGGGTTTTCTCACACCAATGAGAAATGTAACCAACACAGAGATTTCATAATAAGAAGTGAGACAATTTAGTGATAAACAATAATGGATCGTTGGAATCCATTTGTGGGAAGGAACATAACAGATATTAGACATTTGGAATAGGAAAGCCCCAGAACTCTATAAGCCAAGCTTCATGGGACATTCTAGCACAGATTTAGAACAGAATGAGGAGAGAGGAGTGTTCAGCTTAAGAGGTTATACAGGGAAATAAAGGCTCCCTGAGAACAGGCTAGAGACTATTTATGTTATACTCTGACACAGCAACTGACAACAATTTACCCATGCCCTGAGAACATAAGCAAGGCTGAATTTTAAAAAGGGGGGACTAATTTGTTAATGGGAGGGAATTCCTAGACAGAGTGGTATTCAAGCTCTGCTGTTGTCACTGTTCTCTGTTTTTACCCACATCTAAAGTGAGAGAGTGAGTGACAAATGGGGCAGAAAGATGACATGAAATGTGCAGTTTGGTGAGAATCTGAATGTGAGTTTGAGATTTCTGACATCATGAGTGTGAATGCAGCTGCAATTGTTAAATAGATTAGCACCACCACAGAGAAACATTTTTATTATGATTATTATCATTTTTCTCTGCACTGGGGCATTAAGAACGGTTTCCTGAGCACTCAGAAAGCAGAGGCAGGCAGATCTCTGAGTTCAAGGCCAGCTTAGTCTACAGAGCTAGCTCCAGGACAGGCTCCAAAGCAATACAGAGGAAACCCTGTCTCAGAAAACCAAAAAAAAAAGGAAAGAAAAAAAAAAAAAAAAAAGGCTTCCTGAAGGCAAGAACCCACTGTCTACTCATCATGAAAATCATAATAAAATATTTTGTAAGTTACTTTTCCCAGGCATATTGTTACAGCAATAAGAAAAATAATACAGGGTGAATTGTTTTTGTTTTGTTTTCATTTTATGACTAATCCTGGTTTAGGAGGAAGAAACCCTCATAAACACCTAAACTAGGTTGAAGTAACTTGTTCTCACAGAGGAGTCTGGTCATAGACTTTTGCCTTATTGTCTTGTTAAAAGAAAATAGCTTAAATTGTCACCAAATTCCAAAGGGTTGCGGTTGGGATAGTTTATACTATAGGACTGGCAACATTTTTTCTGATATCTTGCACAGCAAACTAATAAAAGATTAGTGTTTTTTCGAAAGGTTGTACTTTCTTGTTTAGTAACTTTCATGGATGATATATACTTTTGTAAATAGTTGTCCTAAGTCAACAGTCTCAGGTTTATGTTGTTAGCACTTTTAAGTATGTACTGACTCTATTACAGAGACAATGCGTTTGTGGTTGTTTTTGCTACATATCAGGAGTAGTATAATTTTGTCTCTAGTCTCCACTTATTTCCTTCTTTAGATATTCATTTTAAAACATATGACCTTATTTATCCCTCAGTAAAAAATTCTCACATTAACAAGAACAAACACAAAAGTTCTTTTTCTTTAACTTTTTTTATAATAGCAAAAGAAAATTAAATCCTATTGTTCAATATGTGAAACTATATATTAAGTATATCTGTTGAACATTTTCAAATTTGTATTGGTATACTTTAAAACATTGCTATTGAATATAGCCTTTTAAATCATTCGAGTTTATTCTTGTTGGCACTTACATGTACATGGAATGATAACACAGGCTTCTTAGCATTTTATTTTCCTTCTTCCAAGCTGTAGTAGTTGGGCTTTGTTTACCTTGTTGGCTAGATTGTTGTGGCAGTAGAGGCACATTTTTATTTTTAAAAAGTTTACTTCAGAGTGATGGGAATGTAAAGTGGTCTCTTTGTGTTATTTGGGGAAATAATAACAGATAGGGTTCAGGGGAAGTATATACCAGTTTTACTTGTTGATAATAAGGGTTATAAAAGTTTCCACATGTCAGAATTTATATTATAGCAGTCACAGAAATGGGGAAAGGACTGTGAGCTACGGTCTGGTGAGTTCTGTGCCCCAGATCCTGTGCTCAGGTTCCTGGGCAGATGAGGTCTCAATTAGATGCATGCCACTTAAATATCTGTTTAGAACCACACACAAAAATCATGGCTATGTGTATGTGTACAGGATCTCTGTTCTTTTTTTTTTTTTTTAAGATTTTTGTGAAATTTGCTTTATTGCTTCTAGAGCATGTTTCCTTATCTTCTAATCTACTCATTTTTTTTTGTTTGTTTAGAGAAATTTGCTGCATAGAATGGCCAGGAAATGTATTCACTGTGTTCTCAGCAAGCCCTATTCATCCAGTCTAGCCTGCAGCACTCTTTCCAGGATGCACAACACTTTCCACAGTCCCCAAAATCTGTTTTAAGTCTTTATTTCTCATTCGGCAACAGAAAGCAAAATAGAAAGCAGAAACAAAATGAAACAACAACAACAAAAATAATCTCAAGACTCAAACTACATCTTTTTCTAACACCCTTATCTCAACCAACAAGCAGGAAGAGTTTACTTTTTATTATTAGGGCTCTTACATATCATAGTTCATATCCCAGTTTCCATTCCCAGATGTAGAACTTTTGTTTATGAGAGAAATGAATAAATAGTAATAATCCAAAATTCAGCTAGAATCTCACTCTACAGCCCAGGCTGGCCCAGAACTCATTCTATAATTCATTCTAGGTTTGAACTTATATTGACTCTCCTGCCTCAATTTAGAATGTTGGCTTGTAGGTGTGATCTACTGTACCTGGGTTGGAAGTTTTAAATAAAAGTGTTTTTCTTTCTAGGTAAATATAAATGACTCCAGGTTTTGCTTGGCATTTACCCAAATCAATACATAATTGCATAATGGTTTGCAATGTTAGAGGTGAAACTAAAAATTAGAAAATGTTATTGACTAAATCATAGGAGGATCATAAACTAAGAAAATCTGTTATTAGAAATCTAGCTATTGTCTGAAGCAGAATTAATATTTGATTGGTCTCTTCCCCTGCCCCACCCCATCTTCTTATTAAAGCAACTTAATTCTCTCAGTTTAACAAACAGGAGACTAGAAGAGAGACTAGAAGTCAAGAAAAGTGAGTGATGGAGTTCCTGCCAGCAGGATCCTTGACCCCCATTGCAAGGACTCTGCTAAAGAGTCCTCAGGTGGAGAGTGCCAATTCCCAGGCTAGATCCACCTATTAGTGCTGAAACATCCTGAGTATTGCTCAGCCCTTGTCCCCATCGCAAGGCCTTGGCTAGAGGTGAGTCTGGGACCAATTCGGGTGGACTCTCCCCTACACCCTTCCCCGGGAGTTCCCTGGGTTGGCACCGGATCCCCCTACCCCTGTGTCCTGTTCCCATCGGGAGCACTCTTGGAGCTCTGAAACACCCTCACTCACCCCCACCTAAAGCCTGCCCTCCCCCTACCCTGTGCCCTACCCTGCCCACTGTCCTACCACTCTGGATGAATACTGGGACAGAGGGTGGAGTCAACAATCCAGACACCTTAGGGGGAACTTCCAGTAGTGGCTCTGAACACACGAGACCTGCCTATCCTTGCGTGATAACCTGTAATTTCCACCTACCTGGTCTCCGACCCCTATGCCAGTCCTCTACTAGAGTTCCAGGCCCCTCCCAGAGATCCGCCTGTCTCTGTGGTACCACTCTGAATTCCTGCAGGCAGGATCCTTGACCCTCATCACAGGGCCTCTGCTTAAGAGGCCTCAGCTGGAGAGTGCCAGGCCAAGGCTACATCTGCCTATAGGCACAAGGAACATCCTGAGTCCCAGCCTCCGGGATCTTTGACCCCCCATTGCCAGTCTTCTGCTGGAGCCTGATCGCTGACCCCATTGCTGGGCTCCTGCCTGTGGAGACCTCCTAGAGAGCTTGGACCACCTAAGTCCACTGGGAAAGTACCATAGAGTGTAAGGAGTAAGGTTTTTCCTCCTGCCGCTGGTTTGGTCCCGCCTCCGCGCCAGACCCAATTATCACACTGAGACTCTGTATTTGATATAATGCTGTTGGCCATGTACTTGTTTCTTATTGGCTAGCTCTGTCTTAAGTATTAACCCACTTCTATGTATTTCCACATGGTTTCACCTTACCGGGGAATGGGACAGGCATCAGGTCTTCCCGGTCTCTCCATGCTGACTCCTCCTTACTACTTCCTCTTTCCTCCTTTTCTCCTAGTCCTACCTATCTTGCTTTCCTATTGGCCAACAGTGCTTTATTCATTAATCAGTATGAGAAACATATTTACAGAGAAAGAAATCAGAGAAACATCACCCTTTACAATAGTCACAAACAACATAAAGTATCATGGGGTAAACTTACCAAACAAGTGAAAGACCTATATACCTATATAATAAGAACTTTGTAGCTCTAAAGAAAGAAATTAAAGAAGATACCAGAAAATGGAAAGACCTCCCATGTTCTTGGATAGGTAGGATAAATATAGTAAAAATGGCAATCTTGCCAAAAGCAATCTACACATTCAATGCAATCCCCATTAAAATCCCAGCACAATTCTTCACTGACCTTGAAAGGATAATAATTAACTTTATATGGAAAAATAAAAAACCCAGGATAGCCAAAACAACCCTGTACAATAAAAGAACTTCAGGAGGCATCACCACTCCTGACTTTAAGCTCTACTACAGAGCTATAGTTCTGAAAACAGCCTGGTATTGGCACAAAAATAGACAAGTAGGCCAATGGAATTGAAACGAAAATCCTGATATTAACCCACACACCTATGAACACCTGATTTTCGACAAAACAGCTAAAAGAATACAATGCAGAGAGAAAAGCATCTTCAACAAATGGTGCTGGCACAACTGGATGAGGGTGTGTAGAAGACTGCAGAAAGACCCATGTCTATCACCATGCATAAAACTCAAGTCCAAATGGATCAAAGACCTCAACATCAATCCAGCTACACTGAACCTCTTAGAAGAGAAAGTAGGAGGTACCCTTGAACAAATTGGTATAGGAGACTGCTTCCTGAACATAACTCCGGGAGCACAGACACTGAGAGAAACAATTAATAAATGGGACCTCTTCAAACTTAGAAGCTTCTGTAAGGCAATGGACACAGTGGACAAGACCAAACGGCAGCCCACAGACTGGGAAAAGATTTTCACCAATCCTGCATCTGACAAAGGGCTGATCTCCAAAATATACAAAGAACTCATAAAACTAGTCAACAGATCACCAAATAACCCTATTTGTGTACAGAACTGAAGAAAGAATTATGAAAAGAGAAAATGAAAAAGGCCAAAAGACACTTAAGAAAGTGTTCAACATCCTTAGCTATCAGGGAAATGCAAATCAAAACAACTTTGAGATACAATCTTACCTCTGCCAGAATGGCTAAAGTTAGAAACACCAATGACAACTTATGCTGGAGAGGATGTGGAGAAAGGGGAACAATCCTCCACTGCTGGTGGGAGTGCAAACTCATACAGCAATTTTGGAGATTGGTATGGCGGTTCCTCAGGAAAATGGGAATTAGTTTACCACAGGACCCGGAAATCCCCCTTTGGCATATACCCAAATGATCCACATCCATGCAACAAAGACATGTGCTCAACTATGTTTGTAGCAGCATTATTTGTAATAGCAAGAATCTGGAAGCAATCTAGATGCCCCTCAACCGAAGAATGGATAAAGAAGTTGTGGCACATCTTCACAATGGAATACTACTCTGCAGAAAAAAGTAATGGAATCTTGAAATTCGCAGGCAAGTGGATGGCACTTGAAGAAATCATCCTGAATGAGGTAACCCAGTCACAAAAACAGGAACATGGTATGTACTTGCTCATATATGGATTTTAGATTTAGAGAAAGGATCACCAGCCTATAATTCACACCACCAGAGGAACTAGGATACAAGGTGCATTCTAAGAGATTCATATAAAGTCCCTCACAGAAGTGGGAATGGACAAATCCCCCCAGAGTACATGGGAAGTGGGGGGGGGAGTGAATGGAGAGAGAAGTAGGAGAAAGAGAAAGGGAGGAGAGGAAATCACGTGTGACTAGGAAGATTGAGTCAGGGTAAGAATAGAAGACAGAAGAGAGAGAGAGAGAGAGAGAGAGAGAGAGAGAGAGAACATAAAAGAGGAAGTCATTATTGGTTTGAAGAGAAAACTGAACCTAAAGAAAGGTCTAGAGACCTACAATCTGCCGCTAACTAAGAATTTGAGCAACTATGGAAAGGCTACCATAAATGCCCTTCCCGGATAGTGAGATCAACAACTAACTTATCCGGCATCATGGAGCCCTCATCTAGTACCTGTTGGAAACAGAAGCAAACACCCATAACTAAACACCGAGGCAAACTAGAATCTAGATGCAGGAGAGGACAAGACCAGGTTGCAGAAACACATAGAGAGAGCTGACCTGAACAAGGAGGAGCTATCGTGCAACCAGACTGATATCTGGGAATCCAGCATGGGACTGACTCAGGCTCCCTGAACATGGGTCTCAGCCAGAAGGACTGAGCAGTCTAAGGGACCTCAGTAGAATCAAGATGTATTCCTGGTGCACAAAAGGACCTTGGGGACACATGCCCCATGGAAGGATACTACCTTAACCTAGAGACAGGAGAAAAGTCCTAGTCCCTACTTCAACGACTTGGCAGATTGACATGACCTCACCTGGATAGCATTGCCCTACATGTGGAATTGGGGTGGGGGGATGGGAGGGGAGAGTGATCAGGGTGCATGTGAGGGGGCAGAGAATGTAAGAGGGAGGGAGGGAGAGGGAACTTGGATTGACATGTAAAATAAAAAAAAAATAAAAAAAAAAGAAAAGTGAGTGATACAGCATGACAGTGGTACATGGTTGTGGGGGCAGAGGGGACATTTTGCTTGAATTTACCTCCCATCTCATGTCCTCTTCTCTCCGAGACACTACCCCACCTTCCATAGGCAGTGTTCAAGAGGAGCAAACACTTTCTCACTCTCTCATATACTAAAAGTTGGCATTTGCTTAAAAAAGAGTAAAAAGCCAAAACAAACACTAAAGGCAGCCTTCTTCTCTGTGTTTTGTCAGCTGATGTCAACTTTTGCTTTTAAAATTAAATACGAGTTTCCTGTTATCCAGAAGGCTCCTAGAGATCTCCCATGTTCTTCAAGGGAATCTCCTTTCTCCTGCAACTGGGACCACAAGCTAAAAACGTGGTATTCATTGTTTCCTTTGTTTCCCCTGCCAAACATTGATGAGGTGAAGCTAAAAGACCATAACAACCCAAATAATACAAGAAAGAAGCCAAAAACACAAATGAAAAAAACCCAAACTCCAAACAACGGTTTTATTTCTCTTGTAGCTGAGAACAATGGAAGAGATGAAAACCCCAAGTTAGATTTTAGGTGGTTTCTGAACGGCTATTCTGAGCCTACAAACAACTGCTCAGAAAGAACAGACCAGATCATCAACCGTGGGAAAAACGTGAAGCTGTTTAAATGCATGCACATCCTAGCATCAAAATCTAAGTGCTTGGGCCATAATGCAAAGTTGCATAACTATCTTAGTCAATTTCCTGTCTGTGTAGACTTGTCTCTTTGCACAATTTTGTTTTGTTTGTATCTATTTATATAGGTGGGTGTTACTTTTGCTCAGTTTAAGGAGTTAAAATAGCTGAGGTCCTCAGACTGATAGCTGGAAAACCAGCATTGAACTAAATCAGACCCCCTAAACATACTCAGATCCCCTAAATGTGAGTCTCAGTTAGGAGGCCTGTGCAGTCTAAGGGACTCTGACAGTGGAACCAGGATGTATCCTTGGTGACTTTGGGAGCATGTAAAGAGTAGGGTTTTTCCACCAGCCCGCTACTGGTCTTGTCCCGCCACCACACCAACCCCAATTAACACACCGAAACTCTGTATTTGATATAATGCTGTTGGCCAGGTACTAGTTTCTTATCGGCTAGCTCTGTCTTAAGTATTAACCCATTTCTGTTAAATATAAGTATTTCCACGTGCTCTCCTTACAGGGGAGTGGGTCAGGCATATCATCTCCCTGGCCTCTCCATCTTGACTCCTCCTTACTATTTCCTCTTTCCTCCTTGTCTCCTAGTCCCACCTATCTTGCTTTCCTATTGGCCAACAGTGTTTTATTCATTAACCAGTATGAGAAACATATTTACAGAATGACATCTCCCAACTGGAGCACATTCCCAAAGGAGGGAATAATCCCTTAGCCTAGAGGCAGGGGGGAGGGCCTAGTCCCTACACCAAATGATTTGACAGATTTTGATGATCCCTCCTGGAAGGCATAACCCTCCCTGTGGAATGGGGAGTGAAGTAGTATGGGAGGGAGGGTTGGGGGGCATGGGAAGGGAGGGATAGGGAACTGGGATAATATGTAATTATAAAAATTTAAAATTAAAGAATTTAAAAAAAATAGCTGAGGTCCTCCACAGAATTTTCTTAGAAGAAAGCAGTTTGATGTCCAATCTATCTTTTTCTAGAAGCTGTTTAGGCATCGTACTGTCCACCATACTGAGACATAACAGAGAAATATGTTATGAATTCAACTACCGAAGATTTAGGATTATGGGATTTCTCAAAACAGCTAGGGGGAAGCTGTTCCTCCACATACAGCTGACATTTAATGTCACAAATTTCCAAGCAGTTTTCCCAGTCTAGGTGGGTAGTTTAGCAACTCCTAAGTGTTACTGTCTAGGGATAGAAGAATTGGCTTGTGTCAGGAGTCATTGCTTAAGCTGAAACTCTACTGCTGTACTGTATGACTTTTAACAAGACACTGCATTCTTCAATCTGACAGAGTTAAGTGAATTTCGGAACTTGAAATACCTTACTGACTAGCAACATAAAGCTTCCAAGTGAATAGGAGCTGAGTGTAATTTCTGGGGTGGCCATGGAGGCATGACAGCATGCTTTAAGAGTCTGTTTATATTAAGTGTGTGTGTGTGTGTGTGTGTGTGTGTAAATAGATTTGAATCATACATGGTACTTCTCACAACATATGACACCACTAAATATCCAACTTGTAACATTATTGAAACCAAATGATCTAAATATTTATGAGTGACTATCCTGTCTATATCTAGTCTCCCACAGGACAGACACAACCAGTGACTTCTGGGTGCTTTGAGAAGGCAGATGATGCCACTGGTATGAAGGTAGAACAGGCCATGGGGAAGTATCATACAAGGTGGCTGCCACTGATCAGGAAAATGGAGAATGAAGAGGAAAAACTCAGACTTCACCGTTGCTTAATTCTCTCTATGCTGCTGTGACAAGAAGTTTTACTATGGCCACATTTCTGTTCTTTAATCTCCTTGCATGGAATATGAATGGGAACCATATCTCTTTTAGTTGTCTGTTCATTATGGTGACCTCTGTATTGTCTGCACATAATATGCACTTTGCTTAGATGACCCTTTTATTATAATTTAGCTAACAATAGATCTAGACTTTAAGGAGAAAGTTTCTTATATAGGAACGTGTGTTTTCTAATCATTGCATCCACTCCCAGCAACCATTCTGACTTCTCTTGTCTTGGGATAGTGTTGCCTGAGGTAATAATATAGTACATATTAAACGTCTTTTAAAGCTCAGATGCTTTTAAAAATCATATTATTTGTTAGATACCATCATTGCATTTCTTTTTGTTCATGAGTAGTACTGCAAGGCATGATCCACTTAACCTTTGGATGAACCTTTAAGATGTGGCTATAATACTGTGGAACTCCATAATGAATAAAGATGCTGTGAAATTTTGTTTGCTGCTAGAAAATGTTTAATTTCTCTTAGACAACTATAGAAGAGTAAAATTGATTGACATTTTAGATAAATGTAGATCTAACTTCTTAAAAAATTCCAGATATTTTCTTAAACTATCAACAATTTTGTTCCATCAAACATATATGTGTGTGATAGCTACACATGTGTGCATGTATGTTTACATGTGAGTAGGCTTGTGTGTGTGCAGGTGAGTGTGCACATGTACATTAGATTGATGCTGGGTGTGTTACTCTATCACTCTCCTATTTATTTCCTGTAAAGTCTCTTGCTAAATGCAGAAGTTGTCCAAAAGGACAACTGGTTTGGCTAGCCATCTTTTCTTGGATCTCCTAGATCAGTCTCCCAAGTGCTGGGATTACAAAGGGATGACCACATTCACCTGGCTTTTATGCAACTATTGGGTCTAAACTCTGGATCCTATGCTTGTAGGGTGAGAGCTTTGCCTGCTGAGCCATATCCCAGTGACTAAATTTCAGGCATCCTTAAAAGATGCAAGTTGTTTAGTTCTGATTTTAATTAATATTAAGCTAATAAGGAAATGTCTTGGGCAGCTTTTCACACATGTATTAATCATTCATGCAGCTTCTTTTTCCAAAGTTTCATTGTACTTTCTCATTTTCAAATGTAATGTACTATTGAATTATGGGAGATATTTATACATTTTAAACAAACTCACTTGCCACATGCTTATGTTACTCATATTTTCTGTACAAGACAGATATTTTTCTCTCCCCTCCAAACAGAGGTTAAAAGAAGATTTACATTTCAATTTGTTATTGCTTGCCATTGGATTCCTAATAACAGACACAGAATCTGATTCCATCATTTGGGGAAGTGAAGAAAGTTTCTTTTACATATTCAATCTCAGTGCAAGCTTACACAATTACACAAATTAACTCTATTTTGTTGATAAAAATTATAACTAACTTTCACTCATAATGAATATTTAATTTCATAAAAATATTTTCCATTAGGTAACTAGAAAGTCAAGAGTTTTTAATTAGCAAAATGTGTTCTTTCACAATTTCATATGTGTTCACTTTGTTTCAACTCTGTATTCTGGTCATTCTCTTCCCCCACCTTCTCCTTTCATTTTCTTAATAGTATAAAGTTTTTATTTTGATAAAGTCTTATTCATCTTCCTATTTGACAATTTATTTACTAATGTCCTTCTTTCAGAAGTTTTTGCCTACTCCAAATTTATAGAGGTAATTGTTAATTTCCTTATTGATCATCATGGTTTTAGCTTCACATTTATCTGTGTAACTTATACACATAACTTCTGTGTGTGCTGTGAGGTAGAAGACTGAGAGACAAAGAAAGGATACCTTTCAAGAAACCCAAAGATAACATTCAACCCATAAGCTGTAAGAAGAAGCATATGTGGCAGTGATTTATATTTTTATATTGGTCTGGCTTCTTTTATAGTAATATGTTCCATGAAATCTTATTAAAGTAACTGCTTGGTCTCTAAGCTGGCATTGCATGCTGGGAGGCTGAACAAGAGAGATGATTCCCTCCTCCCTACCATACAGCCCTTGCAAACATTTGGAGAACACTACAGTGGAAACAGCAGCATCTTGAGGGAGGCCAGGACCCACAGCTGCTATAAACACAGGACAATGGCTCTAGTCATGTCTTAAGAAAAATCTGGAACAAATGAGCCTGAGTGACTCCACTTTTTAAGTGCAAGGGGAAAGGATTTCATGACTCTTTAAAACATCTGGTAGGCATTGTAAGATGAATAGATTCTTGCATTTGGATTATGGGTACCCAGAGTACTATAGTTGGAATATTAGCAAAATACGGTATTCTAATAAACTCTCTGGCCAGGAAACCTAGGGATATGGTGTACATATCCATTAAGTAGAGCATAAAATGCAAATTCATAGTCACAGGTTCAAATGAAATTAGGGAGAGTTGGTGAAGATACTTCCTAATGTCTTAAGTACAAATAAATTGGAGTTAAGTGACATATAAACTCCAATGATAACACTTTACAGTAAGGCCACTTGACCTCTCTAACAGTTGACTTTGAAGGAATAAGGGAGAGAGAAAAGGAGAGGGGAAGATGGAAAACAGGAGAGAGAAGAAAATAGAGGAATGGAGGGCATTCAATCTGACAAAATATGTGATGTTTTAGGGTATTATTTAAAACTATAAATATATGACATCTGAAAAACCGATAACCATCATTCAGAAATTGATAACAAACAATTGCTACTTGTTTGTTTCTAATGATTACATAGTTGATTTGGTGGTTGCTAATTTTGGAATTTTTTATAACAAAAATTTTTAAAAGTGTAAATACATATTTGAGAGATTGATCAATTGGGAAAGATAAGTTAAAATTTTGATAAAACCTGGGTATATGTCACATTTTGAAATTCCTCTAAAGTTTAGTATAAATACAGTGAAAATTTACTTTGTGTTTTATATAATTATTACATATCGGGCATAACTAAAGATACTGTTGTATTTGTAAAATAAAATTCTATTATTTTCCTAAAATGACACATAGAGATATTACTTATGCAATGCAGAGCACCCACAGCCATAAGAAGTTTTGAATCTTACTCACTCATTTTCTTAGGTGACTCATCCCTTATTACTTTTAATGTCAGTTTCTCTGAAGAAATATAAATAATTACATGTTTTGTGCAGAACAAATGTATCAGGACATGTTGACAACAAAGACGTTTTTCAGTTGAAGTGTTAGGAACCTGAGGATAGGGGACTTTTGTGGATAAAACTGTAATAATATTACAGTTTTAATAGACTGTAATAATATTACAGTCTTTTCTTCATCAGCTCTTTGTTGACTTATAACTCTTGATTCTGACTATATTCTCATATCAGTGTGACTCTGATTGAGATAATTATCTTAATGTACAATGAAGGTAAAGGAAACTAGATAATCAATACTAAAAATTATTAATGCTGACACAAAATACAGCTCTCAACACAAAGGGAATATTTGACAGTTGATTCTGAGCCAAGTATGAATAACCATGGCTTGGGAACTGGATCCAGGGTTCCTTGAATGATATGTTCCACCATAGAAGTGGATATATATATATATATATATATATATATATATATATATATATATATATATATATACATTCACAGAAGAAAGGAAACTCATAAAGCCAGAAATTTATCAATACTTTGGGGATACCAGGTATATGAGTCACAGCAGAAAATTCTGTCAGTTAGTGGGTAACAAAGAATGGATATTAGGTATACTAAAGATAGCCTAAGATAATTTTAACTATGGATAGACAACATTCCAATTCTCAAAACCACCACTTTCTAGTCAATCAATCAATCAAACTCGTAAAATCTCTCACATTTCCACTCCCATCTCTGGGAACTTCAGTTCATGGTAGCTAATAATACATATGTCACTATGTTAAATATTTGATAAAACTTCACTTACTCCTATCAATAACCAATTAGGTTGATGCAGCATTTCCATTTTGTAAACAAAACTGGGCTTGAAAATCAAATATATATATATATATATATATATATATATATATATATATATTCAACTTAATAAATACAGATATTTTACTTTCAAAAGTTCTAGCTTTTTATCTTTCTTAGAAATTATAAAAGGCAGTAGCTTACCTCTATGTCAACTATATAACCAAAATTTGAAATTAAACAAGAAATTCCCAAAGTATTATTGAAGATAATAGTAAAGCACTATGATAACTTGGAATACATTAATAAAATACCTAGCTCAGGTCAAGGGGGTGATCCAGGTGAATACACAGATTTCAAGAGCATCACTGAATACTCTCATTGAGTGTCATCTTGAAGAACACAGACAAGTGTTGGGGGAATAACTATTCCCTCTGAACACAACATGACCTTTGTCATCATTGAGCAGAGAATTCTGTGGTGATCTACAAAATATCTTGGCTTTGTAGTCATGGCAACAAAATAAGTAAAATAAGACAGCAGGTTTATTGTAGTGATGAGGCCATCAAATACTAATAGAAAAAAGAGTCACCAGCCAGCCCTTTACGTGTGATTTTAGCCTCTATTTGTCCCTACCTGCCCCCCATTTTACATACACTTGGAGTATGGTACGTGAGTATATAGAATGTAGAAGGTTAATCAAGACTGCCTCCTCAATGCAGCTTCTGGGACATGGTTATCCATGATGAGTAGCACTTTTTGCTAATGTAAATGCTATTGGTCATCTATTTTCCTGTAAGATATACCTCACCTATGTTCCTACAAGTAAACTTGACTCATTTTGTTTTACCTAGCTGAGTTTAAATAGTCATTTCTTTCAACTGTAATTGATTCCCTATCTTGGGAGAATAGATGTGCATTCATGTCTCCCTAGGGAAATAAACAAAACATCATGAAAAGAGAGGCATTTTAGAAAGTAAGTCAAAGCTGAAGAGCAAGTTCTGGTTCATATCATGACTACATTCATGGAGTTTTTTTCTTTGTTATTACTGAGCTGAGAATTAATGAATGCCTTTGTTCTACTGTGTATCCTGTCAGCTCTTTACTAATAAGACCAAATTCTCTGTCTTCTGTTTCTGATTTTTATCACAGGGTAACACATGCCTTGGGTCATACAAACTGTGGTCTAGTCTCTAGTCTGTCCACTTATTCCTTAGTTGCTCTTTGTCTCCTTGCCTTACTCTTATTATTTCCTTGTGGGAACAAAGGGTTTGAAACACTAAAATGTCCTTGAAGACCTGAAGAAACACATTAGGCAGAAGGAAATATGTCTTCTTAGAGGAAAAGATGCAGCAAGTGGTTCAATCAAGAAAACAGCTAACCAACTTATCTGGCACCTGTAGCCATGGACAATGACCTAGGATGATCTCCTCCTGACTGTCTTTGTTCACTCTAATTGTCCTAATAAGAAACTCTGGACCTGTTGTTAGTTATGAACCAGCTAGTTGTGAAATAAGTCTTGCTCATTTCTTAATACATGCTAATAGAACTCATTTTTTTAATTTAGTATGTTTTTCTTTTACATATTGATCCCAGTTCCCTCTTCCTATCCTCCTTCCATACTCCCCATTGACCTCCAATCCAGGGAGCATAAGGCCATACATGAGGGATCATCAAAATCTGTCAAGGCATTTAGGGTAGGTAATAGGTCATCCTTCTTGTCTCCGCTATGGGGAATGGGTTTCTGAAGTCCATTCCTGCACTAGGGATAGATCCTGGCTCCATTGCCAGAGGTCCCATAGGCTGCCCCGGCACACGTTCAGGGGCTTTGGATCAGTCTTATGCTAGTTTCCAAGCTATCAGTCTGGTGTCCATGAGCTCTCCCTTGTTCTGGTCAGCTGTTTCTGTGGGTTTCTGAAACCTGGTCTTGACTCCTTTGCTTATCACTTTTCCCTTTCTGCAACTGGATTCTAGGAGTTCAGCTCAGTGTTTAGCTGTGGGTGTCTTCTGCTTCCATCAGCTACTGGATGAAGGCTCTGGGATGGCATATAAGGTAGTCATCAATCTCATTATCAGGGAAGGGCATTTCAGATAGCCTCTCCACTGTTGCTTAGATTGTTAGTTGGGGTCACCCTTCTAGGTTTTTGGACATTTCCCTAGTGTGAGATTTCTCTTTACACCTATAATGGCTCCCTCTATTAGGGTATCTCTTTTCTTGCTCATCTGTATTCTTTCCCTGACCCAATCTTCCTGCTCCCTCATGTTCTCCCTTCCCCTCCTCTTCTTCCATTCTGTTTTCCCAACTCCCTCTTTCACCACTCCTGCTCCCAATTTGCTCAGATCTTGACCCTTTCTCCTCCTCCAGGAAACCATGTATGTCTCTCTTAGGATCCTCCTTGTTTCCTAGCTTTTCTGACAGCATGGATTGTAGGCTGGTGATCCTTTGCTTTATGTCTAATATCTATATATGAGTGAGTACATACCATATTTGTCTTTTTGTGACTGGGTTACCTCACTCAGGATAGTTTCTTCCAGTTCCATCAATTTCCCTGCGAATTTCAAGATTCCATTGTTTTTCTTCTTCTTCTTCTTCTTCTTCTTCTTCTTCTTTTTTTTTTTTTTGTTTTGTTTTGCTTTCCACTGAGTAGTACTGCATTGTGCAAATGTACCACATTTTCTTTATCCATTGTTCAGTTGAGGGGCATGTAGGTTGCTTCCAGTTCTGGCTATTACAAATGACGCTGCTATGAACATAGCTGAACAGATGTCTTTGTTGTGTGAATGTGCATCTTTTGGGTACATGACTAAGAATGAAATTGCTGGATCTTGTGGTACACTGATTTCCATTTTCCTGAGGAACTGCCATACTGATTTCCAAAGTGCCTATACGAGTGTGCACTCTCACCAGTGGTGGATGAGTGTTCCCCTTTCTCCACATCCTCTCCAATATTAACTGTCTTCAGTGTTTTTGATTTTAGCCATTCTGACAGGAGTAAGATGGTATCTCTCAGAGTTGTTTTGATTTTTTTTTTTTTTGATGGCTGAGGATGTTGAGCACTTTCTTAAGTGTCTTTCAGACATTTTAGATCCCTCTATTGAGAATTCTCTATTTCTGTAGCCCACTTTTTAATTAGATTATTTTGTGTTTTGGTAACAAGCTTCTTAGTTCTTTATATATTTTGGAGATAAGCCCTCAGTCAGATGTGGGATTGGTGAAGATCTTTTCCCAGTCTGTGGGCTTCCATTTAGTATTGCTGAATGTGTCATTTGTTGTACAGAAACTCAGTTTCAGGAGGTCCCATTTATTAATAGTTGATCTCAGTGTCTGTTCCACTGGTGTTATATGTATGAAACAGTTTCCTATATTAATTCCTTCAAGGGTTCCTCCCACTTTCTCTTCTAAGTGGTTCAGTGTGGCTGGGTTTATGTTCAGGTCTTTGATCCATTTGGACTTAAGTTTTATGCGTGGCAATAGATATGGATCTATCAGCAGTCTTCTACACACCAGCATCCAGTAATGCCAGCACCATTTGTTGAAGATGCTTTCTTTTCTCCATTGTATAATTTTAGTATCTTTGTAAAAAATCAGGTGTTCATAGATGTGTGGGTTAAGGGGTTTCAATTTGATTCCATTGGTCTACCTGTCTATTTTTGCATTAATAGCAAGCTGTTTTCAGGACTATAGCTCTAAAACAGAGCTTGTAGTCAGGGATGGTGATGCCTCCGGAAATTCCTTTATCATACAGGGTTGTGTTCGCTATCCTGGGTCTTTTGTTTTTCGATATAAAATTGAGTATTGTCCTTTCAAGTACTGTGAGCAATTGTGCTGGGATTTTGATGGGGATTGCATTGAATCTGTACATGGCTTTTTAGCAAGACTGCCATTTTTACTATGTCGATCTCAGCTATCCAGGAGCAGGGGCGATCTTCACATTTTCTGGCATCTTCTTTAATTTCTTTCTTGAAAGACTCAAAGTTTTTGCTATACAGGTCTTTCACTTGTTTGGTTAGCATTACTCCAAGATATTTTATGGGTTTTTTTTTTTGTGGCTATTGTAAAGTGTGATGTTTCTCTGATTTCTTTCTCAGCATCTTTATCTTCTATATATAATAGGGCTACTGATTTTTTTGAAGTATGTGAACTATCATATCATCTGCAAATAATGACAGTTTGACTTCTTTCTTTCCAATTTGTATCCCCTTCTTCTCTGTTTTCTTATTCCTCCAGCTAGAACTTCAAGTAAAATATTGAACAGATATGGAGAGAGTGGACTTCCTTGTCTTTTTTCTGATTTTAAAGGAATTACATTGTGTTACCCTCCATTTAGTTTGATGTTGGTTTGCTTTATATTGGTTTTATTATGTTTAGGTATGTTGCTGTTACGCCTGATCTCTTCAATACCTTAATCATGAAGGGGTATTGAATTTTGGCAAAGGCTTTTTCATCATCTAGTGAAACAATCATGTGGGTTTTTTCCTGTTTGTTTATGTGGTGAATTACATTGATAGATTTTCGCATGTTAAACCATCCTTGTATTCCCAGGATGAAGCCTACTAGGTCATGGTGGATGATTTCTCTGATGTGTTCTTGGATTTGATTTGCCAGTATTTTATTGAGTACTTTTGCCTCAGTGTTCATGAGGGATATTAGTCTATAGTTGTCTTTCTTAATTGTGTATTTGTGTGGCTGGGGTATTAATGTACTTGTAGCCTCATAAAAAAAGTTTGGCAATGACCCTTATGCTTTTATTGTGTGGAACAATTTGGGGAGTATGGGTATTAGCTCTTCTTTGGATTTCTGGTAGAATTCTGCACTGAAGCCATTTGGCCCTGGGCTTTTTTATTTTTATTTTATTTTATTTTATTGGTTGGGAGACTTTCGATGACTGTTTCTGTTTCACTTGTTCTTATCAGTCTTTTGAAATTGCTCATCTGTTTTTAATTTAATTTTGATAAGTGATATCTAACCAGAAAATTGTCCATTTCTGTCGAATTTTCAATTTTTGTGGAATACAGATTTTCAAAAATATGACCTGAAGATTTTCTGGATTTCCTCAATGTTTGTTGTTATGTTCCCCTTTTCATATCTGATCTTGTTAATTTGCATGTTATCTCTCTGCCTCTTAGTCAATTTGGATAAAGTTTTATATCTCTTGTTGATTTTCTCCAAGTACTAACTCTTTGTTACATTAATTATTTTTATTATTTTCAATTTGGTTATTTTCTGGCATCTGCTTCTCCAGGATGAGTTTGCTTCTTTTTGTTTTAAAGCTTCAGTTGTTCTGTTAATTCTCTAAAGTGACTTTTCTCCAGTTTCTTCACGTGGGCACGTAATGCTATGAACTTTCCTCTTAGTACTGCTTTCAAAGTGTCCGATAAGTTCAGGTATGTTGTGTCTTTATTCTCATTGAATTCTAGGAAGTCTTTAATTTCTTTCCTTATTTCTTCCTTACCCCAGGAATGGTGCAATTGTGCACTCTCCAATTTCCATGAGTTTGTATGTTTTCTGCAATTTGTGTTGTTGTTGAATTCTGACTTTATAGCATGGTGGTCTAATAATATACAGGGGGTTATTCCAATTTTTTTGTACCTAATGATCGATTTTAGGGAAGGTTTCATGTGATGCTGAGAAGGTATATTCTTTTGTGTTTGGATGGAATGTTCGATAAATGCCTGTTAAACACAATCAGCTCATCACTTCTGTTAGTTCTTTTGTTTATTAAGTTTCTGTCTGGTGGACCTGTCTAGTGTTGAGAGTGGAATGTTGAAGTCTCCCAGTATAAGTGTGTGAGGTTTATGTGAGATTTGAATTTTAGTAATATTTCTTTTACTAATGTGGAGTGCCTTTGTATTTGGGGGAACAGATGTTCAGAATTGAGACTTCATCTTGATGGGTTTCTCCTGTGAGGAATAAGAAATGCTCTTCTTCATCTCTTTTGATTGATTTTAGTTTAAAGTCTAATTTGTTACATATTAGGATTGCTACATGCACTTGTTTCTTGGGTCCATTTGATTGGAAAATCTTTTCCCAACTCTTAACTCTGTCTTTGATGTTGTGGTGTGTTTCTTGAATGCAACAGAAGGGTGGGTTCTGTCTTTGAATCCATTATGTTAGCCTGTGTCTCTTTATAGGCAAGTTAAGACCATTAATATTAAGGAATATTAATGACCATTGATTGTTCATTCTTGTCTATTCTGGATTTGTTGTTGATGGTGGTATTATGTGTGGATTTCCTCCCAGTTTTCTTTTGGCTGTTGGTAAAGTGGGATTATCTATTGCCTATGTTTTTTTAGGTATAGTTGAATTCCTTGAATTGGAGTTTTCATTCCAGAACTTTCTATAGGGCTGGATTAGTTGATAAGTATTGTTTAAATCTGGTTTTTCATGGAACATCTTGTTTTTTCCATCTATTGTGATTGAAAGCTTTGCTGGGTATAGTAGTCTGGGCTGGTATCAGTGGTCTCTTAGTGTTGGTAAAATATCTATCCTGGACCTTCTGGCCTTCAGAGTTTCCATGGAAAAATCAGGTGCAATTCTGATAGGTTTGCCTTTATATGTTGATTAACCTTTTTGCTTTGCTGCTCTTAATATTCTTTCTTTATTCTGTATGTTTGGTGTTTTGATTATTATGTGGCGAGGGGACTTTCTTTTGTGGATCCACTCTATTTGGTGTTCTGTAAGCTTCTTGTACTTTCATTGCCATGTCTTTCTTTAGGTTGGGAAAGTTTTCTTCTATGATTTTGTTGAATATATTTTCTGCACCTTTGTTTTTGGTTGCTTTACCTTCTTTTATACTTATTATTCTTAGGTTTGGCCTTTTCACAGTGTCCCATATTTCCTGGTTATTTTGTGTTAGAAATTTGTTGGACTTAAGATTTTCTTTGGCCAACGAATCTATTTGTCCTAGTGTATCTTCAACACCTGAGATTCTCTCTTCTATCTCTTGTATTCTGTTGGTTATGCTTGCATCTGTAGTTCCTGATTGATGGGAGATGTCATTCTGTAAATATATTTCTCATATTTGTTAATGAATAAAGAACTGTTGGCCAATTGGAAAGCAAGATAGGTGGGACTAGGAGACAAGGAGGAGAGAGGAAGTAGTTAAGGAGAGTCAAGATTGAGAGACTGGGGAGAGCGAACGCCGGCCCTACTCCCTGTTAAGATGAGACCATGTGGAAATACTTAGATCAATAGAAATGGGTTAATACTTAAGACAGAGCAAGCCGATAAGAAACTAGTACCTGGCCAACAGCATTATATCAAATACAGAGTCTCTCTGTGTTAATTGGGACTGGCTTGGAGGTGGGTACAGACTGGCGGCAGATCTTCTCTTTCCAGCATCCCCTCAGTTTGTGTTTTCTTTATTGTCTTTATTTCACTTTTCAGGTCATGGACTGTTTGAATTGTTTCCTTCATCTGTTTGATCATTTTTCCCCCTTGGCTTTCCATAAGAGATTTGTTGATTTCTTGCTTTTTTTTTTTTTTTTTGGTTTGTTTTTTCTTCCCTTTCTTTAAAGTATTTTTCATTGTTTCTTTTAGGGTTTCTATCATCTTCATGAAGTTGGTATGAAGGTCATTCTCTACTGCTTCATCTGTGTTGGGATGTTCAAGTCTAGCTGGTGTGGAGGCCCTAGACTCTGCAAGTATCTGTCATATTGGGCTTTCTGTTATTGACTGTGTTCTTAAACTGTCATCTACCTATCCCTTCTTCCTGTGAGTACTGGTGGGATCTCTCCCTCTCCTGATGAGTACAGGACCAAAGTTTTCTTGCGGTGGGTCCAAGCAGGTTCAATACTCCAATGGCTCTCCCCATCCAGTGGGTGAAGGTGGGACTAGGGTGGTGGCAGATTCTGGATGGGCTAATCTGCTGGGGCAGGTTATCCTGTGCACAGTCCCAAGTCCTCAAGAATCTCTGGGGAGGACACCTGAAGGCAGGCTCCTTCCATGAGTGGATGCAGAACCAGGAAGCTGGCAGACTCTGAATAGGCTGTCTGCCTGGATGAGCTCCCCTGTGTGCTTATAGGCCCCAAACCTCAGGAGGCTCTGAGTAGCACCCAGGAAGGCAGGCTGAAAACAAACCCAAGTTCATCTCCTATCAAGGGCGGAGGTGGGACCAGCATATTGGCAGACTCTGGGCTGTCCCGTCCAACTGGAAGGTCTCTGCTGTGGGCGCATAGACCCCATAGCATGTATTTTTATTTGTTTGTTTGTTTCATTCATGTGTATTTTATGGAAGTGTTATGCTATTTTCCCACACTAGGGATGTGATATCACATAGTTTGCCTTTGTTCCTGAAGACATTTTTTTAACTACATAAGGTCTTTGTGATTCTACATGATCTTAAGATTTTTTTTTTATTTCTTTGAAAGCTACTGGAATGTTGATAAGGATTATACTTGCTAAGATGAACATAAAACTGACTCTGTACACCCATTTACCTGCACCCTTTTCCATTTCTGTGCATAACTTCATTTTCTATTACTATAAATGCAATCTTGCTATATTGACAATCAGGGTATCCTGAATTATCTTTTGTTTTGAATCTTGCCTGATTTTAGGGTAGTAAGTAAAACTAATTACAATGTACAAAAATTGATTTTTTATATTGTCTTTAACATTTTAACTTTGCAGGTTACTTTGGGTGCTACTGGTATTTAAACAATATTGATTGTTCTAATCTAGGAATGTGTGCAGCTTCCATTTGAATCTTTAGCTTCTATCTTAAGTTTCTTACCAGTTTCGAAGCACAGATCTTTTGCCTCTTTTGTTAACCTTGGTGTTTTCTTACTTTTCTAAGAAAAATAGAAGGAAGCAGAAAGAGTATAAGATCCAGAGGTGTAGTGAGATATTCACTTTGTCCGCACCTGTGACACTGAACACACCCATTGGTGGTGGGGACAGTTTTGGATGTTACCTGGACTAGGTCTGAGGAAGGGCCCCTGGGAGAACTCTCTTGCTTGCAGCACAGGGACAGAAGAGCATCCAGAGGCATCCTTGGGACCAGCAACCTGCTGGTGTTCATCTGTCTATGTTGTAAGTTATTTCTTCCTGAATAAACATCTCTTCAGCCTATTTGTTTCTCCTGATCCTTATGAAACCAAGATACAGAGTGGATGGAGGACACCAAGGAAACAAGGCCCTCTAATTCAACAGTACATATGAACTCACAGAGTCTGAAACAGCACAAGTAGGACTTGCATTAGTCTGCAGCAGATGGGGTCCTAGAGCTGAAAGGAAATGTGGACCCATGATCCATCCCTGCCACAGAAGCTGTTCCCAGTTGATAACGAAGGGAATCTCACTGGGAAAACAGACTACTCTTAAGGGTATACAGTATGCCCAACTGTAGATGGATATCAGAAAAGGAACTTGATGACATCTTTGAAGATCCTTTGTCTCATAATCTCATGTCAACACTTTAAAATTTTAACACACTCCCCCACATAATATACTCTCTTTACTCTATATGACTTTTACATGTACATTATGTCTTCCAATTTAATGCTTTACAGAATTCCTGAATGTGTGAACAAGTGAGTATTGGCATCTATACTGGATTTTGTACCCTTTCTTGGGCTCTTTTTCTATTTTATCCTCTTCTGATGTGTTAGTTTTTGTTCTCCTTTATTATATTTTATTTTTATTATGACTTAGAAGCCTCTTTATTTTCTAGTTAGAGATAGAGAAGGTGTTGATACAGATGGGAAGGAATATGAGAAGGAACTGGGAAGAGTAGAGGGAGAGGAAACCATAATCTGGATATGTTATTAAGGAAAAATAAAAAGATTAACTATATAATATTCAGAAGTTTTGGCTTCCTAGACTCTAATTTAGCTTATTGTATAATTTTTTGGCTTTATAATTTACTTCTGTATTTCATCTACTTAAATCATAAATTCCTTTTTACATTGCAATCATTCTCTTTTTGCTCACTATAGTGACAAAATAAAGAGCAGAAACATGATTTGGGTCTAGAAAGCCATTTTCATTCTATACAGCAAGTTTCTTAAGGTTTCTTATGCTTAAAAAAAAATAACACCTGTTCAAAGGCGGGGCTACTGTTCAACATCTTAAACAGAAAGATGATTTTCCTGTTCACCAATGACAGGAAAGCTGAGCTTGTGCAGACCTCACTGTCCCTGAACAAAGCACAGAGACATGTGTACTAGTGTGAGACTGTCATTGATCATTTGGATCAATGGTTACTTGTTTTTATGGCCAAAGAAGAGTCAGTCTTTTCCGAGGAGAATGGAAACCTTTCATTCTCGCTCTTGCTGTGGTTATTCAAAGTCTGTCTCTATGAGCTGCTTCTCTATATGTTGGTGAGTCAGTGTGTATTTTTGCCCTCCCCATGTGGGTGAGGGTGGTGATGTAGCAGGCAGTGAATTACAAACAACCTGGAAAACAGAGGCACTTCCTTTGGGGGCATGGTCCCACTCATCTTTGTTCTCACTGTTTACATGTTATGGAACGTCACATCTCAGCTTTCTGGTTATTGCTACACTGATAGAATCATTTTAATCTTCTTATAGCTACGGTAACATTTTGTGTATTTTGATATCATGAACCATTCTGAAAAGTGCTCAATAGATTTAAAAATATTGATTGTTTAACAGTTGTGGGATGAAAAAGTTATTCATTTGCTTTTCTTCTCACTTTGATAGTTTAGGTCCCACTTAGCAGAAAAACACTTTTTAGGGATTTTTCTTAAAAGGAGGAATTGTTTTCTTTTCAGGTTATCAACAAATAAGACCATATAAGTCTCAGTGTTAATCAAATAAATAAGTTAATTCAGAACAATTTATTAATAAATAGAAATATTTGGATTGTCTATTATTTATTATGATGGATTTGTAAAAAAATTTATTTGATTATTATTAACATAAATATGTCTATATCCAAACAGCTAAAGGAAGTGAGGGAGATTTACTATACCAAAATTAATTTCATAATTATAATAATGTAAATAACTCTATGTTAGACCAATGAGTTAATTTATTCCATATGTCTGATAGGACATGTCATTTTGTAAATATGTGTCTCTTATTGGTTAATGAATAAAGCACTGTTGGCTAATAGGAAAGCAAGATAGGTGGGACTAGGAGACAAGGTAGAGAGAGGAAGTAGTAGAGAGAAAAGTCAAGATGTAAGACAGGGAGAGCAAAATGCCAGACTATCTCTCCAGTAAGATAAGACTACCTGGAAATACTTAGATTAATAGAAATGGAATAATATTTAAGACAGAGCTAGCCAATAAGAAATGCTAGTAACAGGCCAACAGAATTATACATAATACAGTGTTCCTGTATGTTATTTGGAGGCTGGCATGGCTTTGGGACCAGGCTAGTTAGAAACCTACTCATAACATATGTCACCATTAAGTACATAGAATTAAGATATCAGCTTCTCTCATTAACCTCTGTGGGAATGCAACTGATAATTTATTCATATATTATTTTGTATATGCTACATTTTAATGTAGCATGTTCCATACACACATTGTTGCCATGACAATAGTCTTTGTCCTTTTCTAATTATCAGTGTCTGATCCTGCTTAAATACACTGGCAGTAAGTGAACTTGTAAAGGACTTTAACATTATAGTGTTATGGACAGTTGAGTAAAACAATTTGTATTCTTTTTTTTTTTTCACTGAACAGGGGATCAGCTAACAACAGCCTATAAGCTAAATTTACTCTATTGACCATTTTTTGTCAATACTAGTTTAGTGAAATATAGCTATACCCATATTAAATATAGGCAATGGTGGCTTTTGTGGTTCAGTGGCAGATTTGGTTAAAATAATTCCTTGATATCAGCAAGGAATGAGCTCCAGGACCTGTTCCTGGATGCTATAATCTGTAGGTAGTCAAATCCATTATAATAAGTCACACTTACTTGTAATCACCAAATTATCTCCTCTGTGTTTTTTTTTTTACTTTTTAAAAAAATTTTATTGTATATATCCATTCCAGTTCCCTTTCCCTCTCTCCCTATTACTCTCTCTCCCACCCTCCCACCCTCTGACCATCCTCCCCTCCTATTGTCCCCCCACTCCACATGTAGGGTGATGCCTTCCAGGAGGGTCATATAAATCTGTCAAGTCATTTAGAGTATGGACTAGGCCTTCTCTCCTGTCTCTAGGTTAAGGTAGTATCCTTCCATGGGGAATGTGCTCACAAAGTCCTTTTGTGCACCAGGAATATATCCTGGTTCCACTGTCAGAGGTCCCTTAGACTGCCCGGGCCTTCTAGCTGAGACCCATGTTAAAGGGGGCTGAGTCAGTCCCATACTGGATTCCCAGCTATCAGTCTGGGGGCCCATTAGCTCCTCCTTGTTCAGTTCAGCCATCTCTATGTGTTTCTGTAGCCTGGTCTCGTCCTCCCTCTCTTCATCTGGATTCCAGTTTGGCTCAGTGTTTAGTTGTGAGTGTGTGCTTCTGTTACTATCAGCTACTAGATGAGGGCTCTATGATGGTGGATAAGTTAATCATCAATTTCATTATCTGGGAAGGGCATTTATGGTAGCATTTCCACTGTTGCTCAAATTGTTAGTTGGGTTCAGTCTTGTAGGTCTCTGAACATTTCTCTAGAGTCAGTTTTCTCTTCAAACCAATAATGGCTCCCTCTCTTTTATGTTCTCTCTCTCTCTCTCCCTCTCTCTCTCTCTCTCTCTCTCTTCTCATCTATTCCTCCCCTGACTCAATCTTCCTAGTCCCACGTGCTTTCCTCTCATCCCCTTCTATTTCTCCTAGTTCCCTCTCCAATCACTCCCCCACCCCATATGCTCAGGAGATCTTGCACCTTTCCCCTTCTGTGAGGGACCTTATATGAATCTTTTAGAATCCTCCTAGTATCCTAGTTTCTCTGGTGGTGTGAATTATAGGCTGGTGATCCTTTGCTCTAGGTCTAAAATCCATATATGAGCAAGAAGATACCATGTTCCTCTTTTTGTCACTGGGTTACCTCATTCAGGATGGTTTCTTCAAGTGCTATCCACTTGCCTGCGAATTTCAAGATTCCATTGTTTTCTTATTTTGTTTTTTTTTTCTTGTTTTGTTTTGTTTTTCCTGATAAGTAGTATTCCATTGTGTAGATGTGCCACATCTTCTTTATCCATTCTTCAGTTGAGGGGCATCTAGGTTGCTTCCAGGTTCATGCTATTACAAACAATGCTGCTCTGAACATAGTTGAGTACATGTCTTTGTTGCATGGATGTGGATCATTTGGGTATATGCCAAAGAGGGGGATTGTCAGGTCCTGTGATAAACTAATTCCCATTTTCCTGAGGAACCACCATACCAATCTCGAAAATAGCTGTACGAGTTTGCACTCCCACCAGCAGTGGAGGAGTGTTCCCCTTTCTCCACATGCTCTCCAGCACAAATTGTCATTGATGTTTCTAACTTTAGCCATTCTGGCAGGAGTAAGATGGTATCTCAAAGTTGTTTTGATTTGCATTTCCCTGATAGCTAAGGATGTTGAACACTTTCTTAAATGTCTTTCAGCCTTTTTGATTTCCTCTATTCAGAATTCTTTCTTCAGTTCTGTACCCCATTTTTTAATAGGGTTGTTTGGTGTTTTGTGGACTAGTTTCTTGAGTTCTTTGTATATTTTGAGATCAGCCCTTTGTCAGATGTAGGATTTTTGAAGATCTTTTCCCAGCCTGTTTGCTGCCATTTGGTCTTGTCAATGGTTTCCTTTGCCTTACAGAAGCTTCTAAGTTTGAAGAGGTCCCACTTATTTATTGTCAATCTCAGTGTCTGTGCTACTGTAGTTATGTTCATTAAGCGGTTTCTTTGTTCAAGGGTACCTCTTACTTTTTCTTCTAAGAGGTTCAGTGTGGCTGGATTGATGTTGAGGTCTTTGATCCATTTGAACTTGAGTTTTGTGCATGGTGATGGGTCTATCTGCAGTCTTCTACACACCCTCATCCAGTTGTGCCAGCACCATTTGTTGAAGATGCTTTCCTCCCCCCCCCCCATTGTATTCTTTTAGCTGTTTTGGCAAAAATCAGGTGTTCATAGGTATGTGAGTTAATATCAGGATTTTTTATTCAATTCCATTGGTCTACCTGTCTATTTTTATGCCAATACCAGACTGTTTTCAGGACTATAGTTCTGTAGTAGAGCTTAAAGTCAGGGATGGTGATGCCTCCTGAAGTTCTTTTATTGTACAGGGTTGTTTTGGCTATCCTGGGTCTTTTGTTTTTCTATGTAAAGTTGATTATTATCCTTACAAGGTCAGTGAAGAATTGTGCTTGGATTTTAATGGAGATTGCATTGAATGTGTAGATTGCTTTTGGCAAGATTGCCATTTTTACTGTATTTATCCTATCTATCCAAGAGCATGGGAGATATTTCCATTTTCTGGTATCTTCTTTAATTTCTTTCTTTAAAGACAGAAATTTCTTATTATATAGATCTTTCATTTGTTTAGTAAGTGTTACCCCAAGATACTTTATGCTGTTTGTAATGCTAATGTAAAGGGTGATGTTTCTCTGATTTCTTTCTCAGCCCCTTTTTCGTCTGAATAAAGTAGGGCTACTGATTTTTTTAAGTTTATCTTGTATCCTGCTAATTTGCTGAAGGTGTTTCTCAGCTGTAGGAGTTCCTGGTAACATATAAAGGCAGACCTATTAAAATTACACCTGACATCTCCATGGAAACTCTAAAGGCCAGAATGTCCTGGATAGATGTTCTACAAGTACTAAGTTTTCAAGAATTGAACTGTTTCCTTCACCTGTTTAATTGTTTTTTCTTGGCTTTTCTTACTTTCTTTAAGAGATTTGTTCATTTATTCCAATTTTTGTTTGTTTTTTTCTTCCATTTCTTTAAGGGATTTTCTCACATTGTCTTTGAAGGTCTTTATTATTTTTATGAAGATATTTTTTAAGTCGTTCTCTTCTTCTTCATCTGCTTTGGCGTGTTCAGGTCTAGTTGGTGTAGAGTCCTTAGATTTTGGTGGTGTCAGGTTTGTCTTTCTATTGTCAGGTGTTTTCTTGTATTTCCATCTACCCATTGCTTCTTCCAGTGGGTACAGGTGGTGTCTCTCTCTCTCTGTCTCTCTGCTACTCTCCTGGTGGGCTTAGTTGTGTCAGAAGTTCGATGTCTGTAGCTCTGGGTGGTCCAAGGTCTCTAGGAGGTCTCTCCTCAGGCAGGGGCCCAGTGATGGGTGTCAAAGATCAGGCTCCGGCAAAAGCCCGATGATGGGGGTCAAAGATCCAGTAGGCAGGGTCTGAGGATTGTCCTGTGGGGATAGGTGGATCTCTGGCTAGGGGGCCAGAGCTCAGGTAGAGGACTGGCAGTGGGGGTCAGAGATCAGACAGGCGGGTGCAGTGTGCTCAGAGCAGCTCCAGGAAGTTCCCTGAAGGTGGCGGGATTGTTGGATCCGCTCTGTGTTCCAGTGCTTAACCAGAGCAGTGGGACAGTGGGCAGGGTATTGCATTGGTTGGGGGCTGGCAGGCTTTTCATGGGGTGAGTGTGGGGTGGGTGTGTATCAGAGCACCAGGAGAGCTCTTGCTGGGGACAGGACACAGGGGGTGAAAGGATGGAAAAATACAGCCTAATTCTCCAATGACCATAGAAAGCTAGAAGTTTAGAAAAGCCCTGTCCTCTGACAGTAAATAGGCGAAAGGTCACACTCCTTGCTATTTAAGACAGGACCTTAAGTATGTGATCCTGGCCTCATAAGATAATAGGAAATGAGCTAACTAACCACTTATCTGACTTTGGTAAACTGCTTGTGAAACCCCTGCCCCAGTGACCTATCCTAACTACCATTTGTCACCCCACCTAGGAGCCTGTGTAAATGCAGACCTCTGGGGCTACAGAAAACTGATTGGTCTACAAAGTGCGGGCTTGGATGACTTAAAATGATTGGCCTAAAAACTATAAAATTATTTAAATTGATTGGCCTGCACTGCATGGGCTCTTGATTCTTTGGGATGATTGGTTTGTGATGTTCAGGCTTTGTTGTAAACCCTATAAAAGCTGTCTTAATTCTGCACTCACTCAGTTCCTCAGTCCTCAACCCCTGCGTGGCATATGACTGGACCCCGATGCACTTGGAATAAACAAGTCCTCTTGCATTTTGCATCAAGATTGCTTCTCGTGAGTGATTTGGGGTGTCACCTTTCCTGAGTTGGATTGTGAAGGTCCACGCTCTGTAGGTCTTAAGGGGGATTGAGATTCTGGCCAATGCAGGGAGTTCCCAGGGAAGGGTATGGGGTTGATTAAACCTGAGCTGGTCCCAGACTCACCTCCAGCAGAGGCCTGGCGATTGGTATCAACGACCCACCAGATAGGGGCTCAGGATGGTCCTCCAGCAGAGGACTCAGGATTGTCCCGTGGGGACAGGCAGAGGACTCAGGATTGTCCCATGGGGATAGGTGGATCTCTGGCCAGGGCCTGGAGCTCCAGCAGAGGACCGGTTGTGGGGGGTCAGAGCCTCCTCTGTGTTTTATACCTTCTCAAGACACCCACAAAGGCAACACAATACAAATGCTGTACTATATATGTTATATGTTGATATATCACCTAACATACTGAACTATACTAGAAAAATTATAGGTGTTTGTTACTAGTACAATGAAAAATAATTTAGATCTATTGTTTATTGGCTTTGTGGACGCAGAACCCATCAGTACAAAAGGCTTACTGTGTATACAATAGAAAATATATGGCTCACTGGACTAAAACTATTTACTTCAGGGCCCTTTCTAATATAAATGAGATGGCCCATAAATTAAAATTAGAAGTTAGCAGTATAAAAGATTTACTTATTCGATTTATTACTTAAAATTTTGTTAAGCATAAAATACTGTATATTATTTTGATATTCATGTATTAATAAGTTTATGAAAGCACTTGCTGAAGTTTTGTTAAGTCATATATTCAGCTCAACCATCATTCTAAATATCCATTTTGATTTAATTTCATAGGTGTGTATTTATATTTGTCTGCCTAATGTCATGGACTGTATCATTTTTAACATTATACTCAACCACAATTTCTCTTAATAAAAAATAACTGATATAAATTTTTGGAGGCCATAGTATTCAAGTTTTTAAGAAATTGTAATTTCTGAGTAAGACAACAATTTAGAAACTGCTTCTGTATGACATTATCAAGAGAGGAATTACTGTAAGAATAAACAGATTCTATTCAAAAGAGAGAAAGTTGAAGAGCTTTGGACCTTTACAAAGGGGATGATAGAGAGCTGAAAAGTGATGAACAGAAAGATGTAAGCCAAGCTAAGCATGGCTCGAGCCATCAACTTCCCATATAGGGAGCAATGGTCTCATCTAAAGGTAAGTGGGGAGATGAGGATAAGAGGTGACTGGTAATCTTATACACAGACCCCTTTGTCAGGATGAGGAAGCAATCCTTAGAAGTTCCATGTTGTCCCTGTTCTTATATGTGAAGGTTGTGGCCAGTGCCATGGTAAGAGGCGAGGGAAGAGGCTGGTGAATAATTCAACTGGTATAGAACTTGCCTACCATTGATGTGTGATACTATTCTCAGTGAGATGTCAACACCCCCCAGACAGGAAACTGGTGACAGACCAAAGTATGTCTACTACCAAAATCCAACAGGATAGACCAATGAGTTTTGGGGGACACTTATAGAAACATGGGTGAGGGGTTACTTAGAAGAGCAGAAAAGTTTAAAAACAGCTACATTACCAACCCCTCTCTATCATGAATGATATAGCTCATAAAATCTGGAAACTGGGAACACACTGCAGGCAGCTCAACAGGTTGAAAGGTATCCTTTCCAGATGGCTCAGTTGGTCTCAGCCTTTTTCAGGTATGTTAGTGAGTCTCTTCCTTCTAAGCAGTTTGCTTCCTCTTGGTTGATGTCCCTATTGCTGCTTCTTCCAGGCCATTGGGCTTGTGGAGAATCTTTTCAGCTTGGCTTGTCTAAGAGTCACTCTTATAGTATTTATTGCTTATACACTTTGAGAAGGGAGAAGTCTAGTGAATATGGTCAATTTCAGGTATTTCCTGAAACCTTGGTTTGTTTGCTTCTTGTCTTACAGAGATTCCCAGAAGGTTGGTATATTTCATCTCCCCAAAAAACATGCTGGTGTTTCACCTCCATGTAAAAATCTGTCTTAAAGTACCCTATTGTTTGGCTTCCCCTTTCACATACATCCTATGTCTCCAAGATGAAATGTTTTCACAGAGGGGGAAATCTATACAACAAATGTGTGAGGCCCTTGGTTTGATGCCCTGAACTGCATAAACAGGTTTTGGAAGCACTCACCCACAATTCAACACTTAACAGTTGTTGTAGGAAGGATCTTATTAAATTCAATCTCATCTTTATCTAGCAGATTTAAGCAAGTCTGGGACATAAGACCATCTTCTAAAATGAGAAAAAGAGCGGGAAATCATCCCGCTCTTTGGGTCTGTGGATTGTAGCATGATTGACCCTTACTTAACAGCTGATATCCACTTATAAGTGAAGACATACCATTGGGACCCCTTTCCTCCAACTGTCTTGCCACATCCAGATGTGATATGAGGGTTTGTGCCCAGTCTCGCTGTGTTATGTTTAGTGGATATCCCTAGAAGGCCTGTTCTCTGTCTCAGTCCCCCTTCAGAACAGAGAGTTTATTTGGGGAGAGGTGAGGTAGCAGGGCAGTGTGGACTGGGAGGAGTGGAAGGAAGGGACACTAGGTTGGGATGTAATATATGAGAAAGGGATAAAAGTTAAACAAACAAACAACAACAACAACAAACCTTGTTAACATGGTTAACAAGAACAAGAAGCCCAGATGTAACCAGCTATAGATGCAGGCTGAAAGGGAGCCTGGGGAGGCAGTCATGGAGAATGGAAGGTAGGGACACCGACCAGCTGAAAAATAGAGGAGGCCAGAGGCTTCGTGCAAGCAGTGAAATTGCTGGCTGCATCAACTGAGGATAACTGGAGCTGCATAAACTCTGGAGTAAAGTATCTGCCATGAGCTTATGGCTGTAGAATCCAAGAATTCTGACATTCCAGCTACTTGATACCCTCAGCACATTCCCCATCCCATGCATGGTCATAAATGCTTTAGAGTTCTGAAACTTTGGAGGAAAGTCATAAACTATGGTTGTCTCTGTCACTCTCAAACCACTCTAGACACAGTCCTCAGAATGTGAACCCTCTCTTGCTAGTTAAAAATTGGGTCATCTTGGGGTTTGGGGAGAACCAGCCATTCCAACAGACTGTAAAGGTAAGTATATCCAGGAGAAAACCCTGTGTGTAAAGAAAAGAAGAAACTACTAAAACAAAGACAACTCCGGGGTCATCATCTAATACAAGCCCAGAATTAGTATAAATTGGAGGGAAATCAACAGTGTATAACCTACTAGGAAAAAGAACATTGTGTGCTCATATAAAAGCAATAAAACCCATTTATTTGTAAAATTAATATTCACTTGAAAGTATATATATATATATATATATACTTTAATATAACTTGAAAGTAAGTGAAAATAAACCATTACAAACCTCAAAATTAATAGTAAAATAAGTAGTGAAAAAGTTATTACATCTCAAAGTTAAAAATTAAGAAAACAAATGCTCTATTTTTTATTCCTGAGTTCAAATAGAGGACTGGAATTTGTTTCCTAAATCATAGCAGAACAATAGGATTAAAGAACAAAAAAAGTTAAAATAAGTATGCAACTGAAGAACATTTACAAATACAACAGATAGGGAGAGCAGAAGGAAAGACATTACTAAAGAGAGGAAACCCAAGAAAAAAAATATTATATCTAACAAGGGCTGAGAAGATGGTTCAGTTGGTATAGTGTTTGCTGTCCAAGTATGAGAACTTGAGCTTGGTTCCCTTGCAACCATAAGAATCCAACTATCTCGATATAGTTTACTTTTATATCTCAGCACGGATGATATAGGGTGGAACCCTGGACCTGAGGCTTGCTGTACACCCAGTCTAGATCAATCATCTCCATGTTCAGTGAGAGACCACATATCAAAAAGTAAGGTGGAAAATGATTAAAGAAGATAGCCAACATCAACCTCTGCTTTTACATGAACATATGTGCATGTGTGTGTGCATTCATAACCTCTCAAACACATATATTGCATACAAAATTCACCAATATACATGAAATGCTATATACATGAATATATCCAACTAATAATTAGCCAAACAGCACAATTTTTTTTTCAGCATAAAGCAGAAATTTTATTGAACACAGTAAATATTTTGCTTATAGTCCCTCTTGGCCATGTGTACATTACAAATACTTCTTTCTTTTTTTTTAATTTTATTTAATTTTATATAACAGTCCAATTAAATGAAAACAAACATTTATACACAATATTTGGGAATTTGGGCGTCATTCTTTCCAAACTACTTCCTGCTGGTAAGGGGCGCTGTCTTGGAGGATTCGAAGAAGATTCAGATATCCTGGCTGTAGTCTGTAGGGCTGTTTTGTCCAGCTGTTTTGAATGTAGGATCAGCTTGTACTCTGTTTCAGGCAGTCTGGAGTGATCAAACCACATTAGTCTGGAAGGAATCCACATCTTTTCATTTTCTGTGGAAACAAAAATAGAAATCCTTTTCCTCAGTAACTTGTCCTTCAACTTAAATTTTGGAGTCAAAGCATTTTTTTTTTTTTTTTTTTAGTTTAATATATTATTTTACATGTCGATCCCAGTTCCCTCTCCCTCCCTCCCTGGCTCCCTCCCCCCCCAGTCTTCCCTCCCTCCTTCCCTCCCTTTTTACTCTCTCTGCCCTCTCACATGCACTCTAAACACCCTCCCCTCCCATCCCCCCACCCCAGTTCCAATCTGTAGGGGAGTGCCATCCAGTTGGGGTCATGTAGATCTGACAGGTCCTGTGAAGTAGGGACTAGGACTTCTCTCCTGTCTCTAGATTAAGGCAGTTATCCCTCCATGGGGGATATGTTCACAAAGTTCTTTTGTGAACCAGGGATACATCCTGGCTCCATTGTCTGAGGTCTCTTTGACTGCTCAGTCTTTCTGGCTGAGACCCATAATCAGGGGGGCCTGAGTCAGTCCCATGCTGGCTTCTCAGCTATCAGTCTAGTGGCCATGAGCTCCTCCTTGTTCAGGTAAGCTGTCTCTATGTGTTTCTGCAGCATGGTCTTGTCCTCTCCATCTGCATCTGGGTTCTAGTTCGACTCAGTATTTATGTATGGGTGTTTGATCCTGTTTTCAACAGGCATTAGTTGAGGGCTCCATGGATAAGTTAGTTGTTGATCTCACTCTCCGGGAAGGGCATTTATGATAGCCTTTCCACGTAAGCTCAACTTGTTAGTTGGGTGCAGTCTTATAGTTCTCTCAACCTTTCTTTGTGTTCAATTTTATCTTCAAACCAATATTGGCTCCCTCTTTTATGTTCTCTCTCTCTGTCTCTGTCTCTCTCTCTTTCCTATCTTCTGTTCCTAACCAGGCTCAATATTCCTGGTCGCACATGCTTTCCTTTCCTCCCCCTCATTTTCTCCTACTTCTCTCTCCTTTCGCTGTCCTCCCCTACTTCCCCTGAGCTCTAGGGGACTTGTCCATTACCAGTTCTGTGAGGGACTTTATATGAATCTCTTAGAATACACCTTGTATCCTAGTTCCTCTGGTGGTGTGAATTATAGGCTGGTGATCCTTTGCTCTAGGTCTAAAATCCATATATGAGTGAGTACATACTGTGTTCCTCTTTTTGTGACTGGGTTACCTCATTCAGGATGGTTTCTTCAAGTGCCATCCACTTGCCTGCGAATTTCAAGATACCATTATTTTTTTCTGCAGAGTAGTATTCCATTGTGTAGATGTGCCACATCTTCATTAACCATTCTTCAATTGAGGGGCATCTAGGTTGCTTCCAGGTTCTTGCTATTACAAATAGCAGCACAATTTTTTTTTAATGTAACCCAATGAAATAAAATTCTAAGAGTAAGCATGGCAACTGTGCATCTTGCAGGTTCTTTGGGCCTAGAAATGAATCTGACTACTCCTTCAGACTGTCTATAACTGTCTATTAGTTAGCTGCTTGTGAGGTATTAAATCACAAGAAAACACTGGCAACAAAGGAAGCAGAGGCTAGAACAGCATGAACCATGAGATGTTACCCACCTCTTTGACATCAAGAAGTAGAGCAGTGGAATTAATTTCCACATATAAGATGAAACAGTCATCCAGACAAGCAGAGCTGCTGGCAATGGCAAAGGAAGTCAGAACTGAAGACTAGCTAGCGTTCAAAAACAGAGGAAGGAGGTCTCCCTGGGACTTTCTGGTTAATGTTTGTTTAAAGCAGATTATTCAAGAGACACAGTGAAGGAAAGTATGGTTTATTAGAAGCAAGAGGAATGCTAGGCAATACTCACCTACTAATAGTTAACGAAACAAGGAACTAATTGAATAGTACTAAGATATATGTGTCATAAAATAAAAATGATCAGATTCCATGAATAGAAATTGGGGCAGTTGGAGGACAGGTAATAATTTTAAAAAATGGACATGATTTGACTAAAGGAAGGACAAATAGTTTTTCCAAAGTGAATTTATCCATTTAGTATTTCCCACTGTTTCAAATTTTATTAGAAAAGAAGGAAAAATAACTCAGAATGGCTTCTTGTCTGGAGCTCTAGCTGTTGGAATATGTCCTGAAATCAGAGACTCAAGTAACGAAGTCATCCAAGCTGACATTTATCTGCCAGACAAGGGAAAGCTGTTGGAGGATGTAAGGACAGAGAACTGTCCATGTGAAGGAAACTACTTAGAAAACAACTAATAATAAGTCAAAATATTTTTCTAATAATGAGTGAGGAAGATGAGTAGAGCAGGCAATTTTTAGTGACAGATTTTATAATGTAGTTATGAATATAGTTACATCTGCATGTTCTATATTGGGAACTTAGTATGAAGATAAGTAAGGACCCTGAAATGGAACAGGCACAGTGGGAGGAAAACTAATGTACTGTTCAGAGAGAGAGAGAGAGAGAGAGAGAGAGAGAGAGAGAGAGAGAGAGAGAGAAGTCATAGGTGAGAAAAGGTAGTGCTTGAGGAGCTGGCATATAGCAAGCAGAAAGCAAGGAATATAGATAAAGTTTGGTAGATGGCAGTATATAGGTTTATTTTTGCTCCTTCCTGTCAAATGGTAGTTTCTGATCACAAAGCTAGAAAAGAAGCATGCATAAAAGTATTAAATAGCCTTTTAAAAAGGACAGATAGAAAGATAAGGCAATTAACAATCACATATGTTGGTAAAATTAAAGAAAAAATAACACGATGAAAAAAAAAATAGAAAATACATCCTGATGGAAAGAATGGAACCATTGTTCCAGGAACATGTTCTAGGCATGATGTGCCTCCCTGGAACTGCTGTACCTGGGAGGCAGAGACAGGGGGATGCTGAGCTCTAGGTCAGTCTGGGCTACATAGTGACATCCTGTCTCAAACAACAGTAGCAGCAAAAGAAAAGTAACTCAAGAAACAAAATGGACTCATCTCTTTCAAAGAAAACAAAATAAATAATGAAGATAATTCAAACTATTTAAAAAGATGGAGACAGGCAAAAGAATTACTGGTTCCCATAAGTCAAAGTGAACAGGAATGACTATATCACAATAAAGATGAGTATAACCAGGAAAGGCAACAAGGAAGGATAAAGGCAGATAACAGCCACAACTAAAGGTACAGTTTGTGAAAACAAAACACCAAAACTGGTAGCAGAAGGTAAAAACCAATGCATTAATGCTATTATTTTTCTATAATTTGATAGGATTAGTACACAGCAGTATAAGTGATTTTATAATAAATACATAAGATCTCTGGGTTTCTAAATATTATATTTTTCATATGGCCAGGAATTAATTAAAAAATAGTATTTTAAAGCAGAGATTTTACAGGGTTCTAACTCTTATCACACACATAGAAAATCACAAATGAAAGACACTATGGAAATACAACTTTAAAAAATAATTAATTTCCTAATTAATCTTTGTATAAGAAAGAATATTAATTAGAAATCCTAAAGACCCACCCCTCCACATGGGAACATCTGGAGTCTGCCCTCAACTGACCCTTGGTCTCCCTCTGCCCTCTGCTTGAGGTGAGTCTGGGACCAGCTCAGGTCCACCCCCCCGCCACACACACATACATCCTTTCCTTAGAACTTCCTGGGTTAGCTCTGCATCTTGATCTCCCTACGCCCTCTGCTTGAGTTGTCCCACCCTGGCATGCCAGACCATCTGTAGCCTGCCCTCCTCTCAGCCTTGGCCCTGCTGCACCCTCTTCTTGAGGTGAGTGTTTGGTCAGCTCAGGTTCAACACCCCCCCTCTCACCTTGGAACTTCCTGGTCTCTGCTTGAGACTGCCAAGAGTGCTCAGACAATCCAGAGTTACTGACATCTCAGTCCTGACACACCTACACCCTCCCAGAGAGGAGAGGAGAGAGACCCCATCTGAACCCATTGAAAGAAGGAATGGGAAGACGCCAGTGCAAGCCCACATACAACAATAAAAAGACCAATTTGACACCACCAGAATTTAGGGACTCTACACCAGCAAGACCTGAACACACCAAAGCAGATGACACAGAAGAGAATGACCTTAAAAACAACTTCATGAAAATGATAGAGGTCCTGAAGGACAAAAATGAGAAAATCCCTTAAAGAAATGGAAGAAAAAAGAAACAAAAAAATTGGAAGAAGCAGAGGAAAAGACAAACCAAAAAATTGCAAGAAATCAACAAATCTCTTAAAGTAAGCAAACAAAACCAAGAAAGAAACAATCAAACAGACGAAGGAAACAAATCAAATAGTTCAAGATCTGAAAACTGAAATAGTGATAATAAAGAAAACACAAATTGAGGAAATTCCAGAAAAAGAAAAGCTGAGGAAATGATCAGGAATTATAGATGCAAGCATAACCAAGAGAATACAAGAGATGGAAGAGAGAATCTCAAGTGCTGAAGATAAATTAGAGGAAATAGATTTATTGACCAAAGAAAATTGTAAATCCAACAAATCTTTAACACAAAAATCCAGGAAGTGTGACACTGTGAAAAGACCAAACCAAAGAATAATAGGCCTAGAAAAAAGCGAAGAAGCCCAGCTCAAAGGTGCAGAAAATATATTCAACAAAATCATTGAAGAAAACTTTCCCATTCTGAAAGTACAAGAAGCATACCAAACACCAAATAGACCGGACCAAAAAAAAAAAAAAAAAAAAAAAAAAAAAAGAGACCTCTCAACACATAATAATCAAAACACCTAACATACAGAATAAAGAAAGAATATTAAGAGCAGCAAAGGAAAAATACTAGATAACATATAAAAGCAGACCTATCAGAATTATACCTGATGTCTCCATGGAAACTCTGAAAAGCCAGAAGATCCAGAATAGGTGTTCTACAAACACTAAGGGTCCACAGATGCCAGCTCAGTCTACTATACCCAGCAAAACTCTCAATCACAATAGATGGAGAAAACAAGATATTCCATGAAAACAAAAACAAAACAAACAAACAAAAACAGATTTGCATAATACATATCCACAAATCCAGCCCTATAGAAAATTCTGGAAAGAAAACTCCAACACAAGGAAGTTAACTACACTCACAGAAACAGGTAATAGATAATCCCAAATTTACCAGAAGTCAAAAGAAAAGGCAGGGTAAATCTACCTATACCAGCACCAGCACCAAGTCCAAAACAAACAAGAATTAACCACCAATGGTCCTTAATCACTCTCAATATTAGTGGTCTTAACTCACCTATAAAAAGACAGAGGTTAATAGAATAGATACGAAGACAGAATCCATCCTTCTTATGCATACAAGAAACACACCTTAACTTCAAAGACAGACACTACCTCCGAGTAAAGGGTTGGGAAAAGACAATGGGGTCCAAGAAACAAGCTGGTGTAGCTATCCAAATATCTAACAAATTAGATTTCAAACTAAAATTGACCAAGCGAGATTAAGGAAGTCATTTCATATTCATGACAGGAAAAATCCATAAGGAAAAAGTCTCAATTCTGAACATCTATGCCTCAAATACAAACATACCCACATTTGTAAAAGAAACATTACTAAAACTCAAATCTCGAATACAACCTCACACACTTACAGTGGGAGACTTCAACACCCTATTTTCACCAGACAGAAACATAACAAAGAGACAAAAGAACTAACCGACATTAGGTTCCAATTGAGTTTAACAGACATCTGTAGAACATTCCATCCAAACACAAAAGAATGAATATATCTTCTTCTCAGCTCCACATAAAACTTTCTCTAAAAGCAAAGTCAGAATTCAGCAACAAGACAAATTGCAGAAACCCTACAAACTCATGGAAATTGAACAATGCGCAATTGCACCATCCCTGGGTCAAGGAAGAAATGAAGAGAGAAATTAAAGACTTCCTATAATTCAACTAGAATGAAGACACAACATACACAAACTTATGTGACACTTTTAAAGTAGTACCAAGAGAAAAGTTCATAGCACTAAGTGCCCTCATGAAGAAACTGAAGAATAATAACATTAGAGAATTAACAGCACAACTGAAAGCTCTAGAACAAAAAGAAGCAAACTCACCCTGGAGGAGTAGATGCCAGGAAATAATCAAATTGAGGGCTGAAATCAATGAAGTGGAAAAAAGAAAAAAATACAAAGAATCAATGTAACAAAGACTTAGTTCTTTAGAGAACTCACTAGAGAAAATGAACAAGATAGACAAACCTTTATTCAAACTAACTAAAAAGCAGAGAGAGAACATACAAATTAGCGAAATCAGAAATGAAAAGGGGGACATAATAATGGAAACTGAAGAAATACAGAGACTCTTCAGGTCATACTTTGAAAACCTGTACTCCACAAAATTTGAAAATTCAAAGGAAATGGACAATTTTCTAGATAGGTATCAAGAACAAATAAGCAATTTAAATAGATCTATAGCACCTCCCTAATAAAATAGAAGCAATCATCAAAAGTCTCCCAACTGAAAAGAAAAGCTCAGGGCCAGATGATTTCAGTGCAGAAATTTACCAGAAATTCAAAGAAGAGCTAATACCAATACTCCTCAAATAGTTCTACACAATAGAAGCAGAAGGGTCATTGCCAAACTCTTTTTATGAGGCTACAATGACCTTGTTACCCAAGCCACACAAAGACACAACTAAGAAAGAAAATTACAGACCAATATCCCTCATGAACATAGATGCAAAAATACTCAATAAAATACTGGCAAATTGAATCCAAGGACACATCAGAGAAATCATTCACCATGACCAAATAGGCTTTATCCCAAGGTCCAAGATACGAAAATCTATCAATATAATCCACCATATAAACAAACTGAAAAAGAAAAACATATGATAATCTCACTAGATGCTAAAAAAACCTTTGACAAGATCCATAACCCCTTCATGATAAAAGTATTTGAGAAACCAGGGACAACAGGAACATACCTAAACATAATAATAAAATCAATATAGAATAAACCAACAGACAACATCGAACTAAATGGAGGGAAACTCAACACGATTCCTCTAAAATCAGGAACAAGACAAGGTTGTCAACTCTCTCCATATCTCTTCAATATTGTACTTGAAGTTCTAGCTAGAGCAATACGGCAACAAAGGGAGAGCGAGGGGACACAAATTGGAAAGGAAGAAGTCAAACTTTCATTATTTGCAGATGATATGATAGTTTACATAAAACTCTACCAGGGAACTTCTACAGCTGATAAACACCTTCAGCAAAGTGGCAGAATACAAGGTTAACTCAAAAAAAAAATCAGTAGCCTGACTACATTCAGATGATAAAGGGGATAAGAAAAAAAATTAGAGAACCATCACCCTTTACAATAGCCACAAATAACATAAAAATATCTTGGGGTAATGCTAACTAATCAAGTGAAAGACCTTTGTAGCAAGAACTTTGAGTCTTTCAAGAAAGAAATTAAAGAAGATGCCACAAAATGGAAAGATCTCCCATACTCATGGGTAGGCAGGATCAACATAGTAAAAATGGCAATCTTGCCAAAAGCAATAAACAGATTCAATGCAATCCTCATCAAAATCCCAGTATTATTCTTCACAGTACTTGAAAAGACAATACTCAACTTTATATGGAAAATCAAAAGAACCAGGGTAGCCAAAACAATTCTGTACAATAAGGGAACATCTGGAGGCTTCACCATCCCTGACTTCAAGCTCTACTATAAAGATATGGTCCCGAAAACATCTTGGTATTGGTACAAAAATAGGCAGGTAGACCAACGGAATCTAATTGAAACCCCTTATATTAACCCACACACCTATGAACACCTGTTTTTTTGTACAAAGATACTAAAATTATACAATGGAAAAAAGAAAGCATCTTCAACAAACGGTGCTGGCACAACTGAATGCTGGCATGTAGAAGACCACAGATAGATCTGTATCTATTGCCATGCATAAAACTTAAGTCCAAATGGATCAACTACAATGAACCTCTTAGAAAAGAAAGTGGGAGGTACCCTTTAATGAATTGGTACAGGAGACTGCTTCCTGAACATAACACCAGTAGCACAGACAATGAGATCAATAATTAATAAATGGGACCTCCTGAAAATGAGAATCTTCTGTAAGGCAAAGAACACAGGCAACAAGACAAAACAGCAGCCCAGAGAATGGAAAAATATTTTCAACCACCCCATCTCTGACAGAGGGCTAGAACTCAAGAAGCTAGACCCCAAACCACCAAATCATCCAATTAATAAGTGGGATACAGAACTAAATATAGAATCCTCAATAGAGGATTCTAAAATGTCTAAAAGACACTTAAGAAAGTGTTCAACATCTTTAGCCATCAGGGAAATGAAAATCAAAACAACTCTGGGTTCCCATCTTATTCCTGTCAGAATGGCTAAAATTAAAAACACCAATGACAATTTAAGCTGGAGAGGATGTGGAGAATGGGGAACACTCCTCCACTGCTGGTGGGAGTGCAAACTTGTACAGCCACTTTGGAAACCAGTATGGTCATTCTTCAGGAAATTGGGAATCAGTCTACCACAAGATCCAGCAATTCCACTCTTAGATATATACCCAAAAGATGCACATCCATGCAGCAAAGACATCTGTTCATCTATATTCATATCAGCCAGAACACGAAAGCAACCTAGATGCCCCTCAACTGAAAAATGATAAAGAAAATGTCATACATTTACACAATGGAATACTACTCAGGAGAAAAAAAAATGAAATCTTATAATTTGCAGGGAAATGAATGGAATTAGAAGAAACCATCTTGAGTGAGGTAACCCAGTCACAAAAAAGACAAACACAGTATGTACTCACTTATATATGGATTTTAGACATAGTCAAAGAATCACCAGCCTACAGTCCACACTGCCAGAGAAGCTAGGAAATGAGGCTAAGTGAGACATACGTGATCCCTCAACGAAGGGGAAAGGAACAAGAGCAAATTGGGAGCAGACATTGGGGGTTGGGGAAAAAGAAGTTAGGAAAAAGAGAAGAGGAGAAGAGGAGGGTAGAGGAGAACATGATGGAGCAGTAAAATAATTGAGTCGGGGAAAGAATAGATAAGAACCATAATAGAGGGAGCTATTATAGGTTTAAAGAAAAATCTGACACTAGGGAAATATCCAGGGACTACAAAGATGACCCCAACTAACAATCTAATTAAGTGGAGAGGTTACCTTAAATGCCCTTCCCTGATAATGAGATTGAAGACCATCTTATATATGCCATCCCAGAGCCTTCAGTGGAACACTGAACCGAGCTCCTGGAATCCAGTTGCAAAGAGGGAGAAGTGATGAGCAAAGGGGTCAAGACCAAGCTGGAGAAACCCACAGAAACAGCTGATCTGAACAAGGGGGAACTCATGGACCCCAGATTGAGAGCTGGGAAACCAGCATAAGACTGACCCAGACCCCCTGAACGTTATGAGGCCTGGGAAGTCTATGGTACCTCTGACAATGGAACCAGGATGTATCCCTTATGCAGGAACGGAATTCAGGGGCCCATTCCCCATAGAGAGGTACTCCCTTAGCCTAGAGACAAACTGGAGAGCCTTGGCCCTACCCAAAATGACTTGATAGGCACTCTTCCTGGGGAGTGGATGGGGGATAGAAGGGGGATTTGTGCAGGGCATAGGTGGATGGGAGGGAGAGGGAACTGGGATTGATATGTAAAATAAGACAAAATATTAAATAAAAAATTTAAAAAAAGAGAAAGAAACCCTAAAGCATGTTGCAAATAAAGAAGAGAAGAAAAATCAAATCTTGTCCACAACAAAGCAACAAAGCCTTGGAAAAAAATTTATTTAACAACTACAAATTAAAAACACATAAGTCTAGGGATGACGTAAGAGCAAGTAGTTAATAAAAATGAAAACAGTGGCAGGAAACAGTTAATGAAGTAAAACAGTATAAATTAATAAAATAAAGAGCAAAGAAAATAATGTACAAAGAAAAAATGAATCCAATAGTTTATTATCATAGGAAACCAATAAGTTACATAAACCTCTTAGAAACTTGAAAGAAAAGTGGGACAAAATAAACAGAAAATACAAAGCCAAAAAAATAAACTGAAGTAATTAAAGGGATTAAAGACATAATAGAACACTAATCTATGATAACAGACTTGAAAACCAGGAATCATCAATTGTATATTAGCAGATAGGGCCTAACAAAGACATTTAAAAACCTAACATTCTTGAATAGTTGTATTGACAACTGGGAGCTACTTGGTGGGGTTCACCACTAACTTTCAATTTCTAAGGCATCTGGAATGCCAATTATATTTACATTACTTAATAATCCTGAAAAAAAAGTCAACTTTCCTGGCCTATTTTACAAAGCTGACATTGTTAAACTCAAAAGTATTATTTATAGCATTAAAAATAAGAAGCAAAAATATGTTCTCAAGAAGATACTGGGCTACCAAGTAATGAAATCTATACTTATAGAAGTGATTTTCAAACTGAAGCCCGATCAACAAGAAGCTCAGAAGGAGGATGTGTTTTGACAAGGAACAGATTCTGTAAAGCTCTAGTGTGTGCAGAAGAATGAGTGTAGTTTAACTGTGACACAAATAGTTCAGTTCAGAAACAGGCAAATGTACATGCAAAAACAAACAAAATATTTGGATACACAAATAACTAACATTACTGCTAGAACTTAATTATATGTGGGATCTTGGCTTTGGCACTCCTCTCTAGATCCAGGACTCAGGAGGCTGAGTCTGGATGATCATCCACACTTACTATTTTGATGCAGGTCTGGTTATCATAGCAAGACACACAGATATATTTGTGTGTATGTGTATATATATTTCATATACTTGCTTATATTCATCAGACAGGTATTGTGTGGTCTGAACATGATTTTAGTAAATAGTGATTGTTACTAGTTCTCATCTCATGGACATATGTGCAAACCATTTCAAAATATTCTAAGATATGTCTGCCATGTAGGTGAAAGAAAAACTACATAAAGTTTAGCTAATAAGTATTGCAGCAACTTAAGAGTTTATTTAATGGTCTTTCTAAAGATCCCCCATGACCTTAACTGTCTTGGTTCTGTCCTTTTCTAGAGCTCATTATTCAGTTGGTTCAAAGTGATTCTGTGGGAGACAAAGACCCCACCCAATCTGTCTGACAGTTTTTTGACATTTACACTTCTGAATTTTCAGGAGTTTTGGCTAGCCTCGTCTACTGCAGAGGACTGTCCCCTGAACTGTATGTACACAGACAGGGTAGGGCACAGCATGACTGGCCTCTAGACAACAGTAGCACATCCTTCCCAGTTCCCACCAAAGCTTACTCAATGAGCTTAGAGTAGCTGTTCAAAATCAGGAATATGTAACCCTTTATACTGATGATGCCATGCAAGCTATGCACATGAGCACATTTCTCAAGCTCATCCCTGATAAATAGCAAATAAAAATAGGACCACTAATAGTGAAATAATCATATTTATAAGATTATAGCTGCTTATTATTTTCTGGGTTCATCATTGTAGTCTAGCTATCCTATTCTACTCCATTGTGAATACTGCAAAGTTCAATATCAAGGAGACTAAGAGCAATTTATGTCAATCATCATATATGAAGGCAGATCTCTGTGCCTGTATTTCTCTCATGGCAACCAGCCTTAATTTCCAATAAAACATTCTATGTTTAGTTCTTTAAAACTGAGGATGTGCTTTATTCCACATCTTACATCCTAATTTTCTGGCTAAAAGGCTATTCTTGGAATTAAAAACCATAAAGACCAAAGCTGACATAAAAAAGTCAATCTCTCTAGGTAAACATGCCTATTATACAGTGTACAATTCCTAGGGCTCACATTTTCATGTTATGTTCACTGTGTTTAGGCAACAGTCTACTGGAGCCTTGTGACATCTTACTTAATTTTTGTCTCCTTTCTTTTGACACAGTTGAATTGGAAACTCAGTATAACAGTGACTCAGTGGTTCTTTCTCCATGACCATGTAAAACATCTGCTTATTAACAATGATGTGTATTTCATATTTTGATGTATGGGCTAATCAACGTGTTTTATGGAATACTTTAAAAACTGTTTTCCTGCAGCAGTGTTTTTGGTATTTCATGTATTTCACTTTAGTAAGTGCCTATCAAGGAATATGATACACTGTTGGAGGCCCATATTTGAAAGAAGACAATGTGTTTCAGGAATCATCTGCCAGAAAGCTGGATCCAGAGAAGCTGGCAGAAGTTTAACAAATATAATACAGTAGGTATTCAACTCAATGACTTGATAAATAACCAAAGTACAGGTAGTTATGGGTAGTAAAGTTTCATAGTTAGGAAATCACTCTCAGAATTTAAATTTTAATACTCTTTGCAGGATGATTGGGTTTTAAGATTTTCACACTTTGACAATTTAGAATGCTTATACTCTGTAAGAATCAGGGAAATATGAACACAAGTTAAGAAAACACTGTACTGGACAATTGCTGTTTATTCCAGTCACCACTCTCTGTTCTTTTGAAAACAGTGACAATTGGTGGGTCTTTACTATGCCTCAGGATTAAAACATGAGAGAAGAACTTAAAAATATCAATGTATTATATTTCCCTGGATGCAAAATGGATTGAGGAGACTCAATCAAAATTGAGTTAATTGCTTTCTTATGTGTTTTTCAAAAAGAGGATGACCTAGCACCTCTGAATATGATTGGTAAATGAATGAGTTGAAAGGATAAAGATTTGCCATCGATTGAAATAATTACATAGGTCTCCTGGTGGTCACCTCATAATGTTATCAGTTCCTACTCAACTTGGTAAAGAAAGAAAAAAATTTTTTTTATATAATTTTTTTATTTAATTTTATATAACAAAGTCCAATTAAATGAAAACAAACATTTATACACAATATTTGGGAATTTGGGCGTCGTTCTTTCCAAACTACTTCCTGCTGGTAAGGGGCGCTGTCTTGGGGGATTCGAAGAAGATTCAGATATCCTAGCTGTAGTCTGTAGGGCTGTTTTGTCCAGCTGTTTGGAATGTAGGATCAGCTTGTACTCTGTTTCAGGCAGTCTGGTGTGATCAAACCACGTTAGTCTGGAAGGAATCCACATCTTTTCATTTTCTGTGGAAACAAAAATAGAAATCCTTTTCCCCAGTAACTTATTCTTCAACTTAAATTTTGGAGTCAAAGCATTTTTTTTAATTTAATTTATTATTTTACATGTCGATCCCAGTTCCCTCTCCCTCCCTCCCTCCCTCCCCTCCAGCCCTCCCTCCCTCCTTCCCTCCCTTTTACCCTTTCTGCCCTCTCACATGCACTCTAAACACCCTCCCCTCCCAACCCCCCACCACAATACCATATGTAGGGGAATGCCATCCAGTTGGGGTCATGTAGATCTGACAGGTCCTGTGAAGTAGGGACTAGGGCTTCTCTCCTATCTCTAGAATAAGGCAGTTATCCCTCCATGGGTGATATGTTTGCAAAGTCCTTCTGTGCACCAGGGATACATCCTGGCTCCACTGTCTGAGGTCTCTTAGACTGCTCAGACCTTCTGGCTGAGACCCATATTCAGGGGGACCCGAGGCAGTCCCCTGCTGGCTTCCCAGCTATCAGTCTAGTGGCCCTTAGCTCCTCCTTGTTCAGGTAAGCTGTCTCTATGTACTTCTACTGCATGGTCTTGTCCTCTCCATCTGCTTCTGGGTTCTAGTTTGACTCAGTGTTTATGTATGGGTGTTTGCTCCTATTTTCAACAGGCATTAGTTGAGGGCTCCATGGAGAAGTTAGTTGTTGATCTTCACTCTCCAGGAAGGGCATTTATGATAGCCTTTCCACGGAAGCTGAGATTGTTAGTTGGGAGCAGTCTTGTAGTTCCCTCTACCTAAGAAAGAGAAAATTTTAACAAGGAAAAAATTAGGAAGATTTTAGATTTATACCATCATGAGAAGCAAATAAAAAGTGAGAAAATTAAATATAGAAGACAGTGGTTTGATTTAGTGTGGTTCAGTGTTACTGCAGAAGGTCCTGAGGATCATGACTTTTATTTGAGGAAGAACTAAATTCTCATTTGATTCTGCTTCTTATTCTTTCACTTTTAATCGAGTGAATGACAGGGAGGATATCATTTGAAGAGCATCCAATAAACTATGCAAGGGTCAGCAAGGGGCACTGGAAAATAAGTTGGTGTTTGTATCTAAGGCTGGACACCAGGAGGCTGAGACTTGACAATCCTTCCCTCACAGTCATAAAGATAAGAGTACTGGTCATACATACCTAGTAAATTGTGAACAATGCAGTTATTGCCTTGGTGATAAAACATCTGTGAAACTGAACTTTTCTGATGAACACCAGCATACGATTTCCTTAATAAACCTGCAAACTAAATGATGTTAGTGAAATCTATTGGAAGAAGTCAGACAAGGACTGGTGAATAAAGGGCATGCCTGGCACAGTGGAAAGATCCATTTACATAAAACTTTGTGCCACTAACAATACTAAAGAGCCATTGTCATTTGCTTCCAATGTGCATTAAAACATTAATCACAATCAGAAACACTAGGCTAAAGAGGACATATTCATAAAGTTTTGGTTAAGAAATCCCCATTATATACAATGGTAACTATTATAAATTTTTTTTGTTAAATAAAAGAAGCAAAGTGTAGAGTTGTGAGAATCTGTAGATTATGTCTCATGGCAATTTGGCATATGATTATAAAACCAGGGTTACTTTTTTGACTCTTTTCTGACACAATTAAAGGGAATGTAGTCCATTTGTTTTCCATTCTCATTTTATTTCACAGTAAAAACAGCTGAAGTGTCACACAGCCAAAACATGATGCTGACTCTGAGTGCTACTCAGCACTTCTCCAAGTTAGAAATTGCCATTTGGTTGGAGAATCCCAACTCTGGAAGACATTCCCTCCATCACTTTGTTAAAATATTTTCAAATGAGGAAACAAAATGAAATAAAGCTTCCTGACTTGTTGGTTCTGGAATATTCTTGATTTCTCATTTGAGATTTTTTTTTAAACTATGAAATGTGAGTAAGCCATATTCTGAATGCATTGTCTGTCAAGATTTAACAGTCTTTTGGTTAAACTTATGAGTTACTGAGAATGTCCCCAAAATGTGACATTCAGGAATCATCTTTAATACATGTACCATTGAACAGAAATACTATCAAAATTTTACTACTTTAACTTAAGTCAATTATACCACTTAGCTTTCAGGCTGTTGACACAATTCAAACATTGCAACATTTTGTGGACAGCTGATATCAATCAAATTGATTAGTACAAGCCACAGTTTAATAGGCTATATTTTAGGTTGTCAGGCTTGGGCAACCAAAGCTTGATTTTAACATTTTAATAATTAATCAACAACACGAAATGGTGCTTTATTGTTGGAGTATCAACCGCAGATCTCTAGATCTTTTACAGGTGTCAGGAATGCTGTCAGCCAGAATAAGCAGAAAGATACTATTCTCTATTGCTTAAAGTGTATGATTGATTATTTCCAATAAGGTCGAATATTGAAAATTTAGTGATGTAGACAAAAATAAGAGCCAAAGGGTCTATAAAAAGGAAGGGAGGAGGAAAGGAGTAAATGTGGGAAGGAGGGAGGGATGCAGATGTTGTTTGCATTCCTCCGGTATCTCTTTCCTTGATCAGGAGAACCTGTGACCCAGTTGTGCAAGTGCTGTGCTGATTCTGTTCTTTGCTTGAATGTCTTCATGCTCCCAAAACTACTTAAGAGACTGTGGATCAGCCAGTGATGAAACAATACAAAATCTAGAGACACAGCCCCCCTCCCCAGTTCAGTGGTTCCCAACCAGTGGGCTAAGACCCCTTTGGGGAGGTCACCAATCAGATGTCCTGGATATCAGATATTTGGTTTATGATTCATAACTACCAAAATTACACTTATGAAGTAGCAATGAAATAATTTTATGGTTGGCGGTCACCACAACATGAAGGACTGTAGTAAAGTGTCGCAGCATTAGGAAGGTTGAAAAGCACTGCTACATTTCCAGGTGAAGCGACTGGTGTGATGACACTGCAGACTAGATTGCCTGACACTCTGTGGTTGTTGGATCTTTTCCCTTCCTGCCCACTCATGTTAATTTTTGTTACAGAAAACTTCCATAATAAATTGATCGTGCCATGCCTGAACCTCTGCCTTAGGTCCTTCTTCTAGAGAATGCTACTCAGAGCAACAGAAGCAAAGAGAATACGGAAGCCAACCAAGTTACAGCATGCTTTAAAAGCCTTCATGCTTTATTAACTAACTCAAGCAAAGCATGCTACTTGCCTTTGCTGTCCTACTTTGTTTCCTTAGGAAATTAGTCTCTTTACAACTAGCATTTTTGTTTTTCACTGAAAACTCCAGTTATTTTCCTGCTTGTTTTGGACATGTTGAGCTTAATCCTGCTGTCAAAAAATTTCCTATGAAACTTTGAGAACAAGCTCTATTTCTTGGTTGAAGCTTTGATTTCATTTGAAGGGATTAGTGTAAAAATAAATAAAGGTTGCTTTTGCTTTATGCAGTGGTTCTGAGTAAATGACACATGTTATAATGCAACATTAAAAGGCAAACAAGAAGGGTTCAGAGTGTTTACATAGACTCATGCTGATAAACAGAAGTCACAGAGTACATTTCTAACATGTTGGAGTGTTACCTGGCACTCTAAGTGCATTACCATGCTTATACAATTCAAAAAAGAGGAATAAAGTAATGTAATGAACGTGTATGGGAGTGGTGGGTATAACAACGGTGACAACGAGGTCAGTGTCCTAATATCTATAGCCTCTGGACAGTTCAGGTTTTCTGGCAAGAAGGAACTAAAGTTTCACAATATTCTTTCTATGTTTGGTTCTTTCTCTAAACGGAGAGTCTACCACAAGTGGAAAGTATGAAGTCACCATGTGTGATTTCTTTTGATCACAATGACAATCATCCTTTTGATTGATTCAGATTCCCACCCCCAGTGTGCTGAAGCAGAAAGATCTTTCAGGGGCTGGATCAGAATGTGACAGGGTGGTTGATGTTTTCTTTTTTATTTCTTTTATTTTTATCTTTTTGTTATTCACAATTTTAAGAGAGGTGGAAAATTCCAAGATACACCTGTCTCTCCTGTTGCAAAAGCAATGTGATGATAATCACCTGTGTTATTCTTTCACTTTGGTGACAGATACTATAAGCATACAGAGATGGAGTTTTCTTTTAGGCATCTGTCAGTTCCTGAGAATGAATGTATTACCCAAAATAAACAGTACAATGGGAATATTTATAACCTATTTCTCTTATATAAAGAGGCGAAAGCATGTATGTGTTTAACAATGAGCTGAAGCAGTCTTTGCTTTAGATACTGCTTTTTGAAATTTTTGATATTTTCAAGGTAGTTTATACTTCTCATGATATGTTTGATAATCATCAGATTGGGAAATATGTCGGCATATTTATAGTTTTTAAATTAGTTATTTGGGTATTTTTTTAGATTATAATTATATTATTTCTCCCTTCCATTTCCTCCTTCCATACACCTCTTCTTTCTCTTTTTCAAATTCATAGCCTATTTTTCTTAGTAGTACATTGTATCTTTAGAGTATAAAATTATTACTTGAAGAAGTTGCCATAATATCCTTTTGTCTTTGAAATTTATAATAACAGGATGATTACGTGAGCAAACACTAGATTTTCTACTAGGGAACATACTTAGCTTACAAAGAACCATGGGGCCTCTCAGGGTTCTTGCTTACATACAAATTCTGCTCAGATAAAATTTGAAGGAATAGGAAGACATGAATTGGTTAAAGTAACAAAAGCACTTTGGTTGTGTGGCAAGATCATGTGCTCATGGAATCATGATGGGTATAGCTGTGGAGGCATTTTCTTCAATAGTTATTGATGTGGGAGGACTCAGTCCACTGTGGTTCATTCTGCTCCCGTGGAGGTGGCCTTGTGTTCTATATGAAAGCAGACTGGGGACTAGAGAAATGGTTGAGTGGTTAAGAGCACTTGTTGCTATTGTAAAGGACTTGGGATTGGTTTGTAGCATCCACCTAGTGGCTCACAACCATCTGTTCCAAAGGATCCAATGCCCTCTTCTGACATCCTAGGGTACCTAGCATGCATATGTTGCAATACATATGCATGGGCAAGACACTCACACATGTAAGAAAAAAATATCTAAAAAAGAAAACCCCAATTTTTTTTTAAAAAAAGAAAGCAGATTGAGCAAGTAATGTAGAGAAAGCCACTAAGCCATATTTTTCCAGAGCTTCAGTTCCTGCCTCCAGGTTCCTGCTTGAGTTCCTATTCTGACTTTCTTGAATGATGGATTATATGTGAAAGTGTAAGCCAAATATACCAGTTCCTCCTCAAATTTCTATTGGTTATATTGTTAGATCAATTTCTATGTCAGTGGTGAGAGCAATAGTGAGAGGTTATCTTAAATACCCTTCCCCTACATGAGAATAATGAACTACCTTAAATGCCATCCTAGAGCCTTCATTCAGTAGCTGATGGAAGCAGAAGCAGACACCCACAGCTAAACACTAAACCAAATGCTTGGAATCCAGTTCAGAGAGGGAGGTGTGAGGAACAAAGAGGTCTTGAAGCTGTCTTGTGTCAGGCTAGGATTAAAATCTTTCATATTCATGCACTTTTTAATAGGAGATGTGGGCCACAGCTACCATGAGACCAATCTTAAATATCTTTGATAAGAAATGACTCTTCTGAGGACGCAAAATTTCAAAAATCCTAAGTGGATCAATTTCTCAGTTAACTTAAACACAGTGCTGGCTGAGACTCTGTAGAAGGTAGTACAAATGTATCTCAGGAATAGAATACTGGTCTCATCAGGTGAACTCATCAGATTTTGCCTATTTAAGAGGGCCCATTGTTTTACTACTTGTTATCAATAAGAAGTTATCAGTACTACCAAGGGGATAATGACATATCATAAAATTTCATCTTGGCCTATGTTCATTGAAAATTTGCATATTCTCTGGAAGTGGTAAGTAGATAGTCTCAGTAAGTTAGAGCTCTTGTTGTTGGGTCCTTGTAATTTCCATACAGCATGATACTTTACATATGGCTAGCACCATGGGGCTCATGACAAGTTCTAGACAGATGCTTATCTACAGAAGTGTGTTTACTTTTATATGATGTAATTCTTATAAAGTGAGCCTGCTTCTCTTCTATATGAATCTTCTTTCCCTCTTGTGTTTTCTCTATATTTTTTTTGATGTGTCACAAAAGCCTCAGCTCATGTACATACTTTATTTTGGATTTTCAGACTCTAAATCCATGAGCTATATACAATTTTATGAATTACCTACTTTCAGGCTTTCTGTTACAGTAACAAAAAATTGAGTAAGACTTAAATATTTTATGTTATATTTCATTACAGAGTATGATTCTAAGGAAAACAACTCTAACTGCTCAGCATGTAGCAAAGATCTTATATTAAAAATAGGTGTGACAGAGTCCATATTAAATATAATGATTTAAAAAGTTCAAGGCAATGTTTTCATCATAAAATATTTTAGGAATATGTTTATAAATGAAAGTATAAAATTATTATGTTATGATGTAATTATACTTCTAGATCAGTCAAGTGAGACTTTATGGGATAAATAGGTGGACTACTTGACTAATTTTCAGATTAGATTTTAAGTTAAAGTATCAGCAATAGTGATATTTCAATCGAGAATTAACATTAATCAGTTATCACTAGATTTGTGTCTGACAAGAAAATTACAAAACCTGACACTTTAGCAATGCTGAAAATACACAGACTTTGATATTTTAAAGCATATTATTTGTGAAAGTTTTATTGATAAAATGTAAACCAATTGCACACAATATGAAATGCTTAAAATCTATTACTTATAGACCTCTTACTTGTATTTGGTCTACCACCCCTGTATTTTGAATGCTGACTTCTCTACTAGCAGGAAAAACAAAAGAAAGAAAAAGAAAAAAAACCACACCTTTTTATCTGCCTAATGCTAGGATATTAAAAATATTGGCAGTATTGACTCCATTGTGTTCTTTCAGCTGAAATAAGTATTCCTTGTCACTCATGTTCTATGTCTATCAGGTTCTCTGAATAAAATCCTTCAATCTTCCCAGCAAAGCCTCTTTGACTTAATTTAGGTTCTCGTGGGTAGTGACTACTTGTTTAGAGTGTAAGTGTGATTTGGAGAGAGGAAGGATCTGCAAAGTGTTGTCTCCTGTTGTATGTAGCTACATAGGGCAACATAGTTCTGATGGCTCTGAAGTGTCCAACATGGTGTATCACACATATTGTATAACTGCTGACTGAGTCACTTCAGTTCTCAAAGTAATCCTCCTTCCATGTGGGCTTTCACCACTGACTACCATAGTCTGAGCTTCTTTTCAGGCCAATAATAGTAAATGGTGAAAGTCCACATTGAAGGTGTGCTGCTCCAATTTTCTGTGTGCATCTTCAGGGTCACACAGCTTCATGATGAAAGGGTAGAGTAGGTAGCTTCTCACACTTGTCTTCCTTTTTCAAAATGAAGATGAGCCATGGACATTGAAAAGACCACATTTTTAAACCATAAAGAACAGCTGACAAATTGAACCACAATGTCAAAGGAAGGACATTTGACAAGGGAGAAAAGGGGATTGAAGAGAGTCTTTGGAAGTGACAAGAGAAAATGAGAAAAGTTCTGTTCTGTTCATGAACCATGTGGTGAAACTCCTAACAGAATAGAATGTGCAAGGCTGGGAGACTCTATGACTTCCAAATCCCTGATGATAGCACTTTGTAGGAGTACTTGGGAATAAGAATACCCTGGCAGCAGAGACCCAACCTGCTGAAAGTTCAAGGACTAAAACGTGAGAGGTAGGCAGGAATAACACCTTAACAAACTCAACAAGTAAGTCTAAAATAACTGAATGAGCTTTTCTTTCTAGCCATCTATACCTTTGTGTTAGCGGTTTTTCCATAGAAACACTTTCCCCCAGGGATCCCCAGTGATCACATTGGTCTGGAACACTGATAGGCATTTTTTTACTATGCTGCCTACCCCCATTCTGAATTATCAAGACTTACTCTTAATCCTATAGCAGCCTTCTTATAAAATCCTCTTCTCCCACTCTACCTCCATTCTCTGAAGACTCCACATCTTGGTACAAAATTGATCCTCCTAGCTCTTTTTCAGGACCTCTCTTAGCCTTTTTTCCTAGTCCATCTCCATTCCTTTTTGTCACCTGCCTGTCACCAGAAACACTCTCTACCAGGGAACCCACAGTCACCACATGCACAATAGATTAAAAAACATGGAAGAGGGAATTTCAGGTCTATAAAGTAGAAGAAATGTATAGCTCAATCAAAGAAATGTTAAATCTAAAACTGTCTAGTTATACAATACCCAGGAAGTTTAGCACATTATGATAAGACAAAAATCCATATATAATATAGACAGAAAACTTCATTCTGAAGAAGTTAACTACACCTAAGACACAGGAATAAATAATTCTAGACAGTAAATCCCACTCGTTAACAACAACAACAAAAACCTACACCATAACATAATAATAAATTTCAGGACCCTATAAATTCTGATCATTGATTACTCTCAATGTCAATACTACTGATTTCCCAATAAGACATAGAGTAACACATTGAACTAAAAAGTAAGATCCATTCTTCTGCTGCATCAAAAAACACACCTTAATAGTGAGATAGACACCACTTCAAGATAAAAGGACAGGAAAAAATATTTCAAGCAAATGAACCTAAGAAGGAAGCAAGTGTAGTCATTCTAATATATGAAAAAATAGACCTGAAATTAAAACTAATCAAAAGAGATAGGGAAGAACACCATATACTCATCAAAGGAAAAATCCACTAAGAGGATAATGTAATTCTAAACATTTATGCACTAAATACAAGGGCACCCAAGTTAATAAAAAAAATCACTATCATAGGTAAAATCACATATTGACCCACACAGTAATACTAGATGGTTTAGACACCCCACCCTCACCAGTAGACTGGCCATCTAGACAAAAACCAGAGAAATACATCATAAATCAAATGGATTAAAAAGACATTTATGGACATTCCATGTATTCACTAAAAAATATACTTTATTCTTGGCAGCTCATGAAACTTCCTCCAAAATTAACCATGTTCTGAGGCAGATAGAAATCACTGATGTAAGAACAGTGAAATAACACTCTGTATCCTACATGACTATGGTGGATTTAAGCTGGATGTCAACAACTCCAGAAACAACAGAAAACATACAAACTTGAGGAAACTGAATAACCAACTACTGAATAAAAATGAGTCAAAAAATAACTCTAGAAATTAAAAACCTTATAGAATAGAATGAAAATGTAAACACGAAACACCCAAACTCATAGGTGACAAGTACATAGCACTAAATTCTTAAATTAAAAAAAAACACTAGAGAGATTTCATATTACTAACTTACTGACACAGGTGAAATTTCTAGAACATCAAATAAACATAATATCCCAAAACAATAGACAGTATAAAAGAATCAAACACAGGGCTAAAATCAATGAAATAGAAACAAAAAATTTACAAAGAACCAATGAAATGGAATTGGTTCTTTGAGAAAATCTACAGGATTAACAAACCCTTAGCTAAATTCATCAAAAGTCATCATGAGATCTTCTCCCTTTCCTCGCCTAGTATGTGGTGGATTTTAGAGAAGGTTCCAGGTCGATCGTATATTCTTTTGTTTTAGGGTGGAGTGTTCTATAGATGTCTGTTAAATCCAACTGAGACATAACTTCTGTTAGTTCTTTTGTTTCTTTGTTAAGTTTCTGACTGGTGGTCCTGTCTAGTGGTGAGAGTGGCATGTTGAAGTCTCCCACTATGAGTGTGTGAGGTTTTTTGTGAGCTTTGAGTTTTAGTAGCATTTCTTTTATGAATGTGGGTGCCTTTGTGTTAGGGGCATAGATGTTCAGAACTGAGACTTTGTCCTGATGGATTTCTCCTGTGATGAATACGAAGTGAACATCTTCATCTCTTTTGATTGATTTTGGTTTAAAGTCTAACTTGTTAGATATTAGGATAACCACACCTGCTTGCTTCTTGGGTCCATTTGATTGGAAGATCCTTTCCCAACCCTTTACCCTGAGATAATGTTTGTCTTTGAAGCTTAGATGTGTTTCTTGTATGCAACAGAAGGATGGATTCTGTCTTTGTATCCATTCTGTCAGCCTGTGTCTTTTTATAGGTGAGTTAAGACCATTAATGTTGAGGGAAAGTAAGGAGCATTGTTAATGCTTGTTTGTTTTGGATTTGTTGTTGGAGGTAGTAATGTGAGTATATTTGCCCTGCCTTACCCTTGGGATCTGGTGAAGTGGGATTATCTATTGGCTATGTCTTTGTGAGAGTAGTTAACTTCCTTGGGTTGGAGTTTGTAGATACGTATTGTGAAAATGTGGCTTTGTCATTACATATCTTGTTTTCTCTATCTATAGTGATTGAGAGTCTTGCTGGGTATGGTATCCTTGTCTGGCATCCGTGGACTCTTAGTACTTGTAGAACATCTATCCAGGACCTTCTGGCCTTGAGGGTTTCCATGGAGAAGTCAGGTGTAATTTTGATAGGTCTGCCTTTACATGTTGCCTGTCCTTTTTCCTTCGCTGCTCTTAATATTCTTTCTTTATTCTGTATGTTAGGTGTTTTGATTATTATGTGTCAAGGGGTCTTTTTCTTTGGTCCAGTCTATTTGGTGTTCCGTATGCTTCTTGTACTTTCATGGGCATGTCCTTCTTCAGATTGAGAAAGTTTTCTTCAATGATTTTGTTGACTATGTTTTTGGCATCTTTGAGCTGGTCTTCTTTGCCTTCTTCTATGCCTATTATTCTTAGGTTTGGCCTTTTCACAGTGTCCCACATTTCCTGGATGTTTTGTGTTAAGGATTTGTTGGACTTAAGGTTTTCTTTGGTCGGTGAATCTATTTCCTCTAGTTTATCTTCAGCACCTGAGATTCTCTATTCCATCTCTTGAATTCTGTTGGTTATGCTTGCATCAGTAGTTCTGGATCATTTGCCCAGTTTTTATATTTTCAGCATTCCCTCAGTTTGTGTTTTATTTATTATCTCTATTTCAGTTTTCAAGTCTTGAACTGTTTACTTCGCCTGTTTGATTGGTTTTTTTTTTTTTCTTTCCTTACTTTCTTTAAGAGATTTGTTCATTTCTTGCTTTTTTTTTGCATGGTCTTTTCTCTATTTCTTCCAATTTTTTGTTCGTTTTTCTTCCATTTATTTAAGGGATTTTCTTACATCATCTTTGAAGGCCTCTATAATTTTTATGAAGATATTTTTTAAGTGGTTCTCTTCTGCTTCATCTGCTTTGGGGTGTTCAGGTCCAGTTGGTGTAGAGTCCCTATATTCTGTGGTGTCATTCTTTCTATTGTTAGGTGTTTTCATGTATTGCCATCTTCCCATCGCTTTTCCCAGTCAGTGCAGGTGGGGTGTCTCTCCCTCTATGCTACTCCCCTGGTAGGCTTAGGTGGGTCAGAAATTTGATGTCTATAGCTCTTGGTGGTCTAAGTTCTCTTAGAGGTGTCTCCTCAGTCAGGGTCCCAGCGATGGAGGTCAAAGATCTGGCTGGCAGGAATTCAGGATGGTCCCACAGGGATAGGTGGATCTCTGGTTCAGAGATCTGGAGGCAGGAACTCAAGTTGGTCCCTCATGCCGGTCTAGTGTGCTCAGAGCAGCTCCAGGAAGTTCCCTGGAGGTGACAGCATTGTTGGATCCGCCCTCTGTTTCAGTGCTCAACCAGGGCAGTGTGGTAGTGGGTTAGTTAGGGCACTGGGAGGGGGAGGGCAGGCTCTTCACGGGGGGGGGGGGGGGCGGGAGGGGGGTTGTTGTGTATCAGAGCACCAGGAGGAGCTCTCTGGCTGGGGACACGACATGGAGGAGCGAGATTCTGGGCCAATCCAGGGAGTTCCCAGGAAAGAGTGTTGGGGGGATTCAACCCAAACTGGTCCCAGACTCACCTCCTGCAGAGGCTCTGTGATGAGGGTCAAAGATCTGGCAGACAGGGACTCAGGATGGTCCCACGGGGATAGGCAGACCCTGGCAGGGGCCCGGAGCTCTGGCAGAGGACTTGCAGTGGAGCTCATAGGATATTCTTTAAAAAAAAATCATTACTCTATAAAACTGGAAAACTAAAAAACATGGATGAATTTTATGATATATACAACCGACTAAAGTTAAATAAAGATCAAATAAGCAATTCAAATAACCTGTAACATTATGAAATAGAATTAATTAAAAGTCTCTCAATCCTACCACCTATAAAACCCCAGGGCCAGATGAATTCAATACAGAATTCTACTGGATCTTCACAGATGAATTAATGCCAACACTCCTCAAATTATTCTATAAAATAGAAACTGAAGAAACATTTCCAAATTCCCTTTAGGAAGCCTCTATTACCCTTATACCAAAACTACACAAATACACAATGAAAAAAAGAATGTTATACACCCATATCTTTTATGAACATAGACACAAAAATTATGAATAAAACACAAACAGAATCCAAGAACACATTAAAGGATTATCTACAATGATTAATTTGGCCTCATCTCAGAAGACCATGGGTCTTTCAACATAACATAAATCAATAAATCATTAAATGAAGAAAAGGCCATTGACAAGGTCCAACATCTTTTCATGATAAAAGTTCTGGCAAAGACTAAAGACACAAGGGACATACCTCAGTGTAGCAAAGGTGATTTCTAGCAAGCCCACAGTCAACACCAACTCAAACAAAGAGAAGCTGGAAGCATTACCACTAAAATTAGAAACAAGACAAGGTTTACTACTCTCTCCATATCTATTCAATAAAGTACTTGAAGTGTTAAAGCAATAAGACAACTGAAGGAGGTTTAGAAGATACAAATAGGAAAAGAATAAACAGATTACCTTTATTTGCAGATGATATGATTTTATACATAAAGACCCTAAAATTTGCATCAGCAAACTTTTACAGCTGATAAACACTTTCATCAAAGCAGAAAGTTACAAAATCAACACAAAGATATCAGTAACCTTTTTATGCACAAATGAGACTGAGAAAGAAATTGGAAATAATACCTTACAAAATAGCCTCAAAAAAATATCTTGGGATAACTCTAACCAACCAGGTAATCAGGTGAAAGAGTTGCATATAAAAACTTTAAGACACTGAAGAAATAAATTGGAGATGATATCAGAAGATGAAAATACCTCTCATGCTCATGGATCAGTAAGATTAATATTGTGAAAATGGTCACTCTACCCAAAAGTAGATTCACAGATTCAATGCAATCCCCATCAAAATTCCAACACTGTTCTTCACCATTTTTTTTTTTAAAGAGAAACAAACTTCAATTTCACAAAGAAACACAAAATTCCAGTATGGCTAAAACAATCCTGTATAAATAAAAGAACCACTGGAGGTATTACCATCCCAGATTTTAAGTTGTATTGCAGAGTTATAATAATGAAAACACCATGACATTTGATTAAAGCAGACATGGAATCAATGGAATCAAACTTAAGATCCAGATACAAGTTCACAAACTTATAGACACCTGATTTTTGAACAAAAACAAACAAACAAACAAACAAACAACAACAACAACAAAAAACCCAAAAGTACACATCACAGGAAAGACAGAATCTTCAACAACTGGTGCTAGTCAAACTGGATAGCTAAGTGTAGAACACAAATAAATCAAATCTGTTATCCTGCTAAAAAACTCAGTGCAAAATGAATCAAGGGCCTCAGCATGAGAGGAGATAACCTGAATATGATAGAAGAGAAAGAGAAAATAATCTTGAATTCACTGAAAGAACTTTGTGCTCAGGATCCTGAGTATGGAGGCACTAACAATTAATAATGAGACCACATGGAGCAGAAGAGCTTCTGTGAGGCAATGAACACCATTTAGGGAAGTTGGCAGGCAGTCTACAGAATGGTAAAAGATCTTTACTAATTATGCATCTGATAGAGGGTTAATATATAGAATATATAAAGAACTAAAAAAAACCCCTGAATATTAAGAAAACAAATAAGCTGGGCATTGGTGGCACACACCTTTAATCCAGCACTCGGGAGGCAGAGGCAGGTGGATTTCTATGAGTTCGAGACCAACCTGGTCTACAAGAGCTAGTTCCAGGACAGGATCCAAAGCCACAGAGAAACCCTGTCTGGAACCACCAGCACCCCCACTCCGAAAAAAAAAACCTCAAAACAACAACAACAAAAAACCAAATAACACAATTTAAAAACGGCTGGTTACAGACGAAGCAGAGAGTTCTCAAAAGATGAAATTCAAAGAGCTGAGAGGCACTTAAATGTTCAACATCCTTAGCCACCAGGGAAATGAAAATAAAAAGTAGTTTGATATTTCATTTTATCAGCTATTAACTGGAGTGAAATAAAAATTTGCTGCTAAAGGGATAGAACTGGGAGCAACCATCCTGATCAAGGGAACCAAGATCACAAAAGGCAGGTGCTGTATGTTTTCTCTTATGTGGATGTTAGCTTTTAAGCCTTTGATATGTGTGCTATAATTTGGATAATCACAAAAGTTATCTACCTAGGAAGAGATTAGGTTGGAGGAGAGGGTATTCCAAGGAAGAAGAAATAGAATATAGCATTATGGAGAGACAAGAGTGAATCTAGATGATGAGGATTAAATAAGGAAAGAATGGAAAAGAAGGGTAAAGGAGGGATTATGGGTAGGGACACCAGCACTAAAGACCATTTGAAAACCACATGGAAAGCTATACTATAGACATTTCCTAAAATATACACAGTTCATGTACTGGGGACAAATACTGGTCCCAATTCCAGTTTCCCCCACAAACTGCCCAAGCCACACAATTGTCACCCACACTCAGAGGACCTAGTTTTGTCTTGTGCAGGTTCCCCTACTGTCAATCTGGAGTCAGTGAGCTCCCATTACCTCAGATCAGCTGTTTCTGGGTATCCCCATCATGGTCTTGACCCCTTGCTCATATTATCTATAACTCAGCCTTTGTCTGCACTCCAGGAGCTTGGCCCAGTACTTAGCTGTGGATCTCTGTATCTGCTTCCATAAATTTTTCGGTAAAGGTTCTATGATGACAATGAAGGTAATTACCAATCTGATTACAGGGGAAGGGCAGTTAAGGCACCCTCTCCACTATTGCTTAGAGTCTTAGCTGGGGTCATCCTTGTAGATTCCTGGGAATCTCCCTAGTGTCAGGTTTCTTGCTAACCCCATAATGGCTCTCTCTATCAAGTTATCTCTTCTCTTGCTCTCCCTCTCTGTCCTCCCCCCCCAACTCAACCATTCTATTCCCCTTCTCTCCCAATTTACTAAGGAGATCTTGTTTATTTCACCTTCCCAGGGGGATCTATGTGTGTCTCCTTTAGAGTCTTCCTTGTTACCTAGCTTTTCTGGGCCAACTAGACTATCTTATGTCTCCAGGTAAAACCTCTAGTGCCAAGAATGGGTAAGTTCTTATTGAATCTTTAGCCAAAGGACCCCCATGGAAACCTCCAGCCATCACATGTGTTTGCTAAGGTTATTGAGTACTCTCCACAACCTGATAGGTCTTATATCTGAGGACAACTGTTACTTATGTCACTGAGATAGAGAAGTTGAGCTTGTGCATAACTTGAAGCTCTAGCCCTACTGAGTAGTATTCACTGTACTGGGAAGTACTCTGCACACTACTGAAGAGAAAAGATAATCATCCATATTACCCAACTATAAACCCTGTGACCCACTATAGTGATCTGTCTGCAAGATATGCTGGTTCAATCATGGCACAAATGTTATGAGAGTAACCAGCCACATTTTGGAGTGGCATCTTGTTCTGCCAGTGGACTTGGGGGGGGGGTAGCTGCACCTTAAAGTGTGGCTTCAGTGTGTAGAAATGAAACACCTTATAAGGAAGAGGAGGGACTGGCTCACTCTCTCTTGGGTTGTGGTGAGAGCATCCTGAAGGGAGTGACTGCATCTCCAGGAGCAGGAAGACCATAATGGTTTTTACCATCACTGTGTGAGTGCTTCCTAAATAAATAAATACTGTTAATTCTTTATCTGGGTATTGTAGACTTTCTAAAACCCACCTTCAATTTATTTTATTTTATTTAAGGCCCACTCTATATAATGAAAACTGACGCTGCTAAAGTGACCAAGAACCTGAGGCTTGATAATAGGTCATGGGCTTGAGGGGAAACCTAGCACTATTATTCTGCTAAGTGAACATAGCAATACAATAACTCCTAATGACATATTTCTATGCTTATAGATCTGTACATCACTCACATCAGGGAAGCTTCTTGCAGTAGCTGGTAATTAACACAGAGACCCACATTTGGACAGTATACAGAGATAAAGACTTTGAAGCACTCAATACTAAATAGGGTGTCTTTATCAAAATCCTCCCCTCAAGGCTCAGGGGTGTATGAGGAATAGGAGGCTGATAGAAGCTAAGAGCAGAGGTGATGCATGACTGTGAAGATATGATGTCTTGCAGACCGATGCACACATGATCTCACAAAGATAGTGTCAGAATGCAGACAACCTGCATAGGTTCAAGCCAGAAGGGGTTCCTGCGCTGAGAAGAGGTGGACATGGGCTCTTACCCCTAAATGAGAAGCTATCTGCAGCTGATACTCATTGGCAAAGAGAAAATTCGTTTTCTTCAGCTGAGTCTCATTGGGTACATCATCCACTTCAGGGCAGGCTCCATTCCCAGGAGTAGCTGACTAAAACAAAATTATTTTAATGGTACTTGGGGGAGTTTTTGTTTCATTTTGCTTTGTTTTGGCATTTTTTCATATTGGTCTTTTGTTTGCTTATTTTAATTTTCATTTTTTGTGGGTTAATTTTTGTTTCCTTTTTTTTAAGGAAAGAGAAAAAACTCATAACTTTTGGTGTACATGGAGATAAGAAGGATCTGAGAGGAAATGAGGAAGGGGAAACATTAATGAGGTTTATTGTATGAAAAGTATTTTTCAATAAAAAGTCAGATAACTGAAGGCCATATTTAATTCAACTTTAAGTAAAAAGAAAAAGTAAGTATTTCCTATATGTCTGTATGTTTATGGCTATAGTTATGGGTATGTAGATTTCTAAGAATGACAGTGGACTTTTGAAAGAGCTGAAAGAGATTTTTTTCACTATACAAATGATAACATTTCTATTTAGGAAACAGGCAGGACACAAAGCTTAACTGACTGTATAAATTGAGTGTTATTTGCCATAAAACATTAAGACATTGAAAGAAAAAAAAATGTCTCGATTTTCTGCAACCTGTTTAGCTCTTAAAAAGAAGTCTTACAGGAATTTGGCAGTTTGCATCCTGAGCACTATTCAGCAGAGACAGGCCTTTAGCCAATGGGTTAAGTAGACTGACTGTTGGCAAGCTACACTGTTGTAATCCATCTGCTGTCCAAGCCTGGTTCCATGAAACATCAGGCACATCTAACTTCATTGTTTTGGTTCCACATTTATTAAACAACATTCTGCTTAGTCTTTCAGTGTGTGCCCATGGGAAAACAGTGTGTTGTTCATAAGGACTTCATGTATGTCCATCTCTGCAATATTATTTCCAATTCTAATTATAGTCAGATTCTGGCTTGTTTATCTTCGCCAGGAGTTTGTGTAATGTGAACTTATTCTTGTGAAGTGAATTTATTACTTGAACACTGACAAAATGGGGTATAAAGCATGTAAAACTGCACACCAATTTGAGGTCCATAGTAAACTTCCAGTGGTAAAGAATACTATTTTGTGAGTGTCCATGGGAAGCAGCCAGCCTTTCTTCTGGTGAAGACCCAGGAGATTACTTTTCCTATACTTGGCATTTGACTCCTTCCTGTGATGCATTTCCTGGACCCTATATCACTTCTCGCTATTTGGGGGTTCACTTATGGATTCCATAATCTGCTGTGCTAACAGAGAGACTTCACCACCAATAGTAAGTTTTCCAAAGGTCACTTTAGGTCTCTCCATATTGAAAGGCTTATGAGTGACTGGTGCCTTTCTTTAGCCTCTCTCAGGTAGATATTACTTCATGCTTTTCTTCAGAAGTGAGGGGTTTCAGGACATCGTTATTTGCATCCAGAATTGCAAGGCTTTCTGAGGGAGTAACAGCTCTTTATGTAAGTAACTCTAATAGTCTACTGTTGTGCAGAGTAAAATTATCTTTGGCAAATGTTAAGGTTTCTAATGTTAATGAAATAGAGTTTCCATCACTGGTCTGTGCTCAGTGGTAACTTCTTATTGACAGCTGTGGCAGCTGATGTTCCAAAAGCATAATTTGTATTAGTGTACATGTAGGTTAGAGATGTTTGTCATCCAAATTAGGATGTATGTAGGAATAAATCAACACTTTCATGAGTAATATGATATATAATCACCCCATACATAGGCCACATCGATCAGGAAATGTCACAGATATGCAAAGCAACATTCATCACTAGCCATCATTACCCAGGATGATATAAGCTTTGTTTTGACGAGTCAACACACATACTTTATTATATGAAAGGCATTCAAAGCATCATACACATGTTGGAATTTAAAAAAATCTTTAATATGAAAAATTTGTAACTAAAGGTATCAAAGAGAAATTTTCTAACTTTAAAGAGAGTTATTCCGAGCAATGAAATAGACAAGTTAGTTTGTTCATAACATAGGATCTCAATGACTATGAAAAGCATATGGTACATTTTCTTTAGAGGTGTGGAAGAAACTGCACTGGAAAGATGATACTCTGGGGGGGGGAGCTATTTTTCAGTTACCATGTGTAGATAAAAGAGCACTCTAATAACTATTTCTATAGTAACACATCACAAGTATATTCCATGTAACTTTTTCTTTTTAAATTATATTTTAAATAATTCCATAGAATTTCATTAGAAGATCCATAATTAAATGAAGTATTTCCTTATTATGTTATCTTGAGACTATTTCCTAACCATTAGTTTTTGCTAATAGTAGATCAATAGTTAGGCATTTCTTATTAAGAAGTCCTTATAATTTATCTATAAACTTATAAATCATAAAATGAAACAAAAACATCAAACTTAATATTCACTGTAAGAAATATTTGCCACAGTTCATAGAAACTTGTGCTATTATTAGTTATAAATGGAAATGAAACCTTTCAAATTTCGGCAGTGCTCACTGGCAATAAGAGAGAGATTGAAAAGTATCTTCAATTTTCTGCCACTGGGACCATTTGAGACTGCAAGTTTGGTCTTAGAGGTCATTTTGTCCCAGCCAATAGTGCATCCTCTGTGGCCAACATAGAAATCTTACAGAAAATGACCCTCTTCCCTGTGTACTAATGATCCCATGCTAAGTTTCTCATAGGTAAGCTGCTCTTACTTCAAATCTACTTTATCAAAATAACATTCTTTTAAAAATAGACTCATTTGTTTAAAACATCTATATAAACATCCAAGATGTACTAGATACGAAGTATTTCCTATGTTATACAGTTTATTGTCTTCTTTGAAATACGATCTTCTAATTTACATCCGAAAACCTTGCCAGAGTGTAAATCTCAGTCAACATAGTTAAATTCAACTATTAATCCATAAAACATGTGTTTACTATACAGATTAGAGAACAAATCTGTTTTCTGTTTGGAGAAAGATACCATGATAGTCTTCTCTACCTATGTAAACATCGATGGGAGATTATTAAAGCTGAAGCTGACATAAACATGTTGACATGTAAAAGTAGAGAAATATCTCAGTGATCAACTTTTATTATAAATGCATATCATGTGCCATAATGAAATCTAATAGTACAATCAATATATGCTAATAAAAGTACACACCTGGCTCTATTTGGAGCTCTCTTCTGAGACACGGTTGATTTGTCCCTGATAGCAAATTCCTCTCATAGAGACTAGCTAGTAAGCTTAAATAACATAGGAGAAGAATTATAATTAAAAGTAAACATAACTGAGGAGCCATTGGCAGTTGGTGGTTACTTGGGAAATGAGAATCAGTTTTCTTTAAAGATGCAGTCTCTGGTAGATTGCCAACCCTGCAGTAGATTTCCCTAAAACTCTGGTGCACTGGCAAAACTAAATGGACTTAGTAGGTTTAAAGGAGAGTACATGAAGTTAAGATGAAGATCTGAGGAGATTTGGCAAGAGCTATAAATGACGTGGTGGTGGATTTGATGAAAACACATTTTATACACTTACGAAATTCTCAAGAAATTAAAAAACATTCAAAAACTCCAAAGAACAAAGTATAAATAACATAGTGTACCTTATAATAAAAGAACAAAGTAAATATGTAGTTATAAAATATGATCACAACACTAGTCTGATTATGTAAATGAATAAGCTTAGCTTATCTTTTGAAAGTAATCCAGCATTTAATCACAAAGGTAGACTCTATACCTTTCCTAAGACAAAACAAAGAAAACTGAGGTGTAACAAGGACTCATGAATAGCTATAGGCTTCTCAATAAGAAGACATGCACTACCAGTACAAAACAGATCAGCAATCAGGTAGTTACAACGCAAGAAAACTAACAAGCCAGCTGAAAATGGGGTACAGGACTAGACAGAGAATTATCAGAAGATGAAACATCTGAGAACTGTTCAACATCTTTAGCTATCAGGAAAATGAAATGAAAACTAAAACTATTTTGAGATTTCATCTTAATCTATTCAGAAAAGCCAAGATTAATAAAACAAATGACAACAGATGCTGTCAAGTATATGAGGATAGGGAACCGCTGATTCATTGCTAATTGGAGTGCAAACTGATACAGCTATGTTGGAAATCAGTGTGTAATTTCCTCAGAAAGCTAAAATCTTCTTGAAGAGCCAGCTATACCAATCTTGGACTCATGCCCAAAGACTCCATCACAACACAGACGTTCTTGCTCATCCAAGTTCATTGCTGCTCTATCCCTAATAGTCACAAATAGGAAACGGCCAGTATGTCTATCAATTGATGAATTTTAAAGAAAGTGTGGTGTAATTACACAATGTAATATTATTCAGCTCTTAAGAAAAATTAAATCATGAGATTTACTAGTAACTGGATGGAGGTAGAAACAATCTTCCTGATTGAAGTAACCCAGAAAGATAAACATTGCATGTTTCCTCTTATATGTGGGTGCTACCCTATAGGCTTTACATTTCTGTGTTTCTTTTAGAATACTCAAACTGGCTAGGTGGGGTGGGGTGAAAAGGAAATCTTCCAAGGAAGAGAGATATAGAATAGAATAGTGTTATAAAAAGGGGAAATTTGGTTAGGAGGAATTAATGGGTAAGGAGATGGGAGGAGAGGGGAAACTGACACTAAAGCCCCTCTGAAAAGCTATATAGAAACCTACTATTTTAGAAGCTCCGTGTGTGTGTGTGTGTGTGTGTGTGTGTGTGTGTGTGTGTGTAATTTAAAAGTTACCATATAATGTGGAAGAAAATGCCCCTCATAGGCATCATATGCTACCAAACAAAACCCAAGGAACCAGGAATGTGATGGGAGATGTCATTCTGTAAATGTTTCTCATACTGGTTAATGAATAAAGCACTGTTGGCCAATAGGAAAGGAAGATAGGCGGGACTAGGAGACGAGGAGGAAAGAGGAAGTAGTAAGGAGGAGTCAAGATGGAGAGTATGGAGAAAGCAGAATGCCGGCTGGCTCCCCAGTAAGAGAAGACCACGTGGAAATACTAGATTAGCAGAAATGGGTTAATAATTAAGGCAGAGCTAGCCGATAAGAAACTAGTACCTGGCCAACAGAATCATATCAAATACAGAGTCTCTGTGCGTTATTTGGGGCTGGCGTGGCGGCAGGACAAGACCAGGTGGTGGGCGGAAAAACCTTACTCCTTACAGGAATTGGTTACATATTTTTGAGGGATTGGCCAAAGAGGTGCCATAGACTCTCCCAAATATTACAGGATAATAGCTATTGGTTGTTCTACACAACCAGATGGTAATGCCCTGTTTCTGAAGACATCATATACTTAAAAGTTATCAATCATAGAGAAATTGAGCTTGTGCCTAATTAGAAACTTCACTAGTGTTCATAGTGCTGGAAGGAAGAACATCAGTATCAGCCAACTATGAACCCTGCCCACCACAATATCATTCTATCTATAAATATACCATGGTGCAATGGTGACAGAAATGTTAATTGCAATGACCAACCACTTTTTAAAAGTGCATATAAAGTATGCTACATGAGATAGAACACACATTTGACACTGTTAAGGAGACCAAAAACCTGGAGTAGATAAGTCATGGGTTCTCGGGAAAACCTACTATAATTATTCTTTTAAGTGAACATAGCAAAAAAAAAAAAAAAATCCATATTGATATGTTTCTACACTTATAAACCATCATAGGAGAAGCTCCTTATTGGAGTATATGGCAATTAACACAGAGACCCACATTGTATAATTTGTAGAGTGAGATACTTTGAAACAATCAGCCCTAAATGGGATACTGTTATTATACTCCTCCTCTCAAGGCTCAGAGATCTATGTAAAGGAAGAAAAAGAAAGATTGTAAGAGACAGAGATAGGGGATTACTCCAGTGAAATAATGTTTTCCAGACAAACCTGTACTGTTGCACATATGAACTTAAGACTGGCAGCATGCCCAAATATGCACAAGTTCAAACCAAAAAAAAAAAAAAAAAAAATCCCATTATGGAGAGGGGGAAGTCAGTACAAAGTTCCATGCCTAAACTAGAAGAAAGTAATGAACACAGACATCTACAACATTCAGGGAGTGAAAGACTTTGAAGTATTCAGTCCTAAATGGAATATCTTTAACAAACCCCTCCCTTCAAGGCTTATGAGTTTCTGAGGAAGAAGAGGTAGAATGATTGTAAGAGTCAGAGGGGTTGGATGACTCCAAGGAAGCAGCATTCTTCAGTTTCAAGGGAGCTAATATGCACATGAACTCACAGGCTGTGACAGTCCCCACATGACATAACAAGCTCAAGACAAAACCCCAGTATGAAGAAGGGTAAGTGGACACAAAGTCTCCCCTTAACCAAGAATCTGTAATGGATTCCATGTTGTTTTGTTTTGTTTGTGCTCTCTTTTTAGTTTAGTTTAGTTTAGTTTTTGTATTTGTTTTAGGGAGCAATTCAAAAGTAAATTCTCCTTTTATTGAAAATGGATTTTTTTCTCATACATCCTAATTGCAGTTTTCCCTCCCCCTACTATATTCCACTTCCTCCCCACCTTAACCTCTGCGCTGAATCCACCCCTTCCTGTCTCTCATTAGAAAATAAATATGCCTCTAAGGGATAATAACAAAGCAAAACAAAATGTAGTAACAAATAACACATTAGAATTGGACAAAAACAAGCCAATAAAAGAAAAACAGCCCAGGAGAAGGCACAAGAAATAGAGACCCACTTATTCACACATTCATGCATCCCATGAAAAGAATGTTAGTTTGGATTTATCAAAAAGAGAGAAAGAATGTGAAGTTGGATTGGTAGGAAATGCAGGATCTTGGAGGAGTTTGGTAAGGAAAAATAATCTGGTCAAAATATGTTCTATGAAAAAGTTAAAAAAATAAAAACAACCCAACTCCCAAAATGTAATTGCATTTATTTACTATAAAAACAAAACAACAAACAACCCTCCCTCCAAATATTGGTGAGGATATTGAAGATCTAAACAACTTACTGTAGCTGTATTTCACAATTTTATATTTTTAATTCTATCAAATAACTCTTTAAAAAGGAGATACAAACTAAAATTAAATAATTAAAAAATAACAAAACACTATGTTGGGGAAGAATACAAGACAGCAAGAAAAGAGCCATTATAGGTTTAAAGAGAACTCTGGCACTAGGGAAATGTCCAGAGACCTACAAGGATGACCCCAACTAACAATCTAAGCAATAGTGGAGAGGCTACCTTAAATGTCCTTCCCCTATAATGAATGAGATTGATTACTACCTTATATGCCATCCTAGAGCCTTCATCTGGTAGCTGATGAAAGCACAAACAGATATCCACAGCTAAACACTGAGCCAAACTCCTAGAATCCAGTTGCAGAGAGGGAGAAGTGATAAGCAAAGGGGTCAAGACCAGGTTGCAGAAACCAACATAAACAGATGACCTAAATAAGGGGGAGCTCATGGACCCCAAACTGATAGCTGGGAAACCAGCATAGGACTGACCCACACTCCCTGAACATGGGTCTCACTTAGAAGTCATGGGCATTCTATGGGACCTCTGACAGTGGAACTAGGATGTATTCCTGATGCACGAAATGACTTGAGCCTGTTCCCCATGGAGGGATACTCCCTTAACCTAAGTACAGGGAGGGCCTAGGCCCTACTACAAATGACAGATTTTGATGATCCATCAAGCAAGAAAGGCCACACCCTCTCCAGGGAGTGGATAAGGAGAGAGATGAGGGGGATTGTTGGGGGCATGGGAGGGAGAAGAAACTGGGATCAATATGTAAAATATTTTAAATATATATTAAGTAATATATATTTATATCATGAAATATATCTCACTGAATTCAAGGAAGTCTTTAATTTCTGTCTTTATTTCTTCCTTGACCAGGGAATGGTGCAATTGCACACACTTTCTGCAATTTCTGTTGTTAAATTCTAACTTTAAAGAATGGGGGTCTGCCATGTCTGTCACCATGCACAAAACTCAAGTCCAAATGGATCAAAGACCTCAACATCAATCCAGCCACATTGAACCTCTTAGAAGAGAAAGTAGGAGGTACCCTTGAACAAATTGGTATAGGAGACCGCTTCTTGAACATAACTCCAGGGGCACAGACACTGAAAGAAACAATTAATAAATGGGACCTCTTCAAACTTAGAAGCTTCTGTAAGGCAAAGGACACAGTTGACAAGACCAAACGGCAGCCCACTGACTGGGAAAAGATTTTCACTAACCCTATATCCGACAAAGGACTGATCTCCAAAATACACAAAGAACTCAAGAAACTAGTCAACAAAACACCAAATAACCCTATTAAAAAATGGGGTACAGAACTGAAGAAAGAATTCTCAATGGAAGAAATCAAAAAGGTTGAAAGACACTTAAGAAAATGCTCCACATCCTTAGCTATCAGGGAAATGCAAATCAAAACAACTTTGAGATACCATCTTACCCCTGCCAGAATGGCTAAAATTAGAAACACCAGTGATGACTTATGTTGGAGAGGATGTGGAGAAAGTGGAACACTCCTCCACTGCTGGTGGGAGTGCAAACTCATACAGCCATTTTGGAGATCAGTATGGCGGTTCCTCAGGAAAATGGGAATTAGTTTACCACAGGACCCGGCAATCCCCCTCTTAGGCATATACCCAAAGGATTCACATCCATGCAACAAAGACATCTGTTCAACTATGGTCATAGCAGCAATATTTGTAATAGCAAGAACCTGGAAGCAACCTAGATGCCCCTCAATTGAAGAATGGTTAATGAAGATGTGGCACATCTACACAATGGAATACTACTCTGCAGAAAAAAAATAATGGTATCTTGAAATTCGCAGGCAAGTGGATGGCACTTGGAGAAACCATCCTGAATGAGGTAACCCAGTCACAAAAAGAGGAACACAGTATGTACTCACTCATATATGGATTTTAGAACTAGATCAAATGATCACCATCCTATAATTCACACCACCAGAGGAACTAGGATACAAGGTGTATTCTAAAAGATTCATATAAAGTCCCTCACAGAACTGGGAAGGGACAAGTCCCCCAGAGCTCAGGTGAAGTGGGGGAGGACAGCGAATGGAGAGAGAAGTAGGAGAAAATGAGAGGGAGGAGAGGAAGGCATGTGCGACCATGAGGATTGAGCCTGGTTAGGAATGGAAGATAGGAAAGAGAGAGAGACAGAGACAGAGACAGAGAGAGAGAACATAAAAGAGGGAGCCAATATTGGTTTGAAGATAAAGTTGAACACAAAGAGAGGTCTAGAGAACTACAAGACTGCTCCCAACTAACAATCTCAGCTTCCGTGGAAAGGCTATCATAAATGCCCTTCCCGGCGAGTGAGATCAACAACTAACTTCTCCATGGAGCCCTCAACTAATGCCTGTCGAAAATAGGAGCAAACACCCATACATAAACACTGAGTCGAACTAGAACCCAGAAGCAGATGGAGAGGACAAGACCATGCAATAGAAGCACATAGAGACAGCTTATCTGAACAAGGAGGAGCTAACCGCCACTAGACTGATAGCTGGGAAGCCAGCAGGGGACTGACTCGGGCTCCCCTGAATATGGGTCTCAGCCAGAAGGTCTGAGCAGTCTAAGAGACCTCAGACAGTGGAGCCAGCATGTATCCCTGGTGCACAAAAGGACTTTGCAAACATATCCCCCATGGAGGGATAACTGCCTTAATCTAGAGACAGGAGAGAAGCCCTAGTCCCTACTTCACAGGACCTGTCACATCTACATGACCCCAACTGGATGGCATTCCCTTACATATGGAATTGTGGTGGGGGGATGGGAGGGGAGGGTGTTTAGAGTGCATGTGAGAGGGCAGAAAGGGTAAAAGGGAGGGAAGGAGGGAGGGAGGGCTGGAGAGGAGGGAGGGAGGGGGAACTGGGATCAATATGTAAAATAATAAATTAAAAAAAAAATGCTTTGACTCCAAAATTTAACTTGAAGAACAAGTTACTGGGGAAAAGGATTTCTATTTTTGTTTCCACAGAAAATGAAAAGATGTGGATTCCTTCCAGACTAATGTGGTTTGATTACTCCAGACTGCCTGAAACAGAGTACAAGCTGATCCTACATTCCAAACATCTGGACAAAACAGCCCTACAGACTACAGCTAGGATATCTGAATCTTCTTCGAATCCCCCAAGACAGCGCCCCTTACCAGCAGGAAGTAGTTTGGAAAGAACGACACCCAAATTCCCAAATATTGTGTATAAATGTTTGTTTTCATTTAATTGGACTTTGTTATATAAAATTAAATAAAAATTATTAAAAAAAAGAATGGGGGTCTGATGAGACTGGGGATTATTCTTTTTTTTTTTTTTTTTTTTTTTTTGTACCTATTGAGGTTTACTCTATTGCTGAGTATGTGGTCCATTTTAGAGAAAGTTCCAGGTGGCACTGAGAAGAAGGAATATTCTTTTGTGTTTAAATAAAATGTTCTATAAATGTCTGTTAAACCCAATTGGGTAATAACTTCTGTTAGTTCTTTTGTTTCTTTGGTAGGTTTCTGTCTGGTGGACCTGTCTGGTGTTGAGAGTGGGATGTTGAAGTCTCCCAATATAAGTGTGTGAGGTTTATGTGAGATTTGAATTTAGTAATGTTTATTTTACTAATGTGGGTGCCTTTGTATTTGGGGAACAAATGTTCAGAATTAAGACATCATCTTGATGGAATTCTCCTGTGAAGAATAGGACATGCTAATCTTCATCTCTTTTGATTGATTTTAGTTTAAAGTCTAATCTGTTACATATTAGGATAGCTACAACTGCTTGTTTCTTGGATTCATTTGATTGGAAAATCTTTTCCCAACCCTTAACTCTGAGGTAATGTCTGTCGTTGAAGTTGAGGTGTGTTTCTTGTATGCAGCACAAGGATGTATTCTATCTCTGTATCCATTCTGTTAGCCTATTGATTGTTAATTTTGTTTGTTTTAGAATTAGTGGTGGTGGTAGTATTATGTGTAGACTTCTTCCCCCCCCTTTTTCTTTTGGCTGTTGGTAAAGTGGGATTATCTATTGCCTATGTTTTTATAGGTGTAGTTGAATTCCTTGGGTTGGAGTTTTCCTTCCAGAACTTTCTGTAGGGTTGGATTAATTGATAAGTACTGTTTATCTGGTTTTGTCATGGAATATCTTGGTTTCTCCACCTATAGTGATTGAAAGATTTGCTGGGTTATAGTCTGGGCTGGTATCTGTAGTCTCTTAGTGTTGGTAGAATATTTATCCAATACCTTCTGACCTTCAGAATTTCCATGGAGAAATCAGGTGTAATTCTGATAGATTTGCCTTTACTTGGCCTTTTTCCTTTGCTGCTCTTAATATTCTTTCTTTATTCTGTATGTTTGGTGTTTTGATTATTATGTGCAGAGGGGACTACTTTTGTGGTCTATTCTATTTGGTTTCTATAAGCTTCTTGTACTTTCATTGGTATGTCTTTTTTTAGGTTGGGAAAGTTTTCTTATATGATTTTGTTGAATATATTTTCTGCACCTTTGACCCGGGTTTCTTCACCTTCTTCTCTACCTATTACTCTTAGGGTTGGCCTTTTCATGGTGTCCCATATTTCCTGGATATTTTGTGTTAAGATTTGTTGGACTTAAGATTTTCTTTAGTTGGAGAATCTATTTCTCCTAGTGTATCTTCAACACCTGAGATTCTCTTTTCCATCTCTTGTATTCTCTTGGTTATGCCCACATCTATAGTTCCTGATCATGTACCCTGCTTTTCTATTTTCATCATTCCCTCAGTTTGTGTTTTCTTTATTCTTTATTGTTTCTATTTCAGTTCTCAGGTCATGAAATCTTTGAATTGTTTCCTTCATCTGCTTGATTGTTTTTTCATGGCTTTTTCTTTAAGAGGTTTGTTGTTTCTTGCATTTTTTTTTGTTTTCTCTTCCATTTCTTTTTTTTTTTTTTTGCCTATTTTCTTTTTTTTATTTATTTTTTATAACCAAGTCCATTTAAATGAAAACAAACATACAAACATTTATAGACAATCTTTGGGAATTTGGGTGTCATTCTTTCCAAACTACTTCCTGTTGATAAGGGGGCACTGTCATGGCAGATTCTAAGAAGATGCAGAAATTCTGGCTGTAGTCTGCAAGGCTGCATTGTCCAGCTGTTTTGAATTTAGGATCACTTGGTACTCTGTTTCAGGTAGTCTGGCTTGATCAGACCACATTAGTCTGGAAGGAATCCACAGCTTTTCATTTTCTGTGGAAACAACAATAGAAATCCTTTTCCCCAGTAACTTGTCCTTGAACTTAAATTTTTGAGTCAGAGCATTTTTTTTTAAATTTATTATTTAACATGTCGATCCCCATTCCCTCTCACCCCCTCCATCCCTCACTCCCTTTTACCCTCTCTACCCTCTCACATGCACCCTGACCACACTCCCCTCCCATCCCCCCACCCCAATTCCATATGTAAGGGAATGCCATCCAGTTGGGGTCATGAAGATCTGACAAGTCATGTGAAGTAGGGAATAGGGCTTCTCTCCTGTCTCTAGGTTAAGGCAGTTATCCCTCCATGGGGGATGTCTAAGTGAGGTCTTTTGTGTACCAGAGATACATCCTGGCTCCATTGTCTGAGGTCCCTTAGACTGCTCAGTCCTTCTGGCTGAGACCCATATTCAGGGGGATCCTGAGTCAGTCCCATGCTGGCTTCTCAGCTATCAGTTTGGTGGCCCATTAGCTCCTCTTGTTCAGGTAAGCTGTCTCTATGTGTTTCTGCCACCTGTTCTTGTCCTCTCCATCTGCATCTGGGTTCTAGTTAGACTTAGTGTTTATGTATGGGTATTTGCTCCTGTTTCCAACAGGCATTAGGTGAGGGCTCCATGGATAAGTTAGTTCTTTATCTCACTATCCAGGAAGGGCATTTATGGTAGCCTTTCCACAGAAGCTCAAATTATTAGCTGGCGGCAGTCTTGTAGTTCTCTAGACCTTTCTTTGTGTTCAATTTTATCTTCAAACCAATATTGGCTCCCTCTTTTATGTTCTCTCTCTCTCTCTCTCTCTCTTTCTCTCTCTCTCTCCTGTCTTCTATTCCTGACCGGGCTCAATCTTCCTGGTCACAAGTGTTTTCCTCTCATCCCCTTCTCTTTCTCCTACTTCTCTCTCCATTTGCTGCCACCACACTTCCCCTGTGCTCTGGGAAACTTGTCCCTTCCCAGTTCTGTGAGGGACTTTATATGAATCTCTTAGAATACACCTTGTATCCTAGTTCCTCCGGTGGTGTGAATTATAGGCTGGTGATCCTGTGATCTAGGTCTAAAATCCATATATGAGTGAGTACTTACTATGTTCCTCTTTTTGTGACTGGGTTACCTCATTCAGGATGGTTTCTTCAAGTACCATCCACTTGCCTGCGAATTTCAACATACCATTATTTTTTTCTGCAGAGTAGTATTGCATTGTGTAGATGTACCACATCTTCATTATCCATTCTTCAATTGAGGGGCATCTAGGTTGCTTCCAGTTTCTTGCTATTACAAATATTGCTTTCTATGAACATGGTTGCATGGATGTGGATCCTTTGAGTATATGCCTAAGAGGGGGATTGCCGGGTCCCGTGGTAAACTAATTCCCACTTTCCTGAGGAACCGCCATAACAATCTCCAAAATTGCTGTATGAGTTTGCACTCCCACCAGCAGTGGAGGAGTGTTCCCCTTTCTCCACATCCGGTCCAACATGAGTCATCATTGGTGTTTCTAATTTTAGCCATTATGACAGGAATAAGATGGTATCTCAAAGTTGTTTTGATTTGCATTTCCCTGATAGCTAAGGATGTGGAGCACTTTCTTAAGTGTCTTTCAGCCTTTTTGATTTCCTCTATTGAGAATTCTTTCTTCACTACTGTACCCCATTTTTTTCATAGGGTTATTTGGTGTTTTGTTGACTAGTTTCTTGAGTCCTTTGTATATTTTGGAGATCAGTCCTTTGTCGGATATAGGATTGGTGAAAATCTTTTCCCAGTCAGTGGGCTGCCATTTGGTCTTGTCAACTGTGTCCTTTGCCTTACAGAAGCTTCTAAGTTTGAAGAGGTCCCATTTATTAATTGTTTCTTTCAGTGTTTGTGCCCCTGGAGTTATGTTCAGGAAGCAGTCTCCTATACCAATTTGTTCAAGAATACCTCCTACGAACCTTCTAAGAGGTTCAATGTGGCTGGATTGATGTTGAGGTCTTTGATCCATTTGGACTTGAGTTTTGTGCATGGCGACAGACATGGGTCTATCTACAGTCTTCTACACACCATCATCCAATTGTGCTAGCACCATTTGTTGAAGGTGCTGTCCTTGCCCCATTGTATAATTTTAGCTGTTTTGTCGAAAATCAGGTGTTCATAGGTGTGTGGGTTAATATCAGGATTTTCAATTAGATTCCATTGGTCTACCTGTCTGTTTTATTCCAATACCAGGCTGTTTTCAGAACTATAGCTCTGTAGTAGAGCTTAAAGTCAGGAATGGTGATCCCTCCTGAAGTTCTTTTATTGTGTAGGGTTGTTTTGGCTATCCTGGGTCTTTTGTTATTCCATATAAAGTTGATTATTATTCTTTCAAGGTCAGTAAAGAATTGTGCTGGTATTTTAATGGGGATTGCATTGAGTCTGTAGATTGATTTCTCTCTCTATGGTACTTCCCCAGTGGGCTTATGTGGGTCAGAGATTCAATATCTGTAGCTCTGGGTGGTCCAAGCTCTATAGGAGGTCTCTCCACAGACAGGGACCCAGGGATGGGGTCAGGGCTGAGGATCCAGTAGAAGATGCCTCTATCCAATGTCTCTAGCCAATGGCTGGCAGAAGAGAACAAAGTCTGAGCTGTAATTTGGGAAGATTTGGCAGGATAGTTGGATCTCACTGGAAACTGGAACTCTCCAGCTGAGGCCTCTTTCTTTAGCAGAGGCCAGGATTTGGGGGTCAGGGATCTTGCTGGTGGGAACTCAGAGTGGATCTGCAGAGACAGATGGATCTTGGAGAGGCCCAGGACTCCAGCAGAGGGCTGGAGGTGGGGTCAGAGACCAAGCAGGTGGAAATTATGGGTGGTTTTGTGTGGATAGGCACGTCTTCTCTGTTCAGAGTTGCTCCAAAAGGTCTCCGAAGTGGGGTGGACTGTTGGCTCCACCCTCTGTCCCAGTGCTCAACCAGAGAGGCAGAACAGTGGGCAGGGTAGGGCACAGGGTGGGAGGGGCAGGCTCGCAGTGGGGATGGATGGGGGTGTATCAGAGCTCCAAGGGTGCTCTCAATGGGGACAGGACACAGGAGCAGCGGGATCAGGGACCAACCCAGGGAGTTTGGGGGGGGGGAGAGGTTGTAGGGGAGAGGCCGTCCCAATTGGGCCCAGACTCACCTCTAGCCAATGGCTGGCAGAAGAGGACAAAGGCTGAGCTGTAACTTGGGAAGTTTTTTCAGGATAGTTGGATCTCACTGGAGACTCTTGTATTATTATTGTTGTTGTTATTGTTGTTGTTGTCTTCAGTTTTAATGTTGTAAGTTTTCATCTACTTTTTAGTTGGCTGGGGTGAGGTTTTAATCAGCAGACATCTAAGACCAATTTTAGTAGTAAATGATTTGGCTTCCTCCTAATCCTATGAAATGGATGCCCTTTTCTTTCATGGGAGCAAATCAAGTTTCTTCAATGTATGTTATGCTTAGTGCTGAGCACATACATTGTTGCCTTTAGCTCTGTATGCATCTTTGTTTAGTTTTTATTTTAATTCTGCAGATCCCTAAATTTTATTTAAATGTTTTCCCTTTGATTATGCTAAATATGTGGATCTCTTTCTCATTTTGTAGTTTTCTTTACTAGTAACTGTGCCTCTCAAGACTGCGGTTTCAAACCACATATATACCCGTTACTTTATTAATTGGGGATTGCATATCTCTGAATGCCATTACAATATTTCACACTTAGCATGGATGATCTTTTGGCTGGGGATTGGGATCAGTCTGAGAGCATTTGTAAATTTTACAAGCCTCCCTGAAAACTTTTCACAAATGTCAGCACTCAAGATAACTGGTGCATGTTTCTCTAAGTCTTTATATTTATTTCAAAGTTTGGCTGATTTGGGTCACTTAGTTATGTGATGGTTTTTTTATTTTTACGTGTCCTTTTTGTTTTACATTTTTTTGAAGGATATATGGGGCAATATGCAGCTGATAACTGTTTTAGGCTGAACAAATATGTCTCTGAGGGATGGAGAGATGATGGCTCCGTGTTTGATATCACTTGCTCTGTTCTTTCTGAGCATCAGAGTTGAGATTTTAGCTACTGTCGAGTGGTTCACAAATTTCTCCAAGTCAGGCCCATGGAGTTTAATGCCCTCTTTGGCATTATAGGCATGCACACATACACATAAAAATATTTGTATTGCTTTTGAAATAGACTTGAAAATCCTAATTATTCCCCTGCTACACTTTGCCTTCAACTCTGAGAGGGAATGATTGCCACTAGCTTGAAACTTAGGCCTGCTCAGTGCATTTGGACCTGTTCTTTATTCTTTCCCCTGCCAAGTTGGACACAGATTATTTGGCTCTGCTCACTCACTTGATTAGTGGCTGGAAAAACATTCATTTTTTTTTTTTACCTCATTCTCAGCTACCAGAATTTTATTATTAATTCCACCCTTATTTTCTCCAAATTTGGACATTTATGACTCTCAGCAATATGTATTTTAACACCTATGAGTTGTATTCAGTCAGGCAGGAGGTTTTTTATATATTTTTATTCTGTGACATTTACTCAAAGCTTTAAGATATTTTATTATGAGACCCAAACATGATTTGTTAGAGAAAAAACTTGTTATTTTGTCTGAAAAAATGATAATGTAGAAATCTTAAAGTGATGTCTTCCTGTGCCATAGGAAAAAAAGTAAATCTAAGGTAATGGTTTTATATATTCAGCATATCAAAACTTGCTACAAATTTTAAAATATGGTCTTGTGTTTCCTCCTTTAATTTCTTGGATGTATATTTTATTCTGGAAATATGAATTGTTATTCTACATAACAATCATAAATAAATAAATACTGCTGCTATGGGGACTCAACTTTGAAATATAGCAAAGAATAAACTTGTAAACAACTACAAAAATCCTGAGGACCTGTGTATGTGTTTCCATGCATGTGAATGTATATTTGTGGCCTGTATGTTGAGGGATTTGGTTTAGAAAGTTATTGCTGTTGGTTATCAGTATATACTTTCCCATCAAAGAAAAACAGAACATAATTTTATTTTAATATTTTCTTAATGGAGGGCTATAGTTAAAATCTCTTTATTGTTTATTTATTGTTTATTTAGATATTGTCAAGACAGGAAATAGGTGTTTTTGCCCTTCACTACACATATACAGTAGTAATTATATGTAGTAAAATATGATTTATTAGTTTGGCTGTGATAACATCACAGTGTCACATTGCATTTTTTAAGTTTACACAATGTTTATTATAACTGTATAACTGTATAACTGAGGAGAGGAAAAGACAAAGAGCCTGAATACCAGAAATCAAGAAATTTGTCCTTGATTGCTTAGTTAAGAATTGGAAACACTGAGATTATGCCTACATTGCCATCTTTAGTTTTTTATCTCATCCATTGCAATAAGGTTATTTCCTATTGGGAAAGGTAGCACCTGTCTGTGTATTTGAAATTATTCAAGATCCCAGCTTCATCTCTCCCACAAATCTCTATGGCCCTCATTTGTTCAGTTCACAGTATTAAATACACTCTTCGCTAGTAAAGAAAAGCAAGAAGAATCATGTCCATCTTTATTTGAAAGAATACAAATGTGGTGAAGTTTTGCACGGATGCAAGAATAGAAAGTTGTTAACTGTGTAAGATTTGGAAGTCAGCCATTCACTAGTGTAGCTTTCTTAACCCATTTACAAGAAGAAGAATGGACTCTTCCCAGGAAAAATACCAATCTTTGACCCAGAACCCCTTTATTTTGAGTTGCAGAAGCTTTTCTTCTTAGTCCTAATGTATCTCAGGAGTTTCTCATCTCTAATTGGTGAATGCCCACTGGGCAATTTTGTGATGGACAGCAGTCATCACACCACTTTTCCCAAGACTCAGGGATTATCATGCAAGAAAAAAGAAAACGATGTATAAGAGCCCAGAGAACCTCAAAGATGACATCAATTACCATTTGATGCACTTTTGCATATCTGGAGATTGATGATTTGAAATATATATTTTGAAATAGTTAAATCCAGCTGGTTAACATATCACCACACAAACTTCTAGTATATACTTAATAAAAACAGTATTTCTCACTATTTATCATCTGACTTTTTAAGGCAAAGTACATGAAGTTGAATTCTGGCAGAACATAAAATTGTGAGACAGGCCTTGTCAGTTGGAAGAGATCCTGCAATAATACAAGCATTTGGATTTGATTTAATAAGGGCATCTCAGTATTGGAGAGAGTCAAATCTGATATTGGTGTGTAGAGGAAATTTGTATGCAGAAGAGAGTTTTTCCAGAACATATTGACACAGGAAGGCAGCTGAAAAAACCCAGATGGTGTCCTAATTGTTTAACAAAGAGAAATAAGAACATATTTAACTGTATGACATTCCCTTGCAGTTAAATGTAATAGACTCCTGCTCTTACCCATTCTCAGTTTCTGGATGTAATACATTATTATTATTCTTTCCATTGATTCTAAAACAAAACAAGAGTAAACTATCCAAGCATAAGCTCAGCTAGAATTTACTGATGTCACCTGAGAATACAACCACCTTTGAACAGAGGACAATCAAAATGTAGCTAGGATTGGATAAGCCGGAGAGAAGGAGTCAACAGAAGACGCACTACATTTTGTTTAATACTACAGTATTGATAATTCTTTAATTAGGATGTTATCAAGGGAGCCCAAAAAGTCCTTGTGCTTGGTATCAATCCTAGAAGCTATGGAGTAAGTGTGCTGACTAGTTTTATCTCAACTTTACCCAAGCTAGAGTCATGTAGGAAGAGGGAACCTCAGCTGAGAAAATGCCCCTACAATTACAACCATTGCTGATTGATGTATGTGTATGGGAAGAGAATCCCACTGTGGGGTGTGTCATTACTGAACTGATGGTCTTGGGTGCTATATGAATGCAGGCTGAGCAGGACATGAGGAACAAGCCAGTAAGCAACATTCCTCCTTGGCTTCTTATTCAGTTTCAGCCTCTAGGTTCTCGTCTTAAGTTCCTGTCATGATTTCCTGAATTATAGACTAGAAGCTATAAAATGAAATAAAACCATTTCCTTCCCACATTTCTGTGGTTGGTTTCATTACAGCAATAGAAACTGTAACTAAGAGAAAAGGTAAGAGTGATTAACATCATATCTTAAAGACAGGACAATGTTGCTTATGGCATGTAGATCTTCACAGTAAGTGATAGCTTTACACAGTCTGAAGTGTTGTGACTCTAAAGTGGCATGGTTAAATCCCAGAGACAATGCATCCCAAAAGTCAAGCATAGAGTAATTTTGAATGGACTGATTCTTTTCAACTAAATATTTCCATTTCCAGTTGATCATCACAAACTACCGTCTTACTAACCAAAGCATTTTCTCATTATTTTATGTACTTTTTTACTGTGACTGACCTAAGACAAAGTAAGTCTGACTAAATATTCCCCTGGACAACCAATTCTTCAGGTAATTTTATTTTTTAAACATGCTGCTCCTAGGCTTAAGTAGTCTCATTATTTAGGATTTAAGTTCTTATTTGTTAGGGCTTGTCTAGTACTCAGATTGTAAGTCTGAGGTCATTCTTGGCTGCATAGTTAAGACACTGTCTCAGAAATAAGCAAGCTATCATCAAAAGATAAATTCCTACTTGTTTTTGAAAGTCTGTTTGAAGTATGTTTTATTCTTGACATTTGAAATACTGATAAATCCTCTACATAAATCACTTTTTACCGTCAAGGAAAAGTCACTCTCTTTCTCAGTGGTCAGCAATGCCTGCCTTTCTCTGAAGAGCTAAACTGCAGTCTCTTAACTGTGCCTTTTAATGACTGTCAGAAATGTTGGTGGAAAATGCAAAGGTAAGAAGTTATTTCTATTATCTCATTAGAAATTGCCATTTGTCAATTGTGGAGTGGGATTTTCACTTGTAAAATTGCACCATGAGGTAAGTATGAAAGATACCCCAAAGGACTCAGTTAATAAAAGCTGAAAAATGCAGAATCTATCAGAATGTTTACATAAAGAATAACATGCCATGAAAAGCTCTCTTTGAGTTGTTGATTGGTTATGACAAAAAGACTCCCAAAACATTCCATTATTGGCTTTGCCCTTGGTTGTGGAAAGTAAGTATGCATTATTGAAGACACCATGCCCTTTGGACACAGGGCCCAGAGGATCCTGAGATGGATCTGACCTGAATGCCTCTTGCCTTGAGGACCAGGTGGTGTCATTCAAGCTTTCAAAGGGAGGAAGAAAATGACAGCCCTAATAAAATATAATGTCTACAGACCACAAAAATAACCAGTGTGGCATAGTAGCTCTAAGGGTGTAGTAGTGACATGTATACTTTGGTTGTATCTAACAGCTCATAGGGGTTCAGGGACTGACTTGGCAATCACAGACCCTGCATGGGCCTGCACTAATTCTTCTGCATACATGATGTGGTTGTGTAGCTTGCAGGTTTTGTGGGACTCCTAACAGTGGGTGTCTCTGACTCTTTTGCCTGCTCTTGGGATCCTTTTCCTCCAACTGGGTTGCCTCATTCAGACTTGATAAGAGGGCGTGTGCCTAGTCTTACTATATCTTGTTATGTTGTAGTCAGCTGATAACACTGGGAGGTCTGCTCTTTTCTTTTTCTATTTTTCCCCCCTGGCCTCACTCTAGGTTTATTGGACCAGAAGCCCTGTTTTAGGACTGATCAACATGGTGATTTTTATTTTGAGAAGCCTGTATACTTTTAAAAAATCTCTGACACTCTATGAGATATAATTAGCATACTATATAATATGCCTATTTAAAGTATGTAATTATACTATTCAGTGGTTTTTAATGCATTTACATATTTGTGTAACCATAAACAAAGTTTTTACACTTTTATCACCTCAGAATTGGAATCTTGAAATTCGCAGGCCAGTGGATGGTGCTTGAAGAAACCATCCTGAATGAGGTAACCCAGCCTGCTCTTTTCTAAGGAAAAAGGGAAGAGAAATGGATCTGAGTGAAAGTGTATGTTGAGGGTGGAACTAGCAGGAGGGCAGGGAGTGAAGGCTGTGGTCAGGGTATATTGTACTAGAGAAGAATAAATAAAAAGAAAATTCAGTGGGGAATTTATTGCTCATCCCAAATATGAAGGCGTTTTAAAATCATTAAGTTGAACTCTAGGACATGCTGGGTCTTTTAAACTATAATTCCATATCATTCTCTGGGAACGCGGTATTAAAACTGGTTACGTTCAAGGATTTTTTTGGGAGCCTTGGTAATAACAGTTATGCTCCCTTAGGTTTGACAGATCCTATTCTTAGGCTTTCTTGGATTAGGATGCGTATCCATCTACAAGAAACTGCTACTCACGTAGTTTAGACAATCTGCTGTCATCACTTTGCTTTCTTTTTCTCCCTCACATTCCTTGCATTTTAGTAATAATTTTAATATGTCAGTTTTATGATGTGGCTCTGATAGTAGTCTTGTCTTGAGAAAGTCTTTTTGTATTCTACAAAGAGCTGAGCAAGAAGTGCTAACAAATATTGGGATCTGGCTTGTTACTTAAAGGATCATGCCAAAGCCCCTTCCATTAGAGACTCCAGAACATGCTAGAACTTTCAGAACTCATTCTTCTGTGATAGTTTTCAGCTATTCCTATGGATAAATTCAAGCTTTCCTTTGGATCCTAATAATTCAGTCATTTAAATAACTCTATTTTGGTTTTAAGATTAATATCTAGGATTTGGATAAGATAGATAACCTAATTATTTTCTATTGCTTATGATTAAATTTAGATAGCCTCTATTTTTTCTCTAGTCTCATTAGGAACACACCTTCTAAGAACTTTGAGAGTTACTTTTAAATTCATTTCAATAAATACACGTTCTGATCTCTTGACTCTGAGTCACAATTGTGATTTATGAACAAACTGAAGATGGCACTAGACATCTCATAATAAGCCTGTGCTGTGTAAAACACAGCATTATTACTGTTGGGAGAGTGCTTTAGACAGTTTATGGAAAAAAACAAGTGAATAAACACAAGCTAGGAAGCCTGAGCCTCCTGACTCTGAATTTTGCCCCACATCTCAAGCTCCTGTTACATCAGCAAATCTCTCACAAAAGAGCCTATAAGCAATTTGTAAAGAGTACTTGCAAAGAGTACATTTTTAGAAGTTAAAAGTTATACTTACAACCATAAGTACTCTTCAAAGTAACTTGGATTTCTTCCTTTAGCTATCTCATTAGACAGCAAGCCTGCCAAAAAAGTATTTGTGTATAAACTCCTCCAGCAGGAGAAAACTACTTGAGTGTAGGTGGATAGAGTTTGATTTGACAGCACTGAAAGAATAGTCATTGATTTTACTGTGGTGTTTGTTCCCTACATACATATTACACCTTTTGGGGGAGGAAGAAGGAAGGTTCTTTCTCATCTAGTATCTTTTTCAAATGAGACAAACAAGGAGCTTTTTCTAGAAACCCTCTAAATCTCCCACTTAAACTAAAATATCAACCAATGCCATCAGATGGTAAAGATATGTTATATCCTGTGAATTTAATTTTCTGACATCTTACATCTGAAATGTATTTGAGATGTAAATTTCTTAGTAAGAAGAAAAATGAACCTTTTTAATATGAACATAATATCGTGACTTTGATAGATGTTCTTATTTTGTTTCTTTAGATCATATCTGTTTTCCATGTTTTGTTTTGTTTTTTAAATAGTTCACTTGGTGCTTAGCCTATACACACATAGAAGCAAGTAAGCAGAAACACCTGTACTAACACCAATACAGTTATCATGTCAAGACATATTTAAGCTGTCATCACCCCTTATATAGGAGAGAGTGAAACAAATTCAGGTAAAATGAAATAAAGATAATTTGTAATTACTTTGGCTTCATTTCAGGTTCAAGTTTTCTTCTATGCATTACATTTTTTAATTCCTTCAAATAAACTGGATGTGTTAAGAACTAAGCATTGGATTAGGAATTCAATGGTCCATCTATGATATTAAACAAGATTTGAATCCTTAAAAAAGTCAAATATGTTTAAGAATGTAAAATTATTCAATCTAAACTGTAAATACATAAGATAGTATTTTGACCTTGAATATTGATTGTATATAACCTTTGAGCTTTATTTAGTTTGCTTCTGAGTTTCAGTAATGTGCATCCATTATCCATTATGATCCAAGAAATGTAGTTTTACTGATCAATGACAAACACCATCTTAATTTGCTTACAAAACATTTAGTACTTTTTTATTTTTTACTTTCAGATATAAACTCTACTCAGGAATAGAATACAGTTCTCAGTAATCACATTGAGATTACACCAGAATTTACTAACACACTTTGAGTTTGATTATTGAATAATATTCAGAACAATTTCCCAAAGCCCTGAACTTTAAAGTCCACTAGGGATCAGAAATAAAATTCTGAGGAGTATGATGAATGGATTTTACATTTGTAATGGAAATTAACATGAAGGATCCATAAAACCAAATTTAAGAAAGGAAAATCATGGCTCATTATTCCATTAAAATATTTGAATCATATTTAACAAAATATTTTTTATTTTTGATATTAAAACTTAATTACAACATTTCTCCCTTCCCTCCTTTTTCTCTAACACCCCTCATGTATCTCTCTAGTCTCCTTCAAATCCATGGCCTCCTTTCTCACTAATTGTACATGCATGTGTCTATATGTACACATATTATGTATCCCTAAGTATAGCCCTTTTGGTTCATACACTGTTATTTGTATGTATGTTTTCAGTGCTGACAACTTGGCACTAGACTACCAACTGGTATGCTGTTCCCTGGGGAGAGCCGTCTCCCCCACTCCCAGCTGCCTTCTGTTGTCTACAATTCTTTGTGTTGGGTTGAGGTCTTATGGGCTCTTCCCCTATCACAGATAACCAGAAGAGGGACAGAACTACAGTAGCCAGAAAATTTAACAATTTGTGTTTTTTTAAACATATATCAAATTTTATACCATATAAAGTAAATGTTTTATTTCTAAGCTCTAACAATTGGATCATAGATTTTTCTTGATTCTTATAAACAGTTTTTATTCATCAATTTTTGCTTATTTATATTGTTAATATTGACTTTATTCGGTGAACAGTACTCTATTTAAAAATCTGTCTTCCAAAGATGTCACAATATAAAATAGCCCATTTGCTACAGTAATTCATTTAGAATTATTTAGACTATAAGTTCCATAAAATATAACAGCAACAATAGTTAAAACACAATTAAGCTATACTATTCAAGCATGAAACCAAGAACTAAGAACCCAAACTTCTTGGTTAGAAATAAACAGCGGTACATTTGCTCCACTTCTACTCCCATTTGAGATTTATTGACCACTAGAAAGAGAAATGAAAGTTACTGTCTTAGTGCAATGCTGAGAAAATAGAAGTCTGCTGCTGTTTCCCAGTACGTGCTATTACTTTTAAAACATAGCAAAGAATAAGTAGCCTACACTAAGCCACTGCCTGTACCTCTATGTGTTTTTTTCCTCTGGCACAGAAAATAAAGGAGGAAAATGAGAAAGATAAATCATGATATCCTTCCCCGAATGTGTTAGAAACGTATTACATTTAGTTGATGGGACATTCAAAGTATACTGTAGCCTCCACCACCAGCATTATAATAACCTTATGAAAGACACTAAGATGTTTTAAATGTTGGCTCTAACAGTTTCCTTTTGACATTTAAGTTCCTGGTTCTGAATACAAAATATCAACTCATTTTAAATTGTAGATGTCGCTATCATTCATGATTCTCCAACAATTATGTTTCCTTATTTTTTTTTCTATGCTGACAATACATTTTCAGTGACACTTCAATACTACTCATGGTGTCAATCACACACATTCTCTTCTTGATACAAACCCTGATGATCAACTGTCACTTATTTTTCTATCCCACTTTTATTTACCTATCCAAGCATCTCCTGTATAGCTGTTTTCTAGAGGTATTCATCTGACTTTCTCAAATATAACAATTTCAGTATATCACAAACTGAAGCAAGTACTTTCCACAATCTGTTTGTTCATTCTTCACTAGAATTTACCACTCTAGTTCATCCATTTATTCAACTCAGTGGTATAGAAATTAATACTTTGTTTTGGAATGGATTTGCATTTATTGATACAAGTTTAAAGTCAATTTTGTGATATGTATATTTTTCTACTTGTTTAAGTATTGTGTTTATATAGCTCATTTAAAAATGTAATGTATAAATAAGTACAAATTATAGATTGTTACCTATAATAGTCAAAACTTATAGTTAGGTTTGTTAGGTTTGTATAGATATATAGAGATATATTTCAAATAAATAGTCATTCTTCAAACCTTTGAAAGACATACAGAATATTGCATTTAAAATGGTTTAGGGTTTTATTTGACAGTGAGATATAACTGTTCCTGGCAACACTACCTGCATCACAAAGGAAGGTGGACATCGAAAAACCTAGTTATGGAGTTTGCTTCCAATATGGCAAGATTAACCATTTGGACAAGATACTACTCTTGTCTAAACTTTTTAACTATATGCGTTATAAAGTAGACATGCAGGACCCACAGGAAAGTGACTGCTGATACAAGATGGACAGTGCTACAGGGTTCCTGCTTCATGGAAGAGTCTGCCAGACATTCTACAGGACACAGAGAAAAATGACTGACAAACTGCCAATACAGGTGGACAGTTTAAAATTTCCAGCTTTGCTGAGGAGTCTGCCAGACACACTATGGCCTATAGGTTGAAGATGGAACATTACAAAAGAACTTTGGGTAACTGACCAGGCAAGTTGTCTCTATCAATTCTAGAGTTTATATATTATCCTTCTGTGGTCTTTGATGGAGATGAAGACAGATAGTTATGGTTATAGTTTTCCTTAGTTAGGATTAAAGATAAGTTACATATAAGACTTTAGACTCACAAAGATAGAATAGATGATAGAATATTTTCTTTAAATCTAGCTAAATGTTAATGAACTAAATATTGTTAACTACAGTTTTATTTGATAACTGTTTTGTTATATATTTTACTATGTTAAAATTAAAGCTCTTTTCTTTTTATTTAAACAGAAAAGTGGAGATGATGGGAGATGTCATTCTGTATATATATTTATATTATTGGTTAATGAATAAAGCCCTGTTGGCCGATAGGAAAGCAAGATAGGTGGGGCTAGGAGACAAAGAGGATTCTGGGAGATGTAGTAGAGAGGAGTAAAGATATAGGACATGAGAGAAGAGGTCCGGACCCTCTCTCGGGTAAGATTTAAGATAAGACCATATGGAAATACTTAGATTGATAGAAATGGGTTAATATTTAAGATGGAGTTAGCCAATAAGAAGCTCTAACCATTGGCCAACAACTTTATAATTAATACAGTGTTTCTGTGTGTTGTTTGGGGCTGACACTGCTGTGGGGTCAGACTGGCAGAAAATTGCTTGTAACAACCCAGTGGTCAAAGCCACTCCCCTTTCTCCATTGCCTTCATCCCTGTTACTAAACATCTGTCACCTATACTTCTGGATGTCTTGAAATATAGAACTCCCTACTTCCTTTCTCTTTTTTCAAGAACACAGTAGGAAAATAACAAAGGATAGCTGGCAGTTTTTAGATGGGGCAGTGTTTATGTATATTTCCTCACTTATGCAGAAAACGATCATGAAAAAGTAAAGGACCAATATTATTTTCATGTTATTTACTAAGCCAGATTCATTATAGTAATCAATCTTCAGAATATAAGAACATGGCAGAGGCGAGAAATTTGCATCCCTATCTGAAGAAATAGCATAAACATCTGAGGCAAAAATAGCAGGTTTTTTACAAAACATGATCATTGTAATCAGGGACTGAGTAGATTCTAGGAAAAACATCAATAAGAAAATATATTCACAAAACAGTCTTTAATTACATATATTTCCATTGCAGGTACCTAAATACCTATGAGTTTTTAAGTCTCTCAAACCTAATGTTAATTTTAAGCTTTCTTCCCTGAAAGGGAAGTCAACATATTAATCTCACCCCATGAATGTGGACCAAGTCACTATTGCTTTCCTATTCCTTGTTACAAATGTGTTCTCTTGCTTATGGGTACACCACAGTGTTAGTGATTTTCTCCAAGGACTTCTCACCTTTATTAACTTATTTTTGGTTCTGTTTGAAATGGCCTCTTCTAATTGTATAAAGAATATACTAATAGTTCTAAAGTATGGCATTCTAAAACTCAAATCCCCAAGAAGAAAAATACTCACTAGTATTTGTAGTGGGATATTCACTTTGTCTCCTTCTGTGGCACTGACCATGCCCATTGGTGGGTGGAGCCAGGGGCGGAAGTAACCTGTGGAAGGAGGTCTGAGGAGGAGCCAGGGAATGCTCTCTTGCTGGCAGGTCATAGAGAGGAGAGCATCTGGTGGAGCCTGCTAATGTTCATCTGTCTAGGTTGTAAGTTATTTCTCCCTGAATAAACATCTGTTCGGCCTATTTGTTTATCCTGATCCTTATTTAACCACAATAACTATTTACAGTATACCCAAAACAGACGGTTTCCCTATGTTTGGCTCATATTTTCTAATTTCTCTGGGGCCTCTGGTAGTGGATCAGTATTTATCCCTAGTATACAAATGGACTTTGGGAACCCATTCCACATAGAGGGATACTTCCTCAGCCTATACATATGGAGGAGGTCCTGGGCCCTGCTCCAAATGATATAACAAACTTTGAGGGCTCCTCATGAAAGGCCTTACCCTCCCTGGGGAGCAGAAAGGGGAAGAGATGGGGATTGGTGGGGAGAATAGGGGAGGGCGGGAGGATGGGATAACTGGGATTAATATGTAAAACAAACTTGTTTCTAATTTAAATAAAAAAAAATATATTCAAAACACCAGGAACTGGAGACCATGATCAGATTGATATCTTTTAAATTAGTTATTTTACTTTTTAAAATTATACTATAATCACCTCATTTCTCCCTTCTTTTCTTCTTTTCAAATTCTCCCATATAACCTTATTGCTGTCTTTCAAATTCATGGCCTCTTTCTTCATTGATTGTTATGTGCTTGTGTGTGTGTGTGTGTGTGTGTGTGTGTGTGTGTGTGTGCTCAGTCTGTGTAATGTTGCTAACATGTATGTTTCCAGGACTGAGTTTGGCACTGAACATCAAATTGGTGATATGCTCTTTCCTCGAGATGATCACTTCTCCTGCTTCCAACTTTCCTTAGTTTCTATAGGTGTTTATTTATTTGAAGTTGAATTGAGGCCTCATGGACTTTCCCTTATCCACTTTAGAATATCTATTTTTTTTCCTTGTCCAGCTTGTATTTAGGAAGTTGTGTTGATGAGTTTTTTATGAATACAGCTTCTGACATCACTAGAAGACACATTCTCACAGCAAACTCCCCATCCTTTTACTCTTGCAGTCTTTCTGCCTTCTCTTCGGCAGTGTCTCCTGAGCCTTGCCAGCAGGAGATATTCTGCAGATATATCCATTGGGTCTGGGATCCACAACTCTGCATTTTGATTGGTTGTGGTCTTCTGTAGTGGTCTCCATCTATTTGTTGTAAAGAGAATTTTCCTCGAAAAGGGGTGGGGACTACACTTACCTGTGGGCTTATGGACAAATGTTTATAAAGTAGTTAGGGATCATGCTGGTTGTGTGAAGTAACAGTTATAGGTCTCCTCCAAGATCCATGGCTTCATAAGACTAAGTTGTTGGCTAGGTTGCCAATGCCAAGTTTCCCTCTTGTTGAGCCAGTGTTAGACCCCTCTGACTCCTACAATTCTCCCTCCCCATATTCTGTAAGATTTCCTGAGCTCAACCTCATATTTGGGTGTGGGTCTCTGCACCTGCTCCCATCAGTTGCCAGAGGAAGCCTCACTGATGACTATTGGGCTCACCAATCTATGAGTATAGCAGAATATTGTTAACAATCATTTCATTGACTTTTGGTGGGAAGGGATAGTCTCGTTTGATTCTGAGCCATCCAGCTTCTAATTCCTAGTCATGTAGGCAATGTTGGGCATGAACTCCTTTTCACGGCTTGGGCCTCAAATTAGACCAGTCATTGGTTGGCCATTCCAAAAAACTCTGAGCTACCATTGCTTTAGCACATCTTGCAGGTAAGACAGATATGGGTCAAATAATTTGTGGCTATATTGGTGTCCTTGTCCCATCACTGGAAACCTTGTCTGCTTACATAAATAGTTCAGGCTCCATATTGTCCATTCCTAGGAGTCCTCATTAGAGTCACCCTCATGGGTTCCAGGAAGTTTCCACTGCATTAATTTCCACATTGTCCTCTAAATGTTCCTCAATTCCATTCATTTCTCCCAGTATTCTCTTCTTCCTTCATTCCCTGCCCTACCTGATCTCTCCTGTTCCCATTTCCAACCACTCCAGTCCACCTGCAAAATCTATACCATTTCCTCCTCTCAGGGAGATCCATGCACCCCACTAGAACCTTCCTTGTTATTCGGATTATTTGGGTCTGTTAATTATAGTATGGCTATCTTTCACTTAATAGCTAATATGTACTTGTGAGTACATACAATGTATGTCTTTTTTGGTCGTGGTTGCTTCACTCAGAGTGATTTTTTAAATATAAATTCCATCCATTTACCTGAAAATTTCATGTTGTAATTTTTTATAACAGTTGAGTAATACTCCAATGGGTATATATCCCATATTTTCTTTATCCATTCTTTAGTTGACAGACACCTAGGTTATTTCCAGTGTCTGGCTATTATGAATAAAACCTTTATGAACATAGTTAAACAAGTATCCTTGTGGTAGGATAGAGCATATTTTGGATATACACCCAAGAGTAATATAGCTGGGTCTTGAGGTAGGTTGATTCCCAATTTTCTGAGGAACAGCCATATTGATTTCCATAGTGCCTGTAAAAGTTTGCCTATCTACCAATAATGGAGGAGGGTTCTCCTTGCTTCACTTTCTTGCCATCATGAGCTGTCACTTGTGTTTTTTATCTTAGCCTTTCTAACTGGTGTAAATGGAATTTAAAAGTTGTTTTGATTTTCATTTCCCTTATGGCTAAGGTTGTTGAACATTTCTTTAAGGGTTTCTCAGCCATTTGAGATTCCTCTACTGAAAATTATCTCTTTCTATCTGTATCCCATTTTCAATTGGATTGTTTATGTCTTGTTTCTTGAGTTCTTTATATATTGTAGATATTAGCCCTATATGGGATGTGGGGTTGGTGGAAATCTTTTCTATTTTGTCCGTTGACAGTATCCTTTGCCTTACAGAAGATTTTCTGTTTCGTGAGGTCCCATTTATTGATTGTTGATCTTGGTGCCTGTGCAATTGGTGTTCTTTTCAGGGAGTTGTCTCCTGTGCCAATGTGTTCAAGACTATTCCACACTTTTTCTTCTCTCACATTCAGTGTGTCTGGTTTAACAATGAGGTCTTTGATCCCCTTGGACCTGAGTTTTGATCAGAGTGATAAATATGGATCTATTTATATTCTTCTATATGCAGATATCCATTTTGACTAACATCATTTGTTGAAGATGGCGTCTTTTTTTTCCATTGTATATTTCTGGATCCTTTATTTAAAAAAAAAAATCAGGTGTCCATAGGTGTGTGGATTTATGCCTGGGTCTTTGATTCAGTTCCATTGATAAACATGTCTGGTTTTGCTGTTTTGTGCAAATACCATGACATTTTTATTACTATAGTTCTATAGTATAGCTTGAAGTCAGGGTTGGTGATATCTCCAGAAGTTTGTTGTTGGTTTTTTTTTTTTATAGGATTATTTTAGCTATCCTGGGTTTTTTGTTTTTCTGTATGAAGTTAAGTACTGTTCTTTCAAGGTTTGTAAAAAAAATTGTGTTGACATCAATAGAGGGAGAGGGAGCCATTATAGGTTTAAAGAGAAATCTGGCACTAGGGAATTGTACAGAGATCCACAAGGATAACCCCAACTAGGAATCTAAGCAATAGTGGAGAGGTCACCTTAAATGCCCTTACTCTATAATGAGAATGATGACTACCTTAAATGCCATCCTAGAGCCTTCATCCAGTAGCTGGATGCAGAGGCAGAGGTCAATGCTAAGCACTGAGCCAAACTACTGGAATCCAGTTTCAGAGAGGGAGAAGTGATGAACAAATGAGTCAAGACCATGCTGGGAAAACCACAGAAACAGCTGACCTAAGTAAGTGGGAACTCATGGACCCCAGTCTGACAGTTGGGGAACCAACATAAGACCAAACCAGGCCCCTTGAAAGTGGATCAGCTAAGAGGACTGGGCAGTCTATGGGGCTTTTGGCAGTGGAACCAGGATGTATTCCTAGTACATGAACAGACTTCAGGGGCCCATTTCCCATGGAGGGATACTTCCTTAACCTAGGTACATGGGGAGGGCCTAGGCACTACCCCAAGTGACTTGACAGATTTTGTTGATCTCTCATGAAAGGCCTTACCTTCCCTGGAGAGTGGATGGGAGATGGGATAGGGAGTTGGAGAGGGGCTTGGGAGGATGGGGGGGGGAGATAACTTGGACTGATATGTAAAATAAGATCACTTCTTCTAATTTAAATAAAATTTATTTAAAATGGTTGAAATTTTGATGGTGATTATGGTGAATTTATAGATAGCTTTTGGCGAGATGGTCATTTTTCCTGTTAATTCTACTGATCCATGAGCATGGGAAATATTTCCATCTTCTGATATCTTCTTCAATTTCCTTTGAGTTGAAGTTTTTGTCATACAAATCTTTTACTTGCTTGGTTAGTGTTACACAAAGATATTTTATATTATTTTTGCTTTTGTGAAGGGTGTTATTTCATTGCTTTCTCAGCTCATTTGTCATTTGTACATATGAGGGCTACTGATTTTTTTTTAGTTAATCTTGTATCCAGCCACATCACTGAAGGTGTTTATTAGCTGTAGGAGTTCTCTGGTAGACTTTTTGAAGGCTAATATATACTATCATATCATCTTCAAATAATAATTCTTTCACTTCTTTCTTTCAAGTTTGAATCCCTTAGATCTTCTTCAGTTGTCTCATTGCTCAACCTGCAACTTCAAGTACTATATTGAAAATATGGGAAGAGTGAACAACTTTCTCTTATTCATGATTTTAGTGGAATTGCTTTGAGTTTCTCTACATTTAGTTTGATGCTGGCTATTAGTTTGTTGTAAATTGTCTTTACTATGTTTAGGTATTTTGCTTATATCCCTAACATCTCCAAGACTTTCATCATTGAAGGGATATTTTATATTTTTAAAGAAATATAAAACTATTTATTGACCACTGTTCACCATTATTTACAATAAAATAAATATACAGTTAGATGACATTCTGATACTACAAAGTTACTTTTCTGGCTCATTGAACCAGAACCCTAATACTGAAAAGATTGATCCTACCAGTAAGATATGAGTAAGGGTAAAGAAAAGGCATGCAAGTCATTAATTTATAATACCAAATTTTGTTCATTTATGTCAGTGGGTCTGAAATTGCCAACATCTTTTATAAAAGTATTACATTTCTACAGCAAACATATTCCATGCATCATAAACTTTTAGTAGAGTTCAACTTTCTACAAAGGAATGGTTCACTAAAGGAACCTTTACATGCCCACTTAAGTCTTTCTGTTTGGTTTTAAGAGATAGAGATTCTCTGTGCAGTCCAGGTTGACCTAATCTAAGTCAGAGATCCATCTGCCTTCAGAGTGCTGGGATTAAAGGAATGTACAACCATACCCAGCATAAGTCTTGTTATTATACTAAAACTTTGTCTAATTCCATTTTCTGAAGGGGGAGTTTGTTAAGGACAAGATTTTGTAAATAAACGACTATATGTAATATTACATAAATTCTGATGTGCTTGCTGTGAAACTATCCAATAAATTACAGACACCTATTCATAATCTGAAAGGTTATGGTTTCAGGAAAATGTTCACAATGGTGGAACCTCATCAACACGTTTTCTTTCATCCATGGTTTTTGAGTATTAAAAAAACAAGACAAAACAAAAAGTTATGTGTCTTATGCACACACACGAATACAAAGAAAAAAAACACAGAATGATCCTTCTGTGTCTCAATTAAAAATAAGTTCTGGTTGACTATTGACTGTAAGATCTCCCCAGCATTTAAGAAAAGCTGTTCTTCAAAGCTGAGGAAAAACAACATGGTATCAAATATTCTATTGTAAAAGAAAGCAACTACAGAAAGCTTTTATTTTCCCAAAGGAATCAGTGCCTTTTAATGCAAAAGAAAAACCAAAAATATCCCAACTACTATCAGTACTTTCAAAACCAGCATATCAAACTCAATTTTTATTAGAATGCTATTTTCTACACTAGTAATTAAAAAACCCAAGATTCAGATTATATATATATATATATATATATATATATATATATATATATATTTACTGCACCTCATCTTCTGAGTCCTCCCATTTCATGAGAAACATTAATTCTCCACTGCTGTCTGTGGCACCAATTATTCATTCAGGATCAAGACCTCTGGCAAAACCCCTTGGTTTATTAGCAGCATCTCTCTTCTTCTTCAATTTGCTATCATCAGATTCACTGTCAGATAAAGATTTTATTATTATAACATCTTTTTCTTTATCAGCTTTTTGAGAATTAAGAAATGCTTCAATTAATTCTGGACAATCTAAATTTTCTTCTGGTTCCTAAGTATTATCAGCATCTGTGAGCCCCTTCCACTTGAGGAAATACTCCACCTTCCCAATCACTACACACCAGTCCAGTATTTTTTCTACAAAAAATTCTTCAGGCTTTGCTTCTTCAACTTTTTTACTCTTTCCATTCTGTTTCTTTCCCATTTTTTGCAATGTAGTTTTATTAGAGGCCATTTTTTTTTTAATCAAAGACTTGAAGAGTTTACCACTCAGATGCTCTGGCCCACGAATCCTGAAGAGTCTCCAGGCTGTGCACCTCAGCCGGGATGTTGGATTTTTTGTCAGAGTAGTTTTTTGTTTCTTTATTTGTATTTGTATCTAATGAAATGATTATGTAGTTTTTGTCTTTCAATTTATATGTTTAAAGGGTAGATTACATTGACTGATTTTCATATGTTGAACCATCTATGCATTCCTGGGATGAAGTCTACTTGATGATGGCAGATGATATTTTTAATGTGTTCTTAGATTCACTTTGTGAGTATTTTCTTGAGTATGTTTGCATCAATGTTCATAAGGGAAATTGGTCTGTAATTTTCTTTTATGAATCATTTTATGCTTTAGGCATCAGGGTGACCTTGGCCTAGTAGAATGAATTTAGCAATGTTCCTTCTGTTTCTATTTTGCAGAATAATTTGAAGAGCGTTGTCTTTAACTCTACTTTGAAAGTCTGGTAAAATAATCCCCCCCTCACTTTTGGGGGGGGGGGCTGGGAGACTTCTATTTCCTTCTATTTCATAGTGGTTTTAAGTCTCTTTAAATTGTTCATCTGATCTTGATTTAACTTTGATCATTTGTTCCTGTTGTGAAAATTATTCATTTCTTTTAAATTTTCCAATTTAGTGAAGTACAGGTTTTTTAAAATATGTCCTTATGGTTCTCTGGATTGCTTTTAAAATATGTCGGTCTGGTTCTCTGGATCTGTTATTATGTTCCCTTTGCATTTCTGGGTTTGTTACTTTGATATTCTCTCTCTATCTTTTAGTTAGTTTGGATAAGGGGTTTTCTATCTTGTTGATTTTCTCAAAGAACCAACCTTTTGTTACATTAATTCTTATACTGTTCTCTTTGTTTCTATTTCATTGATTTCAGCCCTGAGTTTGATTATTTCTTGCCATCTACTCCTCTTCTTTTTGTTCTAGAGTTTTAAGGTATACTGTTAAATTGTTAGTATGAGATTTCTCCAATTTCTTTATGTAGGCACTTAATGCTATGAACTTTCCTCTAAGCACCGTTACCATTGTATCCCACATGTTTAGATTTGCTGTGTATTTTACCTTGCCTACCTAAGGCACCTGATTGGTCTAATAAAAAGCTGAACTGCCAATAAAAAGGGAAGAGGCATAGGTAAGAATTCCAGGCATAGGATGAGGAATTTAAGATTAGAAAAGAAAAGAAAAGATGCCAAGGAGATTCCAGGGACCAGACAGACAGACACAGAGGAAGCAAGAAACTAGAACATACAAAATGAAAGTTAAAAATCCCTGAGGCAAAAAAGTAGATGATTAGAAACAGGTTAAAAAAAAAGAGCTAGTAGGACAAGCATAAACTAAAACCAAACATTCATAATTCATAATAAGTCAATGTGACTTTATTTGGGAGCTGATTGGCAGCTCAAAGAAAATTCCAACTACAGTTGTATGAGAAAAGAATCTAATTTCAGTAAAAGAAATGAAAGAAAACAGCTTTTAGATTTTAAAAGTCTTGCACTTTTTCCATTGTCCTCTCTACTCCTACTTGAAGACCTAGATGTGAGTTCTCTGCTGCTCCTGCCACCACACCTTTGCTCTGCCATCATGGACTCTAACCCTCTGTAACCATAAGCCCAATTAAATGATTTTGTTTATAAAATTAAATAAAATAAGATCTAGAAATGAAACAGCCAATACAATTAAAGGCACTTTTCTCATGGACAAAATTATTTGCAAATAAGTGTGTAAAATACATTTTCCGAGAAAAGATATTATGTGTAAAAAGAGTTTGGCAATGACGCGTCTGCTTTTATTCTGTGGAACAATTTGAGGAGTATTGGTATTAGCTCTTCTTTGAATTTCTGGTAGAGTTCTGCACTGAAGACATCTGGCCCTGGGCTTGTTTTGGTTGGTAGCCTTTTGATGGCTGTTTTTATTTCATTAGAGGTTATAGGTCTATTAAATTGCTTATCTGTTCTTGATTAAATTTTGGTAAGTGATATCTATCCATTTCCTTTAAATTTTTTGTATTTTGCAGAGTACAGGTTTTCATAGTATGACCTGAAGTCTTTGTATTTTCTTAGTGTCAGTTGTTATGTTCCCCTTTACATTTCTGATTTTGTTAATTTGCATGTTCTCTCTCTCTCTCTCTCTCTCTCTCTCTCTCTCCCTCCCTCCCTCCCTCCCTCCCTCCCTCCCTCTGCTTTTTGGTTAGTTTGGATAAAGGTTTGTCTATCTTCTTGATTTTCTGGAAGAACCAACTCTTTGTTACATTGATTCTTTGTATTGTTTTCTTTGTTTCTACTTCATTGATTTCTGCCCTAAGTTTGATTACTTCCTGCCCTCTACTCCTCCAGGGTTAGATTCTTTTTGTTCTAGAGCTTTCAGTAGTCCTGTAATTCTCTAATGTGACTATCCTCCAGCTTCTTCATGAGGGTACTTAGTGCTATGAACTTTCTTCTTAGTACTACTTTCAAAGTGTCCCGTAAGTTTGGGTATATTGTTTCTTCTTTCTCATTGAATTAATTCTAGGAAGTCTTTAATTTCTTTCCTTAGTTTTTCTTTGACCGAGGAAGAGTACATTTGCTCATTGTTGAGTTTTCATGTTTGGAGGGTTTCTGCAATTGTGTTGTTGCTGAATTCTAACTTTAAAGCATGGTTGTCTGATAAGATACAGGGGTTACTTATATATACATATATATATATATATATATATATATATATATATATATATATATATGTTGAGCCTTGCTATGTTGCTGAAGTATGTGGTCGATTTTAGGGAATGTTCCATGTGGAGCTGAGAAGAAGGTATATTTTTTTTGTGTTTGGATGGATTGTTCTATAAATTTCTGTTAAGCCTAATTGTTTCACAACTTCTGTCAGTTCTTTTGTTTCTTTGTTAAGCTTCTGTCTGGTGATCCTGACTAGTGGTGAACGTGGGGTGTTGAAGTCTCCCACTATAAGTGCATTTGATTTTATATGAGATTTGAGTTTTAGTAGCATTTCCTTTTATGAATGTGGGTGCTATTGTATTGGGGGCATAGATGTTCAGAATTGAAACTTGGTCCTGATGGATTTTTCCTGTGAGGAATATGAAATGACCTTCATCTCTTTTGATTGATTTTAGTTTGAAGTTGAATTTGTTAGATATTAGCACAGCTAAACCAGCTTGTTTCTTGGGTCCATTTTATTGGAATATCTTTTACCAACCCTTTACTTTGAGGTAGTATCTGCCTTTGAAACTGAGGTGTGTTTCTTGTATGCAGCAGAAGGAATGATTCTGTCTTCGTATCCATTCTGTTAGCCTGTGTCTTTTTATAAATGAGATAAGACCATTAATATTGAGGAATATTAATGTCCATTGATTGTTAGTTCTTGTTTGTTTTGGATTGTTGTTGATGGTGGTATTGGTAGATCTACCCTGCTTTTTCTTTTGACTTCTGGTAAACTGGGATTATCTGTTGCCTATGTTTTTATGAATGTAGTTAACTTCCTTGGGTTGGAGTTTTCCTTCCAGAATTGTCTGTAGGGATGGCTTTGTGGATATGTATTGTGTAAACATGGTTTTGTCATGGAATGTCTTGTTTTCTCCATCTATAGTGATTAAAAGCTTTGCTGGGTACAGTAGTCTGGGCTGGTGTCCATGGTCTTTTAGTATTTTTAGAACATCTATCTAGGACCTTCTGGCTTTCAGAGTTTTCATGGAGAAGTCAGGTGTAACTCTGATAGGTCTGCCTTTATATATTACTTGGCCATTTTCCTTCACTGATCTTAATATTCTTTCTTTATTCTGTGTGTTTGGTGTTTTGATTATTATGCAGTGAGAAGACTGTTTTATTTGTCCAGTTTTTGGTGTTTGGTAAGCTTTCATAGGCATGTCCTTCTTCAGGTTGTGAAAGTTTTCTTCTATGATTTTGTTGAATATTTTTTTCTGCACATTTAAGCTGGGCTTCTTTGCCCTCTTCTACTCCTATTATTCTTAGGTTCAGTCTTTTCATGGTGTCCCCCATTTCCTGGATACTTTGTGTTAATGATTTGTTGGATTTAAGATTTTCTTTGGTCAATGAATCTATTTCCTCTAATTCATCTTCAGCATCTGAGATTCTCTTTTCCATTTCTTATATTCTATTGGTTATGCTTGCATCTATGGTTCCTGATTGTTTACCCTACTTTTCTATTTCCAGCATTCCATACAGTTTGTGTTTTCTTTATTGTCTCTATTTCAGTATTTCAGGTCATGAACTATTTGAATTGTTTCCTTCATCTGTTTGGTTGTTTTTTCTTGGCTTTCCTTGCTTTCTTTAAGAGATTTGTTGATTGTTTGCATTTTCTGGTTTGTTTTTTCTTTCATTTCTTTAAGGGATTTTCTCATATCCTCTTTGAGGACCTCTATAATTTTCATAAAGTTGTTTTAAAGGTCATTCTCTTCTGCTTCATCTGTGTTGAGATGTTCAGATCTTGCTGGCATAGAATCCCTAGACTCTGGTGGTGTCATATATGACTTTATGTTGTTGGATGATGTGTTCTTATACTGTTGTCTTCCCATCTATTCTTCCAGTGGGTACAGCTGGGGTCTCTCCCTGTCTTCTCTAGAGGAGGGTGGAGAGGTAGGGCAGGAATGGCTCCTGATGCTGGGTCCTTTGTTCTGCCTCCAGGTCCCTCTGGGGGATTCTGTGGCAGGAAGGGTCTGACAGCTGCAGGTAAGGGGACTGGAAGAGGGGGTGTGGGGGTTGAGGGAGCCAAGTACTCACCTCTCTACCAGAGGGTGCAAGGACAGAGCCTGATGGTGCCCAATGCAGGGTTCTTTGTTCTGCCTCCTGATTATATTCTTTCTTAGATATTATTTACTTCTTATTGTTGTTTGAAGATGCTAGTCCCTCAATTTTTTTCACAGCTCAATTTTTAAGATTCACTCACTTGAGATACAGCTCTGAGCAATTGCAGTCCTATATGGACCCCTCTGTCTCATAAATGTCAATAAGGTGTTATGTATTTTATAACACACACACACACACTACCTTTGATCTCTATCCCTTTATCTATCAAGAAGACAGGGAGAGACCCTAGCTGTACCCACTGGAAGAATAGATGGGAAGACAACAGTGTAAGAACACAGTTATGCTGGCATTGGGAAAAATCAAATGAACACAAAGTGGATTTGCTTCAGTCAATTCCCTTCTTCAGCTGTGCTGACTTTGCCAAACTTCTATGAGGATATCTTTGACCTTTTTTCAAAAACTTTCTCCTAGAATATAAAACAGGACTCTGCAAATGTTTTTGTGTCCACACATTTGTCATGAGAGAATGACATTTAAAGCTTTACACATTGAAAAGTCTTTCGTTACACCCAGTGATATCAGCCAGGCTCACCTCTGACATCAGTGAGTTTACTTGAGTTCATTTCTTCATGCCTGGATCAGCCCATGGGAACTAAGGACTGAAAGTAGTGTGGGTATTTTGGGTCAGAGCACATACACAAGTCCAAAGGTTCAGATTGGATAATATAAAGTATGTCCAAATCCATGAATTAATACTGGCCTCAGTAAAGTTGGGGTTTCCTTTAATTGAACCACAAAGCAGACAGTTTTCTATAGTGAACTCTTCCCTATTTTTTATTGAGCAATCAGACTCCAATTTGTAGTTCTTATTAAAACAGTGTTTTAATAAGATGCCATAGGTTTTTCTTCTAACTACTCTACTTAAAAGTGAAAGCCAGCATTAAATTTTGAATATCCAGTTTTAGTTGAAAAACATAAAATTTCTATTTTCATGGGGAACAGATTTTTTTCAGGAATTACTTAATTTGTAAGTTTAATATTTGAATATAAGAACTTTTAATTTAAAAACCATATGTGAATAGTTTTAGTATCCATATATTAGTCTGTTTCATCTTCCTTCCAGCTTCCATTGCTCCCTACCAGGGGATCATACAGATCTTCCAGGTAAACTTGTTAAACTTAGCACAGAACACCAGGTTTCCATATGGCATTTTTATATGGTCTTAGTTTTGCTAATTATGATCATCCCTGCTTCCAGAAATTTCCTTTCCAACATCATGTTACAAGTGCTTCATTACCCTCCCCTGATTCCTTAAAGCCTGTTCCCCCTCTCTTGGGTATCTGTCTCCTTAACCAAATCCATACTCACACCCAAATGACTACACATATATACAGACTGAGAAGCTGAAATCTGCTTATGAAAAAGAATATATATCCATTTCGTGGACACCAGGGAATGGAGAGCATCTGCTGAAGCAGATCCCAAAGTGCTAACTAAGGTGGGCATGTCGGAGTGCTGGGGTTTGAGCCTCGGTGACTGAACCCAGAATCTCAAAATGTATCATGATTCCTGTCCACTAGATTGTAAGGTGTATGTAGGTAATCTTGGAAACAATGGGAACAAGACTGAACTAGAGGAGGCTTTTGGCTATTATGGACCACTTCGAAGTGTGTGGGTTGCTCGGAACCCTCCTGGCTTTGCTTTTATTAAATTTGAAGATCCCCAAGATGCCGCTGATGCTGTCCAAGAGCTGGATGGAAGAACACTATATGGCTGCCGTGTGAGAGTGGAACCATCGAATGGTGAAAAAAGAAGTCACAGTCATGGCCCACCACCTTCTTGGAGCCCTTGAGATGATTACCGTAGGAGGAGTCCTCCACCTCGGTGAAGATCTCCAAGGAGAAGCGTCTCTTGAAGCTGGAGCAGGTCACTTTCTAGAGATAGGAGAAGAGAAAGGTCTCTGTCTTGGGACAGAAACCACAAGCCATCTCAGTCCTTCTCTGGGTCTCGTTGACCATCTAAGTCAAATGAAAGGAAGTAGAAGACAAGCTTCATTTGACAGGAGTATGTACAGGAAATTCAAGTTTTGTTTGAGACTTCTTAATCTTGGTGCATTTTAAAGATATTTTAACTGTTCAAATTTGCTTTGAAATTTAGTTTTTCATAGACTTAAACAAACCTAGATCCTGCCCAGTTAAAGTGTGACGTGTTCATGATACAGAAACCACTGGCGGAAAGGGAATAAAACTCTAGTTTGTCTAGTAGCTGGGATACAGTGTGGAGCTGTGTGTAAAATGATAAACAGTCTTTAAAAGCTGTTAGTGAACACCAGCTAGCAGGTAAAGGATGGGAACTGCACCCTGAAGGCTTTCAGAGGTTCCTTACTGATTGCTATATATGGACACATAGCTGTAACATTCTTTTTTATTATTATTATTATTTTATTTAATTTTATATAACCAAGTCCAATTAAATGAAAACAAACATTTATACACAATATTTGGGAATTTGGGTGTCGTTCTTTCCAAGCTACTTCCTGCTGGTAAGGGGCGCTGTCTTGGGGGGATTCGAAGAAGATTCAGATATCCTGGCTGTAGTCTGTAGGGCTGTTTTGTCCAGCTGTTTTGAATGTAGGATCAGCTTGTACTCTGTTTCAGGCTGTCTGGTGTGATCAAACCACATTAGTCTGGAAGGAATCCACATCTTTTCATTTTCTGTGGAAATAAAAATAGAAATCCTTTTCCCCAGTAACTTGTCCTTCAACTTAAATTTTAGAGTCAAAGCATTTTTTTAATTTAATTTATTGTTTTACATGTCGATCCCAGTTCCCTCTCCCTCCCTCCTTCTCTCCCTCCCTCCCCTCCAGCCCTCCCTCCCTCCTTCCCTCCCTTTTTCCCTCTCTGCCCTCTCACATGCACTCTAAACACCCTCCCCTCCCATCCCCCCACCACAATTCCATGTGTAGGGGAATGCCATCCAGTTGGGGATCATGTAGATCTGACAGGTCCTGTGAAGTAGGGACTAGGGCTTCTCTCCTGTCTCTAGATTAAGGCAGTTATCCCTCCATGGGGGATATGTTCGCAAAGTCCTTTTGTGCACCAGGGATACATCCTGGCTCCACTGTCTGAGGTCCCTTAGACTGCTCAGTCCTTCTGGCTGAGACCCATATTCAGGGGGGCCTGAGTCAATCCCATGCTGGCTTCCCAGCTATCAGTCTAGTGGCGGTTAGCTCCTCCTTGTTCAGATAAGCTGTCTCTATGTGCTTCTGCCGCGTGGTCTTGTCCTCTCCATCTGCTTCTGGGTTCTAGTTCGACTCAGTGTAACATTCTTTATTTGGAAACCGAAGGTTTTAAGTTACCAGTGTCCTAGTGTAAGGGTACATTGCAGAGCTGGACCTAAGATTTCTTTTTCATGCTGTAATTTGTAATATGTTTGTGAGAACCCTTGAGATTAAAGTTTTGGTTGCAAAGTATTGTTTAACTTGAAAGCCAGTTTTTTCCTTGCACACTCAAATCTGTGAGCTTGGTATCAAGTCCAAGTATAACATTCCTATTGGAAGCCATACTCATATTTTCTTGTAAAGTCGTTTTGGATTAATAAAATACTGGCATAAAAAAAAGAATATACAAAATCTCTCCATGGAGTCATTAAGAATCAGTGATCAGAAGAGCAGGGAAGGATGAGTGGATGTAAATAAAACAACATCAGGGTCCAAGAATTTACTACCTCACAAAAGTAAAATCACAAGTTATCATATCGACTTTTGTCCAATTTCTCAATAGTTGGCATGTTTATCATTTTTGTCTTGATTCAATAGATTTGAAATCAAAGTCCATAACCACTTTGCTTATTGGAAGGTCATTCTATACTTTTTAAAAATTATATTAGATGTGTGTATGTGTGTATGAATGCATGCATGCCACTGAGCATGTGTAGCAGTCAGAAAACAATTAGCATGAGTGAGCTCTCTTTTTTCACCAGGTGCAATCCTGGAATTTCACTTGGCAGCAAAGACCTTTACTAAGCTATCTGACTAGCCCTCAACATCCTCTTATATATGCTAAAGGGTCTTAGCTTGAAGTTTCTATGAACAAGCAACCACACAATGTATCAGATAAAATTACATTTTTGAGAGAGAAGAGAATCATTTCAAAGATACAACTATGAAATAATGTGTCATTTGTTTCTTAGGAACATTGTCATTTTAGGAACATCTAATTTTTTTTCTAATAATTAGACTAAGGTAATACTATTCTGAACATCAGATTCCATAGCTAATGAAAACCATAAATAAGCACATTTTAGAACAGTCTTTAAGACTGTAGTCTACATTAAAACCTTTTTTAAAAGATTAATTTATTTTTCTTTTATGTGTGTTTTACCTGAGTGTACCACATGGTTGCAATGTCCATAGATGCCAGAGGAGTGAGATCCCCTGAAACTAGAGATACAAAAAGCTTTAGCTACCATGTGGTTTGAGAATTCACATTTGTGTCCTCTGAAAGACCATTCAGTGCTCTTAACCCCTGAGCCGCCTCTCCAGCCTCTGCATCCTAAATTCTGATTAGGATTCCCTGTTTTGCTGGTGTTAGTTTCCACCTACCATATTCTGGTGGATAAAAAGGCCACCATACATATCAACCTTACAGTATAATTTTCAAAAGAAGCATTCTCACAAAAGCATCTTAGGGTTTCTATTACTGTGAAGAGACACCACAAACACAGCAACTCTTATAACAAAATATTTCATTAGGACTAGCTCATAGTTCAGAGGTTTAGTCCATTATCATCAGGGTAAGAAATATGGCAGCCCACAGGCAGACATGGTGCTGGAGGGGTAGCCAAGAGTTCTGGGTCTGAACCCACAGGCAGCAGAAAAAGACAGTGAACCACTAGGCCTGGCTTGAGCTTCTGAAACTTCAAAGCTTGCCCCAATGACACACCTCTCCAACAAGACCGCACCTCCTGCAAAGAGGCTATGTCTGCTGATAGTACCATTCCCTATGGGCCTCTGGGGGTCATTTTTATTCAAACTACCACAAAGCTGAAGTACAAAGAAATCAAGTTTAGTTTACTTAGTTCTTTCCCTCAGTTCACTCTTGAATTATGCTTAAACAACAACAACAACAACAAAAATCCAATATTTTCCTTGGGATTTATGAGGAGGAGGTGTGAATGGAAGGAAAAGGAAAAAGAAAGAATTCGTACTAAAGACTACAAAAAATACCCTGACAGGATACCTCCTGGATTGTTCTTTCTTCTCTTTATTCTAGCATAGAGTGTTTTTAAGTAGCCTCACTAGACTAATTTTTTTTATTTAATTTTATATAACCAAGTCCAATTAAATGAAAACAAACATTTATACACAATATTTGGGAATTTGGGCGTCGTTCTTTCCAAACTACTTCCTGCTGGTAAGGGGCGCTGTGTTGGGGGATTCGAAGAAGATTCAGATATCCTAGCTGTAGTCTGTAGGGCTGTTTTGTCCAGCTGTTTGGAATGTAGGATCAGCTTGTACTCTGTTTCAGGCGGTCTGGCATGATCAAACCATGTTAGTCTGGAAGGAATCCACATCTTTTCATATTCTGTGGAAACAAAAATAGAAATCCTTTTCCCCAGTCACTTGTTCTTCAACTTAAATTTTGGAGTCAAAGCATTTTTTTTTTTAATTTATTATTTTACATGTCTATCCCAGTTCCCTCTCCCTCCCTCTCTCCCTCCCCCCCAGCCCTCCCTCCCTCCTTCCCTCCCTTTTACCCTCTCTGCCCTCTCACATGCACTCTAAACACCCTCCCCTCCCATCCCCCCACCACAATTCCATGTGTAGGGGAATGCCATCCAGTTGGGGGTCATGTAGATCTGACAGGTCCTGTGAAGTAGGGACTAGGGCTTCTCTCCTGTCTCTAGATTAAGGCAGTTATCCCTCCATGGGGGATATGTTCGCAAAGTCCTGGCTCCACTGTCTGAGGTCCCTTAGACTGCTCAGTCCTTCTGGCTGAGACCCATATTCAGGGGGGGCCTGAGTCAGTCCCATGCTGGCTTCCCAGCTATCAGTCTACTCACTAGACTAATTTAAAATAATTAAATATAGTAGTAATGAGTTATTAGGATTTTATTTTAGGGTATTACACTTTCTATGGTACTTCATAAGATATGTGAATATTGACATTTACATACTTGTCTTTTAATATATTTTTAATGTATTGAGACTCTGGGAGAGATAATTTTAGTCTCAAAGTAATCAGAACTGTATTCAATCTAGAGGCTACAACTCTGTCTCTGCTTTATGGAAAATAATAATCTCTTTTTGTTAGTGTCTTTTAGTATTTTTTATATTTATGTGTTTCATTCTTTCATTTGTACTAAAAGATTGAACTTAATTTTTTTCTTTGCCTCTAGCTTTAATTTTTTTCTATCTCCTTACTTCAAGGTAATCATAGTGTCTGTTGTTTCTGAAAATTACATTTATTTACTTGTGTGCATGTGTGGGCAAAATTATGCCACAGTGCATGTGTGGAGGCCAGAAGACAACTTGTGAGAGTTCATTCTTTTCATCCATTATGTGGGTCCTGGGGATTCAACTCAGATTTCCTAGTATGACAGCAAGCCCCCTTAGCCTCTGAACTGTCTCTCTGGCTATTCATTCATTCATTCATTCATTCATTCATTCATTCATTTCTGATTACTACCAAGGGTATTTTATAATTCTTCAAGGTGGATAACTCTTATCAGTTTTTATGGCCTTGCCTTCACTTTCACATTTCCCTGGGTTTAGCTCTGGCTACAACTAGCATGTTTCCTTCAGATTTTACATTTTAAGTTTCCAAAAGAAATTTGATTAGTTCAACTCCTTACATAGCATCAGCATATGCCACAAACCTATTCCAATTTGTAAATCAGTTGTTCAGAGGTTCAAACAACTGTAGATGTTGGAGTCATCATGCTATCAAGTTATACCAGCGTGCATCCAGAGAAATATCACAAACAAAAGACGCTTTGAAACTTCAGGAGAAGGGGTGTTATTTATTTAATTTGCTAGTTTTTCTACGTAGACACATGAAAAAAAAATTTTAAATGCATTTCTGATATCCATCCAAATATCTTTATAGATTTTTCAATGATTATGTATCAAGTGCTCTGTGTCCTAGGATAAAAGAATACAGACCTGAATTGTCAGTTTTTATGAAGCTTTTGTCTTATGGAGAAAACCAACAACAAGAACAAAAGCTAAACAATAAATTGCTGAGTGCTATGATGGTGGTACTGATAGACATTATGATAAAGAATAAGGTGAATTTGCACTGCCAACATCCAAGCCCAGGCTGCTGCTAAGGACTGTATCTGGGTCTGTAGTCCAACTGCAGCCACAGTTTGTGTTAATATCCATGGACAGTGTTGCCACTAAGGGCCATGATAACTTTAGGAGTCTGGGCCAACATCTAGAACCATGTTAGTGTCCGAGAGCTGGGCATTCAGATCTGAGTGGCCTGTTCTGCCACCCAGGGCCATAGTGTCGTCTAGGCCTGGGCTGCTGCCAAGGGTCTGGGTCCATGGCTTTGCCACAGTGCTGTCTGTGTTGATGTCCATGGCTCCTGTTCCCACCTAAAACAGTGAGGATAGGGCTGCCCAGAGTTGGTCCTGTCCCTCACTGGCTCCACCATTAGGGAGAAGAGGCCCTGACCTTAACAGGTTGCAGCTCTCAGAAGGGCAGACCCTATAACCTCTTGTGAGCAGCATAGTAGAGCTGACCTTGTTAATGTGGACCCTGTACCTCACCTGGGCAGCACAATAGAGCTGGCCCTGGGAGTGTGGGTATGGACCACCGGGATGTAAGACTGTGAGGGCAGGAGCCCAACTCCTTGCTGCCTGCTGCATTGGATGAGCTAACCAAGTGCTGCTGGAGAGTGCACTGATGGTGAAGGTTATGGAAACTGGCAGGTTGACCAACTCAGCTACCACTCAAGCCCAGAACCAGTACTACTAGTTGGCCTATCCCAACATCCACCACATCTATGGACTGCTGAGAGTGTGGGAAGAGGATGACCTACAGATCCAAAGCTGCAGGATCTCCTTGACACAAGTGAGCAGCAGAATATCCAAGAGTAGACCCCATTGAAAGCCCATTGAGGGCCCAGGGTGTAACAGAAACAAGGGACCTACAACCAGAACAATGACTCACTGCAATGAACACTTACAAGTAAAGATGTACGGACTAAACGGTATACTGTGTGATTCACTGGACCACACTACAGCTTCCACAATGAGGCTTTGTTTTGTTTTGTTTGTTTATTTGTTTTTATTTTTGTTTGTTTGGTTTGGTTTTTGGTTTTTCTTCTAAATTTTATTTTATTTTGGGGGGGGAGGTTTCAAGGGCAGAGGGTGGATACAAAGGGACAGGAAGATGAATGGGATCAGTATGCATGATCTGAAATCTACAAAGAATCAATAAAAAGTGTTTTGTTATTTATTTATTGAGAATAAGGCAAATTAAATGGACAGAAAACCACGGCCTGTATGAACTGTTATTTTATATGACATTGTCAAGGCTGTGGTTTTTGAAAAGATGCCATTTGAGTAGAGGCATGTCATAAACATCCTTTTAGCTAGTTACCCCTGGCTATTCTCAAAGGAGTTTCCCCATACTAAGTTTTAAATACACTTAAGATGGTGAAGAATTGGTGCTGTTTGTTGTTTTTTATTTGCTTTATAATGCTGAGGACAGAGAAAATTGGAAGATGTTAACCTTTTTCAGCCAATATTGCACCCCTTTCTAAAGCTTAGGAAGGTTGAGATGTTCGTGTCAGGAATTGGTGGACTGTAGGAGGTGTCTAGGACATGAGGCAGTTGGGATTAATATTCTTAGGACAGAATATCTAGAAAGACCCTTCCTTTGTGTACTAATTCAGGACATCACAAGATGGCCTTGCCTATGATTCAGAAATCAAGTTCTCTGGCACCTTGATCTTGCTAACTCTGAGTAACATTAGTTTAGGAACAGGAAAATCCAAGTGTTTTTCAAACCATCTTGTTTTAGCCTGCTTTAAATATGCTAGACATCTCCTTCTCATGCACAATCAATTCATAACTCTAAACAGTAGTAGTCCTTGTAAAATGCAGGGCAGAATGCTAGTAATAAGTTATCATTATTCTATACATAATTTTTAAGTTTTTGTCACATAATAACAAATGTTTTTAGTTGTCTCCGTTTTCCTTTGCATATATATATATATATATATATATATATATATATATATATATATATTTTCAATCTGGCCACAATAGTATGATTGCTAAGCAACAGAAAAGGAAAATCCTTCAAAATGTATATCCATGAATTCCCCTCAAGAGAGGAAAAGGCACTGCTAGGGGAGGGAGAGGAAAAGGGTGGGAAGCCAGATTAGCCTCTTTGCAGCTGTATTTTGTTATTCAAGGTCACACCTGGACAGGGAAACCCTCCTCTGATTATGAGCTTTTGGCAAATAGGAAAAGTTGCTGCCTGAAAAAGCAAACTGGGCCTTTAGGGATTCCTTTGGGCTATTTTAGTATCTAACAGATGTGATAGTTTAAGCTTTATATTCTTAAAATAGCCCAGAACATGGAGAAGTACTATGTCCCTTCTTATGGAAAATTCTCACAGTGAAATTCAGTGCTTAAAGATGTATTTAGTGAGAGGAATATGTTATCTAGAAGCGTGCTCTTCCTCTTCATTTTTAAATAAGTGTAGTTTTGTTGTGAGTATGACATTTGTTCATTCTACTTACAGAAAGTTGATATAAGATTTTGAACATTTATAAGCTCAGGATAGGACATAAAATTATTTATTTTATCTTTGAATTATAAATTGGAAAATATAATTATCTGCATCATTTCCATGTAAGATATACCCTAAGGAGAAATATACTAGCACTACAACACATGCACATGCAAACTTGCCCCCCTCCACACACATAATCTTGTTTTTCTTAGTATAATTAGTTTCAATATAGTAGTAAAATGGTTTCCTTATTGTTATGATGATAAATAATTTAAACAAAACTGGCACATATTGTTATATGGTATTAATATTTAGCATCAATAAGATAAATTATAAAAGTGTATTACTGTCTTACTTATTTTACCAATAGATATTGTTATATGATATTAATACTTAACACTGATCAAGTGTAAGAGTATATGAACTAACTTTCTCCCAGGAATATTTATGCTTTTTGAGTGACATTTAAATATGACTGGCAAAAACCTTTTGATGACAAGGAGTAACAAAATATATCTAATGGCAATGACTAAATAGATTTGAGTTAAATTATGATAGGAGAAAAGTTTTTATGTCCAGTGACCACACCAGGAACTTTCATTTACATAATGATTCCCATGAGAAAATTGTATATTCACAACATTACATTTTTTTAAAACCACCTAGGAGAAAGTAACAATAGTTATATTGTTGGAAGCCATTTTTTTCTTATAGAGATATTTTGATGTTTACAAAAAGAATAGAAAAACTATTAGTCATAATTCAACCATAAAACAACAAAATCCTGTCGGTATAATAACATGACAAACCTTAAGGATATTACACTAAGTGGAATAAACCAAATACCATGTAATGATGTCATCTACATGTGTAATTTTAAAACACTGAACTCATAAAAGCAGAGTAGGAAGGTGAAGGCAATCCTCATGGTGTATGGGAGGGAGCAGGCAGTGGGGAAGTTGTCAAAGGGTATAGACTTTGAGCTACATCAAAAGTTCTGGAAATCCAGTATACAATTTGGAGGTAGCAATGCTGTATTACACACCTGAAATTTATGGAGAAATGTCTACACTTCTTTAATATACACACAATGAAAACCAGGTTTTGCATTAACTTAAAGGTGATGATAGTTTTACCTTGTGCACATATATAAAACCACCACACAACGACAAATCAAGGAGAGTGGATGCAGTCATATAAAACCAGATTAAAGAGTCTTTGTAAGCAATGTGGTAGAGACTTGCTGAAGAACGGGGACAGCTTATTGAGGAACAAAGAGAGTATGACAGATGGGCATTATCCTCACTGAGTAATATCAAAGAAATCTCAGAGTTTCATACTATCTCAAGTTCAGAGCAGAGTTTTTGTTTAAATAGGCTACTGAGATGCCTGAGATATCTGGACATTTTAAATGCATTTGAGCATTTCCCAAAGTTCTCTAACATTAAGTGCCAGTTTCTACAATTTATAAAATCTTATTACTTCTTTGTCATCGTATATTATTTTAAGTTGAAACCAAAAATAATATTATCAGTGAAGATAATTTTCATGTGTAAATTAGAGTAGGTGGACTTACATATAAATTTTATTACTAATAGAACATTAAATCTTTAGGAATAAATTTTAAAATCTCTTAATCTCAGTTTCAACAACTGAATGATAAAGAAGCTAACTACTTAACTTATGAGGTTTGTTTATTTCTTGAGCAGGTTTCAACTAACAATTATGGGCTGCTTATTCTGTCTTTGAGTTCTGTTATGTATGAGGCAATAAGCCACCTATGATAACTTATAATGAAGACTAAGTTCTCCTAGTGAGGGTGTTTGTATTCTGGAAAGGGAATAATCAGGAAGCTAATATGCAAATAAGAATTTGAACAGATATCAGTAGCAAAACACCAATCAAGGGAAAGAATGGCGATGATGAGAGCAGTGTGCTCCATGATTGACATTTTGTAAGATCCAGATGAAAATAATACTGTCATATAGAGCCTAGGGAGGAACTTTCCCAGCAAGGGGAAAAAGAAATGCCAAATCATTCTTGACTTTGGATTTTATTATGTGGACAAAATGCTGTGTTGTGGATGCTGCTGTTTGTCACCAGTAGTCTTTCCATGGCTTCCAAATTACAGAATCCCATGACAGTCACATGTAAACAATGCTGCCAGAGCTGGAGAGACCCTGCAGGACTTGAAGATTCATCTTTACTGAGGGACTCAAGATCCATCTCTTCCGTTAAGTTCCTGGATTCCTGGTTTTTACATTTGTAGCAAATAGATTGTGCCCATTTCTTTAGAATGGAAAGAATCTTGTACACAAAATAAATTTATAAGGTATTTAAACCTAGGCATTGGTTATAAGCTATGATCTCATTTTGTCAGTGCCCTCTAATGTTTATGAAATCTATTGAATTTATGAGATATGCAGTGATAAATACATCCACAGATGGCCAATGGGTTAAAAGTTGATCAGCGGTGATAACTAACTTGAAAAATATAAGAAATGACCGTGAGATTCAAGTGTTTAAATGAAAGGAACAAAGTCCAAAAAAACTAGAACATGTGTAATTTTACAGGACAATTTACAAAACTGAACTGTCATGCCTTTTTGGGAAGCCTCTGCTTAGAAGAAAAGATGACTTAGGAGACATAGCTGGCAAATGTTATAGCCAACTGAGGTAATTTCATGTTATACCTGAATGACTTATGCATACTTTGATGTATGAATATTCTGATCTTATATTTGAGACCAAAGTAGTCAAGAATAAGTAAATACATTTTAAGTTCCTTTTTAAGTTACATTGTTTAAATGAAATTATTTTGTAGCTATTTACTAGCACTTATTTCACAACAGTGCCTAGTTTTACTAATTTTTTGAGTCTTCTGAATTTAGTTAAGTCAACCAAAATCAAAGTGTAACAGTTGTGCTTGTAATCTTCCTTCCTAATATTTCTCATTTCCTCATATCCTGTTCCACTCTTTGTTTATATTTTTTGGATTGGTGAAACTTTAGTTAGGTGTTAGTGCAGAGAAATATCATAGTAATGGTATCCCCAGTAATAGTAATAGTGTGAGTTCAGTCATCACTGTGATAGCTATTATCAATACTATTTACCATAATTCCAGCAAACAAATTCTGGACTCACTCTTTCTTCTTTGTAACACACACACACACACACACACACACACACACACATTTCATGCCCAGGCTTCTGATATGTACTATCTATTGTCAGACTGTTGTGGATGGATCTCTTTACTATTCCATTTTCATGTGTATACATATTTCTAAACTTTTTCTATGGTTATTAGTGTCTGTATATATGATATATGTGTCATAAGGCACTTTTTTCATTATGCATGTATGGAGGCAAGATGACAACTTTTGGGGGTTTCCTCTTTATATCTTTGTGTGGTTTGGGGGCTCAAAATTGGGTCATGAGGCTTACACTAAAAGTGCTTTATTCACTGAATGAACTCTCTCATCCTAAACTTTTTTTTTTTTTTACAAGTCTAAGTACTTATACAAGAAGTCTGTAGTACAAGTACAAGAAGAGCCCTGCCTTAAACTTTACTCTAGAGAAATATTGCCCTGGCCCTCTCTCTGCAAAAACCTCATGGGTGAGAAATCTGGGGCTCAAGAGAAATGTGCTAATTTAATCCTGTGTTTCCATCCTTCAGGACAGTCTCCAAGCACCCAGAAATCTGAGGTGTTGAGTGGAAATTTAGATGCTGTGTCTTGACCAAATGTTCTTTGTTTTATAGATGTTATAGGGATGCAAAATGATGGAAAGCACTTTGGAGGAAGTTCTTTACTGAGAAGTTAAGAGCTGGAAGATGAAAGGGGAGGCAAAGTCCCCCAGGCCTACATTTATACTTTCTCTGACTCACAAATGTTAGAGACTAGTCTTTCTGGAAAAAGCAGTAATTCCCTAATTAGGCTGTCTTTCTGTTCTTGAGCCAAACAAGTCTGTCTCTGTTTAACACTTTCTAGTAGTTTTGCCTTAGGTACAGAACATCTAGTCTTCTTGGCAAGACACAATGACTGCAGTAGGCGTCAACTTCATCTTTTGGGCCCTACCTAAATCTCAATATCAAGAAACTTCCTTTCCATTTCTTTTGGGCTTCATACAATTTTCTTTATACTTTATGCTTTTCACTTATATATGTAAAAATGGGTGTTTTCCTTCTTTCTGGAGGCTCTTTATCATCTTTCTGCCTTTCAAATATAATCACTCATTTGTCTAGATGTAAATAAGAAATAACTCCCTCTGAGTCGATTTTCTTAATGTTTTCCTCTTCTGTAGAGACACACACAGCCATTCTATCTCCCATTATAATATTGTGTTCTACTTGATTGTTTTAACTTCTATCTTCTTTGCCAGGAATATCCTCTTTCTTAATAAACAGACTATGCTGGCCATGGTGGCACATGCCTTTAGTCCAGCAATTGGGAGGCAGAGGCAGGTGGATATCTGTCCATTGGAGGCCAGCCTGGTCATAAAGAGTTCACAGACAGCCAAGAATACTTACAGAAACATTGTCTTCAAACAAAACAAATAAACAAACAAAACCAGAGTATACTTAACACCTCAATGCCTGTATGCCACAAAAATTAGAAATGGTAATAATTTAACTTCTCAATATCCATTACCTCATTGTTTATAATTGGCAGTTCTCTGAAATTAAGCAATCCTCCTGTGTGTGTGTGTGTGTGTGTGTGTGTGTGTGTGTGTGTGTGTGTGTGTGTGTTTGCAAGTGGAGGTCAGAGGTTGATGTCAAGCGTTTTCCTCATTCACTTTCCACCTTACATATTGAGGTACGGTCCTTCACTTGAACCCAGAGCTAGCTCAGTTTGTCTAGGCAGCCTGCTCTAGGGATCCCTTGTCTCTGACTGCCCACACTTCAAGGGTGCATTCTCTGCATGAGTGCTCGTAGATCCATATTCTTGTTTTCATACTTGTGTGATAAGTCCCTAACCATTGAGAAGTCTCCCCAGTTCCAAGAATGTGTGTGTAGTAAAGAGAGAGCAGAGCTTTATCTTTGGGCTTTTCATGTTGCTTTGGAAAACTGGGTACTATCCTCTAGATATCTGTGCCAAAACTTAACTGAGGTTTTACAAGCTTGTAGATTCCTTAGTTGTAGATCTGAAAAAAAGAATATAAAGGATATTTTTATTATGAGATGTCTGGCAGACTCTTCCATGTCCATCTTGAATCAGCAGTCATTTTTTTGTGGGCCGTGCATGTCCAGTTTATATAGCACACAGTCAAACAGTCCAGACAAGAGCAGTATCTTGTCTAAATGGCTAGTCTTGCCATATTGGAGGCAAACTTTATAACGAATTTTTTTAATGTCCATCTTTTCTTTTGACATAGGTGATGTTGTCAGGAGCAATTGTGTCTCATTGTCAAGAAAAACCCTAAACCATTTTAAATGTCATATTTTGTAGGTCTTTGGAAGGTTTGAAGAATGTTTATCCATCTCAAATATGTTTGTATATTTAGAAATACTAACTAATTTAACTATAAGTTTTAACTATCATAGGTAACTATCTATAATCTGTACTACGTTATACATTACATTTTTAACTGAGCTCAATAAATAAGAGGAGAAATATATATATCATCTTATTGACCTTAAATTGTATTAATAAATGAAAATCTGTTCTAAAACAAAGTATTTATATCTATATCATAATTTTTTTATCTTTAAAAAGATATTGGTTGTGATCATTAACCATTTATAACCAAGTCCATTTAAATGAAAACAAACATTTATAAACAATATTTGGGAATTTGGGCGTCGTTCTTTCTAAACTACTTCTTGTTGACAGGGGGCGCCCCAAATAACACACTGAGACTCTGTATTTGATACAATGCTGTTGGCCCGGTTACTTGTTTCTTATCGGCTAGCTCTGCCTTTAATTATTAACCCATTTCTGCTGATCTATGTATTTCTCTTACCGGGGAGCCGGCGGCATACTGCTTTCTCCAGACTCTCCATCTTGGCTCCTCCTTACTACTTCCTCTTTCCTCCTTGTCTCCTAGTCCCTCCTATCTTCCTTTCCTATTGGCCAACAGTGCTTTATTTATTAACCAGTATGAGAAACATATACAGAATGACATCTCCCATCAGAAATAGAGAATATTTTTATGAGATGGAAGCAGCAAAGTTTACTAATAGCAATATATTGTTTCTATGTACAGTCTGTGATTATATTTAATTGTATTAGATTTTCTTAATAATAATGAAAATACTTAAAGTAGGTTATCATTTCACAAAACAGTTCAAGAAAAACATGCAAGAAAGCAATTAGAAATAATGAAAGTATTAATCTGCCTTATAGAGTTTAAATGGTCCTGAAATCTCAGCAATGCCTGTGAATTGTATCAGGGTAGGTACCAAGCACTTCAAATACATTGTTTTACTATTTGATTTAGTTACCTTTAATTAGGAAGTGATTATCTCCATGCAGCAGTTTAGACATGGTTACTGAGGAAGTTATCTTGTTCAGTCACATGGTCTTCTTGGAACCCTGATTTAGCAGTGTTTTGTATGGATATTCATGATGGACCTAGGATTATGAGGGGTAGTATTATCGGCAAGCTACAGAGAATGGTGTGAATGCTATGAAGTGGTTAATGAGTTCCGAATATCTGTGCTGCACAGGGTTCTAACAGATCCTTTTCTCTTGGAGCTTTCTGCAGTCTGTCTCAAAATAGCAATAAAGCAAAAGCTCCAGAGACTTCCTGAGGATTAAGGACTGGCTAAAATTAAAGGCCAGTGCTTTGAACTGCTTCTTCTAATCAAAGTTAAATCCCCAGGAAATGCCTTGTGTTCTCATCATTTAATGAAAGTTCTTTACTCAAGTCTATGACCTCCTTAAGCTTTTATTGGATATTAATCTAATGGTCTCAGTAGTGACACATTTCTATTGTCTGTGACCATGTACTTTCCCTACTCTCAAACAACAGATCCATTGGAGGATGGGGAGTGATCCCAAATCACTTTATAAAATATGTGTATTGACTTATTCCTTAGTTGTAGAATCTATCAGTTTGTTAGGTCATTTCAAATAAAAGTTTCAATTTTGCCTATCTGTATGCTATCACTGACATCCTTGCCGTATCTAATGACAGTGTCACCTTGTCCTGAGAGTGCTTCTCATACAGGATCCTTTCCTGTAACAGTAAAACAGAACTAATGAAGGGCAACCATGGCAATTTGTATTTCTGAAAAATAAAAACCCTGACAACTACTGAATGACTTGCTCTTATCTGACCACTGAAACCACCACGTATGGAGCAAGGGGATGATTTGTTTTCAAACTCAGGAAATCCTATTTTTCTTCTAGTGTCTCTCTTCTGCTGAATTTCCTTTTACTCCTTTCAATGCAAGGCCATCTTCAAGTTGTTTCCTTTGCAACTTGTCTCCTGTAAAAAACGCAAGCACCGCAGCGGCACATGCACACATGGCTTCAGAGCTGCAGTTGTAGCGGCTGCTCTCTTAGAGATTATTTTAAAATATAGTTGCAATCCCTTCCACTGAACCCTGGGAGGGAATCAGTCATGAGGAAAAGCTCAGGAAATGTTGGGGGAAGCTGCATCCCGGGAGTGTGCTAGTCTATCACATTCAGGAAGGGACAGTCTAGTCCCCAGTCACGTTGGTCTGTTCTGGCCTTCTCAGTGTGGCAAGCTTCCTCCGATTCATGCCTTGGTAAGTAGTTACAGCTCAAATAGGAGTGGTCCTCCTAGGTTTCAACCTCCTCTTCTAGGAAAATGTTTCCATCATTCACCACTTCCTACAATTGTTATACCTCAAGCTGAAAAAGCTATGCCTGGCTGGGAAAAGGCAGGATTTTGGAACTCTTTTTTTCCTGTCTATCACCTGAATGAAAGCCAGAGGGAGGGGAACGGGATACTGCACCCCAGGACAACGCCACTAAAAAAATGGAATTTTACAAAAAGTTTTAGAAACTTCCAGTTAATTCCCGAGTGAATGTTTTCATTCACACACAGAAGGAAATGGCTAGAAAATGTTCTTTCTAATGTTGAATTGGATGTTCTTCTCCAAATAATTTTTTTAAATCTCCATAGCACTTTTCTTATTCATTGTGACTAGGTTACTTTATTAAAATGATTAAAAAGAAACCCAGAAGATTCTCATTCTTCATTTTATGGGAAGTCTCATTGCCAAATGAAAGCCTAGCTAGATGACTAGCCAGCTTATGGCCCACAGTGTGCAGAACAGATTTGATTACAGTACCTTTCATAGTATTCTTTGGCCTCATTGTTCTTTATACAGTATTTGCCTGTATTTGTTGATAAAATGGAACTTTCTATATTTTTAAACTATCCTAGTTTATAAATTCTTTCAGATAATCTGCAGCTAAGTCTGAGATGTAGGCAACTTGCAGGTATCCACATACCACCATCTATAAGGAAACCACATCACTATGTTTCCTAAGATAAAGTTTCTAATCTTCCTCTGGCTAAAGAATCTCAAAGGAAAGGTTTCTGGACCCGACACCAGTGTAACAGATAACATCCATGCTTTCTTCAGCTTCAGATTAGAACATGATAGAACATTTTCTATTGACCATTGGGGCAAGCAAGGATTCTGGAGGATATATCCTTTCAAAAACTTTCAGGAGAAATATCCATGTGCATATGAAAGTTTAGCTATACGCATATTTTCAAAGCATCTACTATAGGCAGTGCAGAAAGTTACATCTAAAACATTAATATGTTGCTTCAAGAATTTTCAAGAGCTTTTATGACTCCTTTGAAGACACCAAGTAAATATCTTCCCCCTTCATATAGTCATCTGCAAAGCATTGAATAATTGAATAATATATTCAGTAATGCAAAAATATCAGATATAACTTGTCTATCAGATTTAAAAGCTGTCACCTTTTAATCAACTACAATTTTGGCTTTTTATAAATCCTTTCCCCTTTCTTGTTATTTCTAAAGAGTTATAGGAAAGTAAATATCACTGGCCATTTCACTTATTTCTTTCCTTTCTTTGTAAATAAAACACTTTCCCACAGAGTTCTTTTCCTCAGGCCATTCAGAAGGGGACACCAGCAGCTGCATCATGCCTTAGTTCCTCAGCAATCACTTTCTAGAAGTTTCCTCAGCCACCAGGGATGTATGTTGAGTGATGTCATAAACTCTGTCTTTTCTCTTCCATGGGGCTCTGTGCAGCTGACCAGCAGGGTGCAGTGTCTTTCCTGGCTATTGCTTTCTTTTTTCGGGATATTTCCTGGCTTCATTGTGATCTCTTTTTCATTGTCAGCCAATTCATGAACGCTCAGGAACAGACATCCTCACAAACAAAATGACATTATGAAAAACAGACCCCAGATATTGGCACATCAGCAGAACAGATGGAATTTTGAAGGAAGAAAAAAACTATTTTGGAAAGATTGGCATGATTCTAGTATATACAAAATGTGGCTCATTCCCTGCCAACACAAAGCACTACAACTTAAGGGCACTTTAATGAGATTACAATGAAAGTTAACTGCTGAATCTGCAGAAGGGATCCAACTGTACAATTTAAAGGAGTTGCTTGGCAGATCTCTGCATAACTAGATCTGAGTTTGTGCCTTTGAACCTCAGAAGCTTAGCAAATTTAAATGAATTAAAATATGTGTAAAAGTTGTGTAAATATTTTGTGTAAATATTGAATATGCAATTTTGCCTAAAATCTTCCTAATTAATTTAAAATAATACTTTCTTGCAGAATTTTGAAATTAATTACTTTCCAAAATTGTGATATAAGGTTTTTGGAGAACTTGTAATGGACTTGGCCTTGGTGCACCAAAAAACAAACAACAAACAAACAAAAAAAAACCCAGCATTATCTACTTTAAGCCTCAAAAATATCACATGCAGAAGGTAATTTTATCATTACATTTTAAAAATGAAGGAATTGAAGGTTAGGCACTTGGCCTGACAGAGCTATCTTTTGATCTGGACACTGGGCAATCTAATTCCAGGGCTGGTGGTCTTAATCACTCCCCTCCACTGTCTACCCTCCAGTCATTAGATATTATTGATGTGTGCATCTTAACTTCAGCTACACACCCTGTAATCTGGAGACGTAAGCAGTACCGAAGCTTACCCCATTGCTGCTGACTCAGTTTCTACACTGGGGAGATTTGTCCTGGACATTAGTTTTTACAAAAAAGTTCTGGAGATTATTTTGAATTGCATTCAAGATTTGAAATTGTTGTTCTAGATACAAGGTTACAAGATGAAAAACACAGTCCTTTTCTCTCTTAGGGGACTGTATTTATTTCTCGTGACCAGCGTAACAAATTACTACAAACTGGGTGGCTTAAAATGACAGATTAATTTTCTCACAGTTCTGGAGGCCAGAAGTCTAGGATCAGGGTTATGGTAGGCCATACCCTCTCAGGAGGATATAACTGAAAATCTACCTTGTGTCTTTTCCAGCTTCGGGTGACAGCCAGCAATCCTTGGCTTGTCTCCACATATATTACTGAAGTTAGAACCTACCTAGATTACCAGTATAACTTCCCATCTCAAGATCTTAATTTTTTTTTTCAAGACAGGGTTTCTCTGTATATCGCTGGCTACCCTGGAACCTTCTCTGTAACCAGGCTGACCACAAACTCATAGAGATCTGCCTGCCTTTGCCTCCCAAGTGCTGGGATTAAAGGAATGTGCCATCACAGCCTGGCTTCAAGATCTTAATGTAATCACATCTACACAGCCCTGTTTTTCAAAAGTGCCATTTGTAGGCTGCTAGGATTGGGGCCTGATGTTCTTGGGTGGCCATTATTCAGAATGCTATAAGGAGTCAAGTAAATGAAGACAAAATTCAAATATAGATGGAAATGCTTTGAAGAAGAAAGATTATCACCATGATATTTACTATAGGTTCAGAGGTGCTACAGAGGGAAAAGACAGTGTATTTTAGGTATTTGTGGTGTATGTGTGTGTATGTGGTATAGATATGTTCATATGTGTACATGTCTGCAAGAGGATGTGGTACACATGTGTGCAAATGTATCAAAGTCAGGGGTCAGTGTCATATATCTTGAGTTGCTCTCTACCTTATGTTTTGAGGTAGAAGTGCTGAACTTCACTTATTGGGCCACGATGGCTGACCAGAGAGCTCCAGCCTGTCTCTGTTTCTCCAGTGCCTAGATTCAGGTGTGTGCCTCCATACCAGAACATTTGCATGGGTTCTGGGGGTTCAAATTCAAGTCCTTATTACTTGATCTCACCTGTCACCCAGGGGGGACTTGAACTAGGTATCTTCCTGCCTCAGCTTCTCTGGAAGTCTTTTAAGTACAATGTGCTCTACTTTCTTCAGAATAAACTACATAGTGACATCACTTGATTTGTTCATTATCCAACCTTTAAAAAAATACTAAATTTTACTATAAAGACAAAGAATAAAATTCCATTTTAATATTAGGACTCTGAAGATTTCTAGATGCACTGTTAAAACTATTGTCCACATTTGGAACTGACAGTAAATACCATTGATACAAGTATGACTAATGTTTTTTGCAGTCTTTCCACTTATAAAGGTCATCTAAAATTCATGTGTGAAGATGCCAGCCTTTGGAGAGAAATAGCACAACTCTGGTACTTCTAGCCAAGTGTCTGAGATGCAACTTGGCCTTATCTCTAATGTGGACTGATACAGCTTGTAGAGCTATGGTAAGGATTGAATTAGAGGACATATATTTCAATGTAGAGCCTAGCATGGATTTAATATTTCTCCTCTTTCAGAGGTGCTATTTTATTGGTGTGTGTGTGTGTGTGTGTGTGTGTGTGTGTGTGTGTGTGTGTGTGCATGTATGCCACATGTGTGTGGGTACCTGTGGACAGCAGAAGAAGAGATTGTTAAATTCCCTGGAGCTACCCAGTGCATGTGCTAGGAATTGAACTCAGGTCTGATAGGAGATGTCATTATGTATATGTGTTTCTCATACTGGTTAATGAATAAAGCACTGTTGGACAATAGGAAAGGAAGATAGGAGGGACTAGGAGATACGGAGGAAAGAGGAAGTAATAAGGAGGAGTCAAGATGGAAAGTTTGGAGAAAGCAGAATGCCAGCCAGCTCCCCGGTAATAAAAAAAAACCATGTAAAAATACATAGATCAGCAGAAATGGGTTAATACTTAAGACAGAGCTAGCCGATAAGAAACTAGTACCGGGCCAACAGCATTATATCAAATACAGAGTCTCAGTGTATTATTTGGGGCTGGCGCAGTGGCGGGACAAGACTGGCAGCGGGAGGAAAATCCATACTCCTTACACAGGTCCTCTGGATGAGCAGCAAGTACTATTATTCACTGATCCACATTTCCATATCTTCTTAACAGTATTTTCAACCAGCAGAAAAAATACAATAGTGTATTGTTGTATAAAAAATCCAGATGATCCAAAGATGTTTTTATTATTTTTGGAATTCTTAGCATCTCATGGATGCTTAGAGGTTTCTAAGTGGGTACTAATGAGGTTGACCTAATGACTATAATCAGGTGTGAAAAGAGATGGTCAGAAGAAATGGAGTCCTCTGTTCAGACAGGTATATCTCTTGAATAATTTAGACCCAGTTTGACTTGGTTCTCCATAGAAATCTCAAGTATATGGTATGTTTACATTAAGACTGAACTTCATTGATTTAGGTCTTGTATTTAGCTTTTCATGGTCATTTTTAATATCAAATGCAAGATTAAGCAGAAATCCAAATTTCATCACAATTCCAAGTCTATGACTCAATGTACCTTCAACTTCCATGCCATCCAGAGGCAGATGTTCTATTTTTCAATAAAATAGGTTTAATCAGTAAAATCAAATTATCCAGGAAGCATCAAATTCATAACCACACAAATGAATTTCACCCTGTGTATATAGCATTTTATTTCCTGAGAATTATTGAAAAATGTCCTCAGGAAAATTCAGATGGGTTGACTTTGTAAAATATGACATTTTAGAGGCTTTTAAAAAACATATTATATTTGTATAAGATTATAGATGTCATTTTTACATATCTCATTTTAACATTTAGTTCAAACACTTTATACAATTAACATTTCAAGTGTTTTAAGTATAAAGAAGAAATTTCAATGTCCTACTAAACCTCTTAAGATGTGTTAAACTTACAGATTTAACATTTCCTAAAACAAGTAAAGAAGAGTTTACAAACATGCAAACACCAAACCCTATCTAGAAAGAAAAATTCAGAAGGGTACTAGGCCCTCTGCATGTGGGAGACAGTTGTATAGCTTGATCTATCTGAGGGGTCTCTAGCAGTGGGACCAGGATCTATCCCTGATGCATGAGTTAGCTTGTTGAAGCTCATTCCCTATGAGGATATTCCATGCTCAGCCTTAATGCAGAGGGGAGGGGCTTGGTCCTGCCTCAACTTAATGTGCCAGATTTTGTTGACTCCCCATGGAAGGCCTTACCCTTTGGGAGGAGTGGATGGGGAGTGAACCAGGGGAAGATGGGAAGAAGGGGTGAGGGGGAGAACTGTGGTTGAAATGTAAAATTATTCTTTTAAGTAAAAACAGGAAAAACAGAAAAGTTCAGAAGGTTCAAATTTATACATGATGCTATGATCTTTAAAGCTTACATGCAGTGGTGCATTTTTATACAGACATGTTTAGTATTAAGTACACTATGAACATATGCATGTGAGCTTACTACACACCTGTGCACATATGTATGGAGCACAGAGGTCAGCATCAAGAGTCTTTATTGCTCTCTTCTGTTTTTGTGTTGTTTTGGGCCCTTTCACAGAACCCAGTGCTTACTGATTATCTGGACTTCCTAGGACTGTCTTGTTTCCACTTCCCACCACTGGCATTACAGAGCCCTGCCACTGCATGAGTCTTTACATGTGTGTGGGGGATCCAAACTCATGACCTTATGTGTAGGAGGCAAGTGCTTTACCTACTGAGCCATCACCCCAGCCCCATGATGTAACACATTTTAACAGGTGTTACACACAGGACAAAGGTTAAGGACAGTGATTGGTCAGTTACCATTCATGATGAAGTGTTAACTACAAATCCAGCTAGTATGTAAAAAGAATTGGCTGAAAGTGTTGAAACTTCGGTAAAGAATTCATGTATAGTACTTTGGAAACTAAAGAACCAGCCAATGGAGATCAGTACTTTGCCTCCTGTGGCTGTTTGTTTACTCAGTTATTTCCACACATCTCACAACTTCTACATATCCAAGTCTGTTCTCTACAACTGAATTCTGTGCAGAACTCATTTTTATTTTTATTTTCTTTATTTTTTGTCAGAAGCACCTTTTGGATGTTAGAAGACATCAATATTCTTTTTTCAATTCTCCCTCAAAATCTCAAATTTAAATTCTGACCAGGTGTGTGCATGTATTCTCAGATGTTGTGGGTTCACGTCGCATATTATGTTTGCAAATACTATTATATTACAAATATAGCCAGCACGAGCATGGATGGGAATAGACTTGTGAAGTGCCACCCCTACCTGAGGAGCTAATGGCAGTTCATGGCTGCTGGGAGAGAAAGAGTTACTTTCTACAGGGATGTGGGTCCTGAGAGGTTGCCCATGCACTGGTAGATGCTCTGAACATCTGTGCCTATAAGGAATACAGGAATATAAATAGGTTCAGTGGGTATTGAATCTAAGAAAGATGAGAGAGAGAACATGAATTTTGGAGGGAAAACTAGGGATAGAGGGATTGAATTTGAGGGAATCGGGAGTAGATTTAGATCCAGATATGCATCTATTAATATTAAATAAGTTAATTAAATTTAGCAAGTAATCAATAAACATTAGTTTGGCATCTTGGGGGAGGCTGATAGTGATAAGAAGGTTGTTAATATAAAATTGTACAGTTCAGTTAAAATACAACAAAAGCATTCCCCTAAATTGTAAATTTTCTAAAACAAAAGGTATAAATAAGAACCTAACATGGTACAAGAGATTAAAGATAGCCTATTTCATCCTCTTTGAGTATGCTATGACTATCTTTAGCAATTTGAAAATGTCATTTTACCTATAGAAAGTATCTTAATATGCAAGAATCACTAAACATGAGTACTTTCAGCCCAGGTAAGCAATCTGCTGAGTAATCCATCTCTATTCTCTATTCCTTATAGCATTCCTGGGATGTCCTATTATAATCCTTATTGTAATGATTTTAAAACAGAGGCATGCAGAAATAGACTCATATGCCCAGGATCTCTCCCTGGCAATGGCAGAGCTGGTGTTCAATCAAGAGTGCCTTTACCTCTTAAGACAAATTTCTTCATACATACCACATATAAAAATTGGTGAAGATTGAATAAACAATTTAAACAGATGTACAACTCCTAGGGAAATAGAAGAAGTTATTAAAAGTCTCTTAACTAAGAAAAGCCCAGGACTACATGATTTTTGAGCAGAATTCTACCAAATTTTGCAAAGGACAGCAAATACCAGTACTACTCAAATTATTTCACAAAACTGAAACAGAAAGAACATTGCTAAATTATTTTTATGAGGTCACAGTTACTCTGATACCCAAACCACACAAAGGCCCAACAGAGAAAGAGAATTAGATGCCAATTTCCCTCATGAACATTGAGGCAGAAATACTTAATAAAATTCTGGCAAAAAAATCCAAGAACACATTTTTTAAAAAATCATCTACCATGATCAAGAGATGTAGGGATTGTTCATATATATATATATATATATATATATATATATATATATATATATTCTAATGATTATATATATATATATAATCTAGTGATTATATATATAATCTAATGATTCTATATATATATAATCATTAGATGCTGAAAGCAATCCCACTAAAATCAAGACCAAGACAAGGCTATCCACTGTCTCCATATCTATTCAAAATACTACTCCAAGTTCTAGCTGGAGCAATAAGATAACAAAAGTAGATCAAGGGAATACAAATTAGGAAAGGAAAAGTCAAAGTATTTCTATTTGCATATAACATAATAGTATACACATTACCTCAAAAATTCTACCAGGGAATTTCTACAGCTGATAAATACCTTTAACAAAGTGGATGGATACAAAATTAACTAAAAAAAAAAAAAAAACAAAAAACAAAAAACAAAACAGTGCCCCTCCTATATACAAATGACAAAAGATCTGAGAAAAAAACCAGGGAAACAACACCCTTCAAAATAGCCACAAACAATATAAAATACGTTGGTGTAACTATAACCAAGCAAGTGAAAGATCTGTATAACAAGAATTTCAAGTGTTTGAAGAATGAAATTGGAGAAGATATCAGAAAATGGAACAATCTCTCATCCTCATAGATTGGCGGTATTAACATAATAAAAACGACCATTTTACCAAAAGCAATCTAAAGATTCAATGCAATCCCCATCAAAATCACAACACAATTCTTTACAGACTTTGAAAGGACAATAGTCAAGTTCATATGGAAAAACAAAAGACCCAGGATAGCTAAAACAATCCTGTACAATAAAAGAACTGCTGGAGGTATCACCATCCCTGATCTCAAGATCTAATACAGAGCTATTGTAACAAAACCAGCATGATATTGGCATAAAAACAGACACATTAATCAATGTGAATCGAAGACCCAGACATATACCAATGGACATTTGATTTTTTTTACAAAGAAGCTAAAATTATGACAAAATTTTTGTTAGATGAAGGTTCTGTGATGATACTGGATGTTACTGGATGAAGGCTCAATGATAATAGTGGGTGTATTCACCATACCTTGATAGAGAGATCCACTATGGGGTTAGGAAAACTGGTGCAAGGGAAATTCCCAAGAATTCACAGGATGACACCAGTTAAGACTCCTAGCAATAGTGGAGAGGGTGCCTAAACTGGCCTTTCCTTATAATTAGATTGATGTAATTGTATTTTAATCTCAAAAAATAATAGAAATAATTTTACAAAGCATTCATTTGAAAAAAATGAAACTTGGGTAAGCATCACAAACTTGGACTATTTTAGTTTCTTCTATTGCTCTCTTTCTCCTCAGATCACACTGCCTTGCAAACAAATGGGCCTGCGATCATGGCACAAAGAAGAATCCTAGGAGTCACTGTAGAATGGGTTTATAGATGCCCCCAAAGCATTACTCTGAAGAGCCTGTCACTATTTGACCTGTCTGACAGTCTCTTTGCCAGTGTACCTTCCCTGCAAATGTCCCTGGCATCATTAGAGAGTGGGAGAAGGTTCAGCATGCAGCTGTCTATGGTGAGAATAGTTGAGCCAACAAGAAGCAATCTCTGAATCTCATGAATGAGAGGCAGGTATGTGATTTATCTTGGGAATTTCAGAGGTTCTGACATACTCCAGCATCTTGAATTCCATGCATGTCCATACAACTGTGTAACTGTTAATGTGTGCTGAACACATGCCTTAACATCTACTCATAGAACTAGGACCTTCATGGATGCTATCATTCAGGAAATTCCTTCCAATCATCATTGGCCCTTTGACTGAGTAGAGATTCCAGTAAATACAGAAAAACATTGATTGTGAATAGAAAATGCTAATAAATGTTAAAACAAAGATGCATCTTCAATAAATCACATCAAGAATACAAAGTTTACAAATTAATACAGGGTAGTCATTAAATAATACATAATAATGATCAGGCCTTTAGTTTGGGGCTCTTGACAAACTATGATTAGTGGGAGCTGACTGATAAAACCATTGGCTCACTGGTTTTGGTGAGTGTGTGTGTGTGTGTGTGTGTGTGTGTGTGTGTGTGTGTGTGTATGTATGTGTTCAAATCATTCAAACGTGCACTTTAAAAAGTTCAATATAACTGAAGGCAAATTTGATGACAGTGTTTCACCAAGTACAGAATGCCAATAAAAATTATAAAAGGGCCCAACAATAGGTGTACAAATTAACTACAGGGGGATACTGTTTGGTTATGAACAGAAATAAATATTACACAGTGATAAATATTACAATATGCATGCAGCTTCAATAAACCACATTAAGTGAAAGAAGTCAAATGTAAATAAAAAGGTGTCATCTGTTTTATATGATGTGTCTAAAACAAGGCAATCCAGTGGGAGGGTAGGTAAACAGTTGCTACCATTCAAACCTCAGGAAATGGGAACTGACTACTACAAAGTACAGAATTTCTCTTCAATATATATTCTGAAAATATTCTGGAATAATAATAAATATGCTAGAAGTAATTTTGTGCAGACTTTTAAAGGCACATTCTGTGCCAGCAGTCTGTAAAAGCACCTGCTGACAAACCTGATGGCAGGCGTTTGAGCCCCACGACCCACATGGTGGAAAGAAAGAACTGACTCCTCCAAGCTATCCTCTGACTTCCACATATACACTATGCAGTGAGTGTCTACACATGACTATATACACGTCCACACACAAAATACATTAACAAAAGCTGTTTAAACATTCTTACATGTGAATTAGGCCTCAATGACTATTGAGCTGAGAGTCACTGAAATGTAAGTAAATATGAAAATTTGGAAGTTATATTTCTATGATATTTATATTACTAGTAATAAAAAATCAAATTTACTATTTTGGTAAATATAGTAATTTAAAATATGAAGTAAATAATTTAATATATGAAGTGAATAAAAAGGCATCAAATAGAGATTTCTTGAAATAATTCACTAAAAGTACTTTGTAAGTGATCTTAAAGAAAATGTTATATGTAAGTGATATTATTAAATCTTTTCACTTAAAAATATTTTATTTAAGTTTTCTTTTAGTTCATTCAAAGTAATAGGTTTTATGGTATTTCATTCCTTCATTTCACTATACTTATTTCTTATTCATCCCTTACTCTCTCAAATCCTCCATCCTCACTCCTTCTTTATGATAAACTTCTCAGATTGTTCTGTTTTCTGCTTTCCTGTCACAAGGATGTCATTCCTCTGTCAATTTGTCCTCTATTCTCCTGCTTGGGATCTCTTTGCCCCCTTTCTGCTTGCATGATGACTGCACACATACTCATGCACATTTTGAAAAGAAAAATACTCAGCATAATAAGATTTCCATAGACCATGAGCATGTAATAGAAAAATAATCATAATATAGATTTGAAAATTTTATTTTATGTTTTAAAAGAATTTTAAGACTACATATAAATAAAGCTATAAAATGAGCAGGTTATCCAATTTTTAAAAGGTTCAAATATATATGATTGGAGAAAGAATTGTAATGATCTAGCAAAAAACAATAAGGAAATAAATATTGTTTAATAAGGACTATGCTAAAATAAAATATTTTAATTAAATTTTTATTTAAATTAAAAGCAATTTTGTTTTACATACCAATCCCAGTTCCCTCTGCCTCTATTCCTCTCACTACCCTCCACCATCTCCTCATATCATCCTCCATCCACTTCTCAGAAAGGGTGAGGCCTCTCATGGGGGATCATCAAAGTCTGTCACATCATTTGGAGCAGAACCAAGGACCTCCCCACTGTATCTAGACTGAGACACTATCCCTCCATAGCACATGGGCTCCAAAAAGCCAGTTTATACACTAGGGATAAATACTGGTTCCACTGCCAAAGACCCCATAGACTGCCAAGAGCCCCAACTGACACTCAAGTTCAGGGGCTTGGTTTGGTCTTATGCAGGTTCCCCAGTTGTCAGACTGGAGTCCATGAGCTCCCACTTGCTCTGGTCAGCTGTTTCTGTGGGTTTCTCCAGCCTGGTCTTGACCCCTTTGCTTATCACTCCTCCTTCTCTACAACTGGATTCCAGGAGTTCGGCTCAATACTTGGCTGTGACTCTCTGCTTCTGCTTCCATCAGCTACTGAATGAAGGCTGTATTATGGCATTTAAGGTAGCCTCTCCACTATTGCTTAGATTCTTACTTGGGATCATCCTTGTGGATTCCTGGGAATTCCCTGGTGCCAGGTTTCTCATTAAGCCCATAATGGCTCCCTCTATCAAGGTATCTCTTTCTTTGCTCTCCTTCATTTTCATTCCCCCAACTTGACCTTCCTGATCCCTCATGTTCCTCTCCTCTTCTCTTTCCCCTCTCTCTCCTACCTTCCTCACTCCTCAACCTATGCTCCCAATTTACTCAGGAGATCTTGTCCCTTTCCCCTTCTTGGGGCTCCATGTATGCCTTTCATAGAGCAAAGGATAACCAGTCTACAATTCACAATCCCAGAGAAGCTAGGAAACAAAATTTAAAAAAAAAAAAACACAAGAATAAATAAAATTAGAATGAAAACCAAAATGAGAAAATAAGACAAAATGTAAAAATAAGTAGGATTCTGTCACATAAGCTGTTTATGGCAGTTTAGACAGAAGTGACAGCAAGGAGGAGAAGATGTTTATCTTTACGAGTTTCAAGACACTGCAAACTGCAGCTTCACAGAAGACATAAATCAGGTGTGGACTTTCAACAACTCCTTATGCAAAACAAGTAATACAGATAAGATAAAATGAGATTCAATGATGTAAGCATTTAAATATGGGGAGGAGAAAACTATTGTCTTGTTATCCAAATATACATGTTTGAATAATGTGCAATTACGAGTGCTCAGAAAATATGATGACCATGTCTATCATATCTATTTTAAACACATTCCTTTGAAGGTAATAGCTTTATAATTAGTTGATGAATGTACCAATCAGATCCTGCTAAGCTGGTATCTATGCCTAGTATTGAACTGGAAAAAGTGTGCCTTGAAAACCTCATTGGACAGTGTTATTGCAGGACGGTTTAAATAACAAAAATAGTTGCTTCCTGGGCAGTTAACAACACTTCATGTTTGTTCTCATGTATGGCCCCATTGAATTTCAAAACCATCTTGTAAATAAGACTGAAGCTTTTAATAGGAAATAAGAATCTGACTAGGGGGTACAGAATGGTTGCAGGGGCTATAGTGTTTCTACAACATTCACTAGATTAAATGTTTTATTAGTTTGACTCTCTGGCTATGCATCAACATTCTATTGAGCTATATAGTCTACCACTTTCAAGGTTTAAAACAGCTGGTAGGATATCCCAAAGTCCTTCAGTGCAGTGTAACCATGAGGAAATATTTTAAAGTTCTAAATTTACCTACAGCTTTTGAAACATGGCCAGTTTTAAGTTACAGAATATCTATCATTTAAAATTTGTAGATATCTCATAACTAAAAATACACCCACTAAAAGTCTTTCTAGACAGTTATATTTACATAAACAAGTTGCAAGCTTAACATGTGGTTGACAATTTCATTTTTAGAATTGTTTATATGTGATCCTCCTATAACAGGCTGTTCTCTAGAAAGAACTTGGCATAAAATGAATTTGTAATGGATCACATTCAAAATGATTTTTGTCTCTGATGTATAAAATCTCATAGTTTCTCCCAATATGATTCATGTTTATATATTCAGAAGAAACATGAACTAAGTCAATATTTGCCAGGTTGTTCCCCTAATTTTGGGAACTACTTGGGTTTTCTTGGAATTATAGATATGCTCCCATGAGTAACTTCTGAATATATGTTAAGATGGTCTTGGAAAATGGAAAACATAATGCAGTTGTTTTAATCACATAATAATATTTATTGTCTGACAGAAAATAATCACAGATACTAAAATTAAAGACCTAGAACTTGTCATATAAATGAGGAACTACCACTATAACTCACTAGTAAATCACATAATCCATGGAGTGTGTATTAAGTTCTTACTCCCACTGTTGGTTTTGACTTTGTGCATTTGAAAAAGAATCTTAAATGGGCAAATTCTTTTTTTTAAGCCACAGTAGTTCAAACATGTCAAAAATGTTGGCAGGTATTAGTGACTGAAGGTTGAAGGGATTGTAACCGTTCATAAAACAAGAATGTACCCTATAGTCACAGCATTTGTGAGGTGAAATGGAAAGGTAGGAGTTGAAGGTCACCTGTGGCTGAATAGTAAACCCAAGGCCAAATTAGACTACATGAGACTCTGTCTAGAAAAACAAACACAGAAAAAAAAAACAAAAAGATACAAATAAAACAAAAATACATTTTCCACACTGTAACATCCTTTCACAAGATCTTTCCTGTGAAGTAGCAAGTGGGGCTTTTTATGTTTTGCTTTGCTTTTTCTGAAATTGGAGTCACTCATATCTATCCCTGATGCTATTGCCTAAGTTTCTATATAAGATTTGTTGTTGCATATTAGATTCTACTTCAAGTTCACTTTATACGTCCATAAAGAGTAACTCATCAACCTTTAGTTGTATCACAAGATTGAAGCAATTCAGTAAGATCTTCAGACATTTCTTATAGCTGTCTTGTTGTTCCTATCTTATCTTCAGATGTATCTGTCACTGAGGCATGGAACCCAAGAAAGCCACTAAGAGATATGGAATTTTCTTCTTCCCAACACCTGCTAACTGTTGATGTTTAAGAGTAAACATTCAATCCAACTCCTGGCTTATGTTCCACAGCTATACTGATGATATTGAAAATGGTGACTCCATTCAAGAGTACCTTCAAATGTTTTGTCTGGAGCCTTCAGAGCAAGAGCTATCTGTAAAAACCACAGCCTTATAAGGTGTATTTACTAAATAATGAGTCTAGTGTTAGGGCTTGAATTCAAAGTATGTCTGATGAAGGATGCTCTTCTCTATGTATGTTTCTCTTCTTGCTTGATGAATAAAACACTAATTGGCTAGTAGCCAGGCAAAAAGTATAGGTGGGGCTACCAGAAAAGGAGAATTCTGGGAAGAGGAATCAAAGAGAAACTGTTAGTAAGACGCCATGTAAAGGCAGAAGGAGTAGCATGCCACATCATTACCAGGTAATTTAAGAGCACATGGAAACAGGTTAATAATTAAGAAGAGTGCTAGCTAATAAGAAGCCCTAGCCATTAGCCAAACAGTTTAATAATTAATATGTCTCTGTGTGCTTATTTGGGGCTAATCATCTGTGGGACCTAGCAGAATAAAAAAACTTCCATCTACATATGTCCACTCCTACAGAAAAAAGTTGGTCTCCAGCTGGTTGTGCTATTTTGAGAGGATCTGAATAGTTGGGGATGTGGGATCTAGCTGAGGAAGAGGGCAAGTGAAACAGGTGCTTGGAAAATATTAACACAGGGCCTTCTTTCCATGTTCTCTGTTTCTTATATACTGTAATGTGAATAGCTGTCCTCTGTCACAGCTATTCTGCTCAAATATATGAGGAACAAGCATTTTCTTAAGTGTCTTTCAGCCTTTTTGATTTCCTCTATTGAGAATTCTTTGTTCAGTTCTGTACCCCATTTTTTAATAGGGTTATTTGGTGTTTTGTTGACTAGTTTTCTTGAGTTCTTTGTATATTTTGGAGATCAGCCCTTTGTCGGATATAGGATTGGTGAAATCTTTTCCCAGTCTGTGGGCTGCCGTTTGGTCTGTCGACTGTGTCCTTTGCCTTACAGAAGCTTCCAAGTTTGAAGAGGTCCCATTTGTTAATTGTTTCTCTCAGTGTCTGTGCCCCTGGAGTTATGTTCAGGATGCAGTCTCCTATACCGTAAATCAATAATTATTAATAGGCCATTCTTTAGGTATCAGAAAAGGCAAATGCATTCCAGGCTATAGAGAGCCCATTGACTAAATTCCTTTATTGATGGCTCTCAGGTCTGTAAGCATTCTCCATTTCCCAGATTTCTTTTTAATAACAAATATAGGAGAATTTTAAGGGATGGTAGATTTTTTTAATATGTCCATCATTTAGCTGTCCTGAACCTGCTTTTATAAAGACTCTAGCTCCTCAGAAGTCATAGGCCATTGTCCCACCCAGACAGGTTCACCAGTTATCCACTTTAAGGGTAGGGATTTTGATGCCCCTGTTAGTTTAACACTTGTATTTTGTTTTTGTGCAGCCTGGATTGTTGGTGTCTGTTTTATATCATGCATTATCATATTTTTCTATAACCATGAATTTGTTTATGGTTTATATATGATATTGAAGGAATGTTAATCTAGGTATTCTACTACTGCAATAGATCATGACCCCACAGATTTATTGCTATATTAGCTACATATGGCCTCAGTTTTTCTTACTTGATAACTGTTTTGTTATATACAATTTTACTATGTTAAAGTTAAAACTCTTCTTTTTATTCAGACAAAAAAGAGGAAGTTATGTGTAGTCCTTCTGTTATATATGTTTCTCTTATTGGTTGATGAATAAAACACTTATTGGCCAGTAGCTAGGCAGGAAGATAGGCAGGGCTGCCAGACCAGGAGAAGGCTTGGGAGAGAAAGGCAAAGACAGACTGCAAATAGATGCCATGCTGTCAAAGGAGTAACATACTTGGTTACAGGTAAGCCACAGTTTTCTAACAATACATATAGTAATAAAAATGGGTTAATAATAATTAAGAAAGGGCTAGCCAAAAGAAGCATGAGCCATTGACCAAACATTTTATACTTTTTTTAACATTTTATACTTAATATAAGTCTTTGTGTGTTTATTTTGGGCTGAAGAATGGCAGAAGCAGGCTAGAAAGAAACTCCAGCTATACATGTGGTTTAATCCTAGAAAGTAATACCCTACCTGGCTCAGTCTAATGTAATCCTGGAATTATTTTTTTTTTTTTGGTCTACATTTTTTCCTGACTCTGGCCAACTTTCTTTGTGCCCAGTCATTTGTTAAATATATCAATTTGTGTCATTCTCACTGAACCACTGTAATTTATCTTGCTGTGTCTCAGCTCCATTCCTCCTGTGATATTCTCCAGCTTTGGTGTTTTGCCTTCATGCATGTCTGTATGAGGGTGTCTGATCCCTTGGAACTGGAATTACATACTATTGTGAGCTGTCATGGGTGTGCTGGGGATTGAACCCAGATCCTCTGAAAAAACAGCCAGTGTCCCTGGCCCCTCCAGCTTTCTTCTAAGGTTCCTATATAGGCTCTTTCCTCGGTTCCTAGATCCATTTCCTTATGCTGTTTTTGTTCTTTTTGTGCCTGAGATATGTTATTTCTTTTCTATTGTTAAGTATCCCATCTTAAAACAGTTATTTCTGATAATTTTCTGAACATTAAAATCTAGGCTAGATACTTTATACACCTTGTTCCACTACCTAGTCACCACATTACATTTATGTTTTAATTGCTTATTTGCTTATTTATATTAGAAACTCCAAGGTATTCCCTCTGGAAACCCTCGGGCCACATCTGCCCCAGGATAGCTATGAATGCACCTCCACATAAAACATAGATTTGCTTAAGACATTATAAGATTTTTTTATGATATCACAGGTAACTCTTACACAGTACTCAAGCATGGACTTCATAGATTACATTTTGTTGCAGTGTCAAAACTTCCTGATAGCTAAGATCCAGTGGTGAATCTTTAGTATTTACTATTATGTCTGATACACTGTAGGTATTCAATTTATTTTATAATTGATAGATACAGGACAAATTGAAAACTATAGGCATAGTGCCAGTCATTCATTCTCTAAATAAAATGTTTTTGGAACATAGCCATGATTCTCTGTCATGTTATCCTATAATAACTCAAACAACAACTGGAATATATTCTGTTGTCTGCAAGTCTCAACACATGTACTTTGTTAAAAGGCTTTAAGTCAAGGGGTGATGCATGGTTTATATTCCATTGTGAATGAGATTTGTTAGATTGTGTCTTTGAAGGATTCAGATTATCAACATTATTGACATGAAGTTGTTAAAAAATATTCCTGAACTATCCTCTTCAATGTGTGGGGATTGGCAAGGTATGCCTTTTTCATTTATGAGACTCATAATTTGGAACTTTTCTTTTTCTTTCTAACTTGGTTGTAGGTAGAGTTTTCTCGTCCTACAGCTGCCCTCAAATAATCACTCAGACACTTGATATTAATTACAAAGTCTCAGCCTATAACTCAGGCTTGCAACTAGCTAACTCCTACACTTTAACCCATATTTCTTATCTATGCATTGCCACGTGGCTCATGGCTTCTTACCTCATTTTCTACATGTCCTGCTTCCTTGCTGGGTGGCTGGAATCCTCTCTGTCTCCATCCTTCTTCTTCCCATCATTCTCCTAGTTTGGTTGTCTTGACTATAATTCCTGCCTGGTTACCAGCCTAATCAGCTTTTTCAATACAAGTAACAAATCTTCACAGTGTACAAAAGCACTTGGTTTTCAAATAAGCTTTTAGTCTTATTGGTTCTCTTTACTATTTTTTCTGCTTCGACTTTTATATATGTAAGTTTATACCATTATTACTTAGTAATGGCCAAAGTTAACCCATAAGCCTCCACTTGCCCAAGGACAGAAAATGTCCCAGTACGCTAAGAGCTGTGGTTCTTGGGGAATAATAAGCCACATATTTTCATTCCCCCAAACAAATTTATTTGCCCCTGATGTGCTTGATGGGATGTGGCAGGAGATACATAGGCAGGAAATATGTCAGGATGTATGCTTGCCCCAATTGGATCTGATGGGAAACACCATGGCCTTGGCCTTGTGGCTTTGTCTTTTTAAGCCTCTGCAAAATATGACTCATTGCCATTTCCTGGGAACCCCAGAATGGTCCTGGCCAGAGTACATTATCTTGGATGGTACTTAATTAAACTTTGTTTCCACAAAATTGTAGAACTGGTCTTTCTCGGGTTTAACAATTTAACCTCTTCAGCTTGCTTGGGTTATAATTTGCTACTTTACTTCTAGTTTTTATACTCCTAGATTCTTTTTAAATCATATCAAGCTTTTAATTGGAACTCTGTAAATTTCTCTGATCTGTGCTATATTGTTTTTCACTAATTTGGGGATATCCTCAGCCACTGCATTTTCTTTTTATTTATTTGTTTGTTTTTCTTATTTTACATATAGATCCCAGTTTTCTCTCCCTCCCTCTCCACCACCCTCCCATGCCCCCAACCTCCTTCCTATCACATCTCCCCCCACTCCACAGGGAGGGTGATGCCTTCCAGGAGGGGTCAACTAAATCTGTCAAGTCTAGGCCTTCCCTCCTGCCTCTAGGTTAAGGGAGTAACCCTCCATGGGGAATCTGCTCCCAAAGTCCTTTTGTGCACCAGGGATATATCCTGGTTCCACTGTCCGAGGTCCCTTAGACTGAGACCCATGTTCAGGGGGTCTGAGACAGTATAATGCTGGATTCCCAGCTATCAGTCTAGGTAGCCTGGTCTTGTCCATCCTCTCTGCATCTGGATTCCAGTTCAGCTCAGTGTTTAGCTGCAGCCACTGCATTTTCAAGTATTTTTTCTGTTTTGTATTTTTTTTCATTCTGGAATACAAACTGTACATATTATTTCATTTGAAATTGTTGAAATTGTCAAAGAGTTCTCAGACACTCTGTTCTCTAAGTTTTTCTTATTTCTTTTTTGTGTTCCTTTGTATTCTGTGAAGAGTTTGAGGACAGTATGTTGTCATCTGTAAGATAAGTTGCTCCCACCCAAGCCAGTAAAGGGCATAAGTAGGGAGACATACTGAGGTCCTTCATAGAAAAAATTACATGTCCAGATGTTTTGGGACATAAATTGTAACATCCAGGTTGGTTTGTGTTTTTCAAACTTACTGGCTGCAATAGTTGTGGATTTTCTCCACCTGAGACCTCTCATGTTGGCTTACAGTTGCCCATATTTCCTGTTTCCCTATATAGCCTTTTCTTTTCACACAAATATCTGCAGTATACTTGGTGCCGTGGTTTGAATATGAATTGACCATCATAGGCGAATATGTTTGAACTCTTGGCCCCTTGCTGGCAGCATTGTTTAGGAACACTGGAATCTTTATAAGGTAGAACCTCACTAGAGGAAATGGTCCACTGGGGGTGAGCCTTGAGGCTTTATAGCCTGACCTGGCTTCCTGTTAACTCTGCTGGAGTAAAGATGCTGTATGACCTCCCAGATTTCTGATTCTGCCACCCTCCCTTCCTTCCATGATAAACTGTGTCTCCCAGGAACTGTAAGCCAGAATAGACCTTTCTCCCTGTCCTAGTTAGGGTCACTATCACTGTGTTGAAACACCATGACCAAAGCAACTTGGGGAGGAAAGGGTTTATTCATCTTATACTTCCACAGCACTGTTTATCATTGAAGGAAGTCAGAACCAGAACTCAAACAGGGCGGGAATCTGGAGGCAGAACCTGATGTAGAAGTTGTGGAAGGGTGTTGCTTACCAGCTTGCACCTTAGGGCTTGCTCAGCTTGCTTCCTTATAGAACCCAGGTCCACCTCCAAGGGATGGCACCACCCACAATGATCTGTGCCCTCCCTGATCAATCACTATCAAGAAAATGCCCTACAGGCTTGCCTACAGCCTGCTCTTATGGCATTTTCTTAACTGAGGCTCCCTCCTCCACAGACGACCTTAGCTTGTGTCAAGCTAACAGAAACTATCCAGTACCCTCCCCTCTTCTGCTTTTGTCAGTGTATTTTAGCACAGCAACAGGAACAGTAACTGAGATACTTACTGACTCTTCTAACAGGGATATTTGCTGATTTTATTACAGCCCCAGGGCTGGGACAAACTTAACCTCATTTCTTCCTGTCAGAGACTGAAAGTCTCTGTCCAGATAGAACTCATGTTTTGGAACTCTATCCCCAGTGATAGTATCAGAGGTGGGGTTTTTGGTGATGGTATTTATGAGAAGTTGTTCTTATTTGTGTTTTTCAAACTTAATGTTACTGAAATAAAATACTTAAGGGAATCAATCTAATGAGGAAAAGAAAAAGATTTATTTGATCTCCAGAGGTTTGGTCTCAGTGTCACAGACAGGGCCCCTGCAGCACAACAGTTTTTAACATCATGGCAGCCAAAACATTCACATCATCTCCCATCCAGTTACTAACCCAGCTCAAACATTTGTAGCTTCCAAGTACAGGAGAATTACAGGTTGTTTGTTCATAAGTGGGCTCCTTAAAGCACCCATGGTCACTAGTTCAGTTCCAACAGAAAGATATTCTTCCTGCCTGAAATAAAAAGAGCACGGTATTTTCTTTTTGCCACAGACAACAGAGATCATTCGGCATAAGCCCACAGGGGATGCTTTGCATTCAATACAAGACCCTCAGAGCACTGATGTTCTCATGGTGGGAGCTGTTTTCTATCTAGTTCATTGTATCGAATTCCAGCTCACTGCAGAATATGCTATGCAAACTTTTTGCTTTGATATGTTCAAAGCTAACATCTCTCATGACAAATAAGCTCTCTGGAGTTTATCTGTATTAGTTCCAAGTTTTATTCTTCTAATTTCCTGGTCTTGACATAGATAGCTTCATGGAATCCACAAAGGAAATCCCTCCTAGGTGTGGACAATTTGGATAGGACACCTCTTCTCTCATGAAGGAAGTATATTTTGGAAATCCACAAGTTGTACAGAATTGCTTCTAGGCAAACTGAAGCACCCAAGAAGCTTGGTTGGGTTGCTGCTGCCTCTTTCCTCTGCCTTATGTCACCATTCTGTAACCACAGAGCCACCCCAGGTTCCCAGAACCCTGTCTCTAATGCACCACCCCCTGACTGTCCTTTTGAATCAAGTGCTCGGGGCTTTTCCTCCTTAATTATCCATCAGGATATACCTACCCAGCCTCATTTCCTGTGTTCCCACAGCTGCATTAAAATGTGGCTGACCAACCCTGTTAATGTTTTATTGCTTTTTAACACCATTACAAATCCAGTTTCATTGTGGCTTCCTGGAAACAATCTTCATTTTCAAGTGCTGAGAGATTCTGACTGGGAGTTTAGGCATTGTTTAGGGCCATACAGAGCACATTTCTGTTAGGAAACTTTGTGAATAACACTGGTGGTTTTGTCCCATTTGTCCTGACTGCTGAGTACTTCTGTAAAGTAACAGGGAGAAAAAATATATATATTAATGTCTCTCAGACCTTGAATGATGATCATAGAAGCCTCATTCTTGGGGAAGTGTAAAGGACACTCTGCTCCTTGGGATGACAAAGGAAAGAACACTCCATGATTTCATTGCTGACTTTCCAACAATGGGGTATCTCTCCCTAAGCAATGTTTTTATGTGTTTGAGATACGGAGAAATTCTCCTGTTAAGAAGTTGAAATAATTATTTAACTCAACAGATGGTTACTATGATTGTCCTACACACACACATACACACACACACACACACACACACACACACACACACACACACGATACATATCTGATCTCTTTTTTTCAAAAAGTACATATTCTGTGCAGAGGACTGAAAGAAAAAAATCATTAGAGCAATTAATTACTTTTTCAATCTGCCTTCACTTCAAAACAGATTTCACACTCTTCCTGAGAATACCACATGGCCTTCATAATAGTTAGATTTCCCCATAGGGATGAAATTTTAAGCAGTTTTATTACAGAGTAATGTATTTAGCATGTGTATTAGAATTCTTTGCAGTGGCTATTTGAGGTTATCTCTTCACCACATTGATTGCATAAAAAGCCTTTCAACTGCTGTAATAAAACAGATGGAATGGTTCTCACCACCCTGTGTTTGCTATTTCAGAAGTGATTGATAGCCCACTATATTCCATTTTTATTATTATTATTATCATCATCATCATCATCATCATCATTTATAACTTTAAAAATAAAGGAAGCTTGTTTTGGCTCACAATATGCTGTAGGGGCTAGTGGGCATGACTTTCTTGCATGAAGATCCTGAGGTATCTCAGGGTGTGACATGACAGCACATTGGGATATGCATAGGGCAGGGAGTAGAAGAGGTGAACTCTATTACCTGTGCCCTCTGTATTATTTGTATACACGTCTGTTCTTACAACATAGCCATCTGAGAGGAGAAGCTTCAGTTTAGAAATTGTGTAGATTAGGTTTAAAGTGAGAGTGCTAAGCAACGAAGTAGAGGGCTATGACTCCTCTGACTTTACTTTATCAAGAATGTTTTGTCTGTTAAAGGCACCTTGTAATTCCATATGAATCTGAGCCATTTTTCTCTTTCGCTCAAAAATATTCTTGGGATTTATAAAGTGATTGTATTGAATCTGAGCCAGTCTCCACTGCACCTTCTTCAATCACAACCATCACTACCATAGTCATTTCTGCAAGAGGTTATTAGCCCTGTGAGTGTTAGCTGTCAGGAATAGACAAGCCCCAAATCCTTTTAATAAGAAAGGACTGTGTTACTAGGAATTAATTTTTTGTGTGATATTGTGACAATAATTCAGCAACATATTTACCAGATTTCCATTTTACTTGTAAGAATTCTGAATCTATATTCTTACTTATTTTAAAGACCGATTTCAAACTTACAGAAAAGGAATAGGAATAAAATCAACCCTCTATTTTTGCCTATTTTTAAGTTGCCAACAAGATTCTATCTTCTTGGGAATATATGGCAACTGATGCCCAAAGGAATTTTTTTCTAGATAGCCATAATTCAACTATTTGCAACTGAAAATTTTACATATATATTTTATTTCCTTTCAGTCCTGGAGGCTGGGAAGTCCAAGATAAAATTTCTGGCAGATTAGCATCTGGCAAAGATATAGTTCCTAGTTTGCACATGGCCATCTTCTGTTTGCAGCTTCACAAGGCAGAGAGCAGGGATGCTAGGACTCTAGCTTCTTCTAAAGGGATCAGCTATGTTCCTGAAGGCTGTGTCCTTATGACATGAGGGCCTCTTAGAAGCCTACCTCTCCACCATCACATTAGGGAGTTAGATCTCAATACATGGGTTTAGGGTGATACTTAGCATCACATTAGGGAGTTAGATCTCAATACATGGGTTTAGGGTGATTACTTAGCAAAAATATTCTGCAGGCTTTCTCTGTATTATTTTTCTGTATGTAATCTATAACCATTTTGGGGGAAGATACTTTGAGAAATATTATCAATTCTGCATCAAAATTTTACAGACTTATTTTTTTTATTTTATTTTATTTAATTTTATATAACAAAGTCCAATTAAATGAAAACAAACATTTATACACAATATTTGGGAATTTGGGCATCGTTCTTTCCAAACTACTTCCTGCTGATAAGGGGCACTGTCATGGGGGATTCGAAGAAGATTCAGATATCCTGGCTGTAGTCTGTAGGGCTGTTTTGTCCAGATGTTTTGAATGTAGGATCAGCTTGTACTCTGTTTCAGGTGGTCTGGCGTGATCAAACCACATTAGTCTGTAAGGAATCCACATCTTTTCATTTTCTGTGGAAACAAAAATAGAAATCCTTTTCCCCAGTAACTTGTCCTTTGGAGTCAAAGCATTTTTTAATTTAATTTATTATTTTACATTTACAGACTTATTTTAACAACCATTGATTCATCTCAACTGAATTAATGATTATAAGAAAGTTTCCCATCGTGACTTTTAATTTCCTCATTTCTTCTAAAGTGTTGTTGACATTATAAATTATAAGGAAAAGCACTATTACTTTTCATCTTATGAATTTAATGATGTAGAATAGGAAGTTTAAAATGTCTATTTTATTCAGTGATATATAATCTGTTTAGATCTTTATTTGATATTCAAATTCTCTTAAATTCTACTAATTAAACTCCACACCATCCATCTTTTGATATGGACACTTTTCCTTTGGGTGATTCCTAACTTTCTAAGAAAAAAAATATTTATTTATTTTGTATGCACATGTGTGCAGGGTGGTTTCATTTTCAACTTGACACAAGCTAGAGTCACTCAAGGAAGGAGCCTCAGTTGAGGAAATGCCTCTTGAGTCCAGCTGTAAGACATTTTCTCATCTAGTGATCAATGGGAAAGGACCCAGCCCATGGTGGGTGGGGCCATCCCTGAACTGGTGGTCCTGAGTTCTATAAGAAAGCAGGCCGGACAAGCTGGTAAGCAATTGTTCCCTCTACATTCTCTGCATTAGCTCTTGCTTCTGTGATCCTGTCCTGTTTGAGTTTCTGTCCTGACTTCAGTGATAAACAGTAATGCTGAAATGTAAGCCAAATAAACCCTTTCTGCCCCAACTTGCATTGTGTTCATGGTGTTTTGTCACAGCAGTAGAAACCCTAACCAAGACAATGTGCATCTCCACTTATACCACAATATGACTTCTGTAGGTCAGAGGACAACTTGAGAGACACAGTTCTCCCCTTCCACTGTTTGGATTCTAGAGATGAAACTCAACTTCAGGATTGGGGACAAGTACTTTTACCTGCTGTGTCATCATATCAGTCCCAAGTTTTTATTTTTAATTGAGTCCCAAAGGGAGTGATTAGAGGAGGTATACATACCTATATGAACCAGCTCCAGATTCTGATAGCAAGAATGATGTCAACAAAATTGGCTCCTTACCTTTTGATTCAAACTGTTAACCAAAACAAACCTCTTGTTAAAGCATTAGCCATCCTAGAATTAGAAACACCATATTGAGTGAAGCAGCTTATTCCCAGAAAGACAAATGTCACCTTCTCTCTCACCTAAGGCTCTGAGCTCCAAATCTTCAGATGTGAGTACTCATCCTTAAGTAACTAGAGAAACCAAGAAAGTAAAAGGGTCCATTGCTGGGATGATAGAGAGAGGGAGGCAGTAACAGGATACAAATTATCTGATCAAGGAAATGAGAAAAATGAACTAATTAAGTAAGGGGAAGGACATAAATATAGAGGAAGGAGAGAGGACATGAAAACAAGTAAGGCTGTCTGAAAAGGTCATAAGGAATAATGTTAACTATCTACCTAAGAAAAGACTGTAATATACAAGTCTGTGTATAAATAAATTTATATAATTTAAATGAAACTCTTTCATCTAGGCTGACAATACTCCCTCTAAGAGCCAAACACTATCTAACAAAAGCCTCAATACCAGGCATGAAAAGTCTCTTTTTGAGTTGTTGGTCAAGGTTGTCCAAGAGGTTCCCAAAATGTTATAGCTTCCTACTATTGCCCTTGGTTGCCCACTAGAGGTAGAAGGTTAGGTCCTTACTGCTGAAGTCACCAAACACTTCAGACCCAGGGCCCAGAGACTGCTGACAGGGACTAACCTGAAACTCTCCTCCCTGAAGACTAGACTTCATGGTACTACACAAGCTACCAAGAGAGGTAGAAACCAACAGTACTGTCCATCATTGACACCTATGACACACAAACCATGACCAGCACAATAGGGTAGCCTTAAGAGTACAGTAGTGGAGTGCATAGCCTGAAAGTAACCAACAGTTCTCTAGTTGGACTTAAGGACTGTTCAGCAAGAAGGTAACCACAACTGGTACAGGAAACCTAGCCAACTACCCAGAGCTAGTGAAGTCGTGGATATTGGGGAAGAACTTACAACCACTACTTTATTAAAATCCCTAAACACATTCTAAATATTTGTCCTTATACCCACAGATGTGCAGTCTCCATTCCTTACTGCATCAAAGAAATTTCTCTTTGCAACAAATGGAGGTTACATAAAATAACATTCAACAAAATGCACAGTTGTGGAGCCAAACCCCACTGGTACCTCTACAAAAGAAATCACATATATAAGGCTCAGGGAACATTGAAGAAAGGCGGCAGAGTGTCAGGAAGACTGTGTCTCCTAGAAATGTCAGAAGCTACCTCCAAAAAGTTCACCCAACAGACTGCATAAACATGAATTGAAAAAGGAAAACAGCAACAGATATATTAAATAGACAGGAAAAACCTAAGAGGCATTATCACTACACAAAGAACTATTGGAAACTAAGGAATGCTGAGACTGGGAGCAATAGTCTTTTTCAGGGAAGAGCACACCAATTGGTTTTCTAATACCAAATTGTCAGGCCTGAGAACATTATATATGCAAGTAACATTATACAGACTCAGCAGGTTATATTAATATATTTATGAATATATATGTACATGCATATGTGTATTTAACAACAATTAATCGAAAAAGAGTCCATGAATTGGAAGGAATAGGAGGATAATGTAACTAAAGTTAAAACAAAAAATTAACTATTTCTTTATATATTTTAGAGATCAGCCCATTGTTGGATATAGGATTAGTGAAAATATTGTCCTAGTCTGTGGGCTGCCGTTTGGTCTTGTCCACTGTGTCCTTTGCCTTACAGAAGCTTCCAAGTTTGAAGAGGTCCCATTTATTAATTGTTTCTCTCAGTGTCTGTGCCCCTGGAGATATGTTCAGGAAGCGGGCTCCTATTCCATTTTGTTCAAGGATACCTCCTACTTTCTCTTCTAAGAGGTTCAATGTGGCTGGATTGATGTTGAGGTCTTTGATCCATTTGGACTTGAGTTTTGTGCATGGCAATAGACATGGGTCTATCTGCAGTATTCTACACATACTCATCCAATTGTGCCAGCACCATTTGTTGAAGATGCTGTCCTCGCCCTATGGGACATCCCATGGGAGATCTTTCCATTTTCTGGTATCTTCTTTAATTTCTTTCTTTAGAACCACAAAGTTCTTATTATATAGGTCTTTTACTTGTTTGGTAAGCGTTACACCAAGATACTTTATGTTGCTTGTGGCTATTGTAAAGGGTGATGTTTCTCTGATTTCTTTCTCTGTCTCTTTGTTGTCTGAAAAAAGTAGGGCTACTGATTTTTTTGAGTTTATCTTGTATCCTGCTAGTTTGCTGAAGGTGTTTTTCAGCTGTAGGAGTTCCCTGGTAGAGTTTATTGGGTCGCTTATGTAAACTATCATATCATCTGCAAAGAGAGACAGTTTGACTTCTTCCTTTCCAATTTGGATCCCCTTGATCTCCTTTTGATGTCTTATAGCATTAGCTAGAACTTCTAGTATGATATTGAAGAGATATGGAGAGAGAGGGCAGCCTTATCTTGTTCCTGATTTTAGAGGAATTGGCTTAAGTTTCTCTCCATTCAGTTTGATGTTGGCAGTTGGTTTGCTTTATATTGCTCTTATTATGTTTAGGTATGTTCCTGTTATCCCTGACCTCTCCAAGACCTTTATCATGAAAGGGTGTTGGATTTTGTTGAAGGCTTTTTCCGCATCTAGGGAGATAATGATATGTTTTTTCTTTTTCTGTTTGTTTATATAGTGGATCATGTTGATGGATCTTCTTATGTTAAACCATCCCTGCATTCCATGAATGAAGCCTACTTGGTCATGGTGGATGATTTCTCTGATGTATTCTTGAATTCGGTTTGCCAGTATTTTATTGAGTATTTTTGCATCGATGTTCACCAGGGATATTAGTCTGTAGTTTTCTTTCTTAGTTGTGTCTTTGTGAGGCTTGGGTACCAAGGTTATTGTGGCCTCATAAAAAAGAGTTTGGCAATGAACCTTCTGTTTCTATCTTGTGGAATAGTTTGAGGAGTACTGGTATTAGTTCTTCCTTGAATGTCTGGTAGAATTCGGCATTGAATCCATCTGGCCCTGGACTTTTTTAGGTTGGAAGGCTTTTGATGACTGCTTCTATTTCATTGTGGGTTATAGGTCTATTTAAGTTGTCTGTTCTTGATTTAATTTTGGTAAGTGACAGTTATCCAGAAATTTGTCCATTTCCTTTGAATTTTCAATTTTTGTGGAATACAGATTTTCAAAGTATGACCTGAAAATTGTCTGGATTTCCTCTCTGTCTGTTGTTATGTTCCCTTTTCATTTCTGATTTTGTTAATTTGCATGTTCTCTCTCTGCTTTTTCGTTAATTTGGATAAAGGGTTGTCTATTTTGTTGATTTTCTCAAAAAAACCAACTCTTTGTTGCATTGATTTTTTGTATTGTTTTCCTGGTTTCTATTTTGTTGATTTCAGCCCTCAAGTTGATTATTTCCTGGCATCTACTCCTATGGGGTGAATTCGCTTCTCTCTGTTCTAAGGCTTTTAGTTGCGCTGTTAATTCTCTTATGTGACTATCCTCTGTTTTCTTCATATGGGCACTTAGTGCAATGAAAGCACTGCTTTCAACGTGTCCCATAAGTTCGGGTATGTTGTGTCCTCATTCTCGTTGAATATTAGAAAGTCCTTTATTTCTTTCTTTATTTCTTCTTTGACCCAGGAGTGGTACAATTGCACATTGTTCAGTTTCCATGAGTTTGCAGGTTTTCTGCTATTTGTGTTGTTGTTGAATTCCAATTTATAGCATGGTGGTCCAATAAGATACAGGGGACTATTCCTATTCTTTTGTATCTGTTGAGGTTTGTTATGCCACCTAGTATGTGGTCAATTTTAGACAAGGTTCCATGTGGAGAAGGAGGTATATTCTTTTGTCTTTGGATAGAATATTCTATAGATGTCTGTTAACCCCAGTTGAGACATAACTTCTGTTATTCTTTTGTTTCTTTGTTGAGTTTCTGATTTGTGGTCCTGTCTAGTGTCATGTTGGAGACTATGTGGAGAAAGGTGAACACTCCTCCATGCTGGTGGGAGTGCAAACTCATACAGCCATTTTGGAGAAGAGCATGGCGGTTCCTCAGGAAAATGGGAATTAGTTTACCACAGGACCCGGCAATCCCCCTCTTAGGCATATACCCAAAGGATTCACATCCATGCAACAAAGACATCTGTTCAACTATGTTCATAGCAGCACTATTTGTAATAGCAAGAACCTGGAAGCAACCTAGATGCCCCTCAATTGAAGAATGGTTAATGAAGATATGGCACATCTACACAATGGAATACTACTCTGCAGAAAAAAAATAATGGTATCTTGAAATTCGCAGGCAAGTGGATGGCACTTGAAGAAACCATCCTGAATGAGGTAACCCAGTCACAAAAAGAGGAACACAGTATGTACTCACTCATATATGGATTTTAGACCTAGAGCAAAGGATCACCAGCCTATAATTCACACCACCAGAGGAACTAGGATACAAGGTGTATTCTAAGAGATTCATATAAAGTCCCTCACAGAACTGGTAATGGACAAGTGCCTTAGAGCTCAGGGGAAGTGGGGGGGGGGGGGAAGCAGCGAATGGAGAGAGAAAGTAGGAGAAAACGAGGAGGAGGAAAGGAAAACACGTGCGACCAGGAAGATTTAGCCTGGTTAAGAATAGAAGACAGGAAAGAGAGAGAGGGAGAGATAGAGAGAACATAAAAGAGGGAGCCAATATTGGTTTGAAGATAAAATTGAACACAAAGAAAGGTCTAGAGAACTACAAGACTGCTCCCAACTAACAATTTGAGCTTCCGTGGAAAGGCTATCATAAATGCCCTTCCCGGAGAGTGAGATCAACAACTAACTTATCCATGTAGCCCTCAACTAATGCCTGTTGGAAACAGGAGCAAACGCCCATACATAAACACTGAGTCGAAGTAGAACTCAGATGCAGAGGGAGAGGACAAGACCAGGCAGCAGAAACACATAGAGACAGCTTACCTGAACAAGGAGGAGGTAACCGGCCACCAGACTGATAGCTGGGAAGCCAGCATGGGACTGACTCAGGCCCCCTTGAATATGGGTCTCAGCCAGAAGGCCTGAGCAGTCTAAGGGACCTCAGACAGTGGAGCCAGGATGTATCCCTGGTGCACAAAAGGACTTTGCGAACACATCCCCCATGGAGGGATAACTGTCATAATCTAGAGACAGGAGAGAAGCCCTAGTCCCTACTTCACATGACCTGTCAGATCTACATGACCCCTACTGGATGACATTCCCCTACATATGGAATTTGGGGTGGGGGATGGGAGGGTGGTTAGAGTGCATTGAGAGGGCAGAGAGGATAAAGGGAGGGAAGGATGGAGGGAGGAAGGGAGGGAAAAAGGGAGGTTGGGAGGAAGTGAGGGAGGGAGTGGGAACTGGCATAGACTAAAAAAATTAACTATTTCCTATCCTTGGGTATTTCATTACAGTAACAAAACATTTCAGTGCAAATAATTTGTTTCTCTTGAACTTGTTCTACCTTATATTTCATATGACTACAACCAGATAGCAACCTTGTGGTTTATTTATGTTTAGGGCTCTAGAAAGATCTCAAATTAATTTTCTTGCTAAATTACATTATTCTAGTAACATGTATTTGTTGTTACTTTTTATATACTTTTCATGCATTACTTTCCATGACTCAAGTATGTGTACACAGGGAGACAAATAGTAGTAGCAAATGTTCAAGTAGAATGGTGTCTTAGTCATTGTCTAGCACTGGAGAGACACCATGACCAAGGCAACTCTTACAAAGAAAAGCATTTAATTGGGGAGTTGCTTGCAGTTTCAGAGGTTTAGTCCATTGTCATTATGGCAAGGAGCATGACAGAATGCAGGCAGGAGCTGGAGCAGTAGCTCAGAGCTGCATCCTAATCCCTAGGCAGAGAGAGGCACAGAGAGTCTAAGCTGGCATGAATCTTGGAAACTTCAAACTCAACTCCCTGGTGACACACATCCTCCTACAAGGCCACACCTAATAATCCTTGTAACCCTTTCAAACAGTTCCTAGATACTAAACATTCAAACACATGAGTCTATGGGAGTCAATCTTATTCAAACCACCACAAGTGACTTGAAAATAGTAGAATTTATATCTCACTCCTGCAATGAATGAAGTCTAAGGAGTCAAGGTCATATAAGGACCCATATTATTTTCTGTCATTTCATTCTACCTATACTTTGTTGCTATGGATATATAGGTCAACTGACTCACAGAAAAAGAAAGACAGAAAAAAACAAAAGCAAAAAAAACCCAAAAACAAACAAACAAAAAAACAGAAACAAAACCCGGATTTGAGTCATTTGCAAATTTTTTATGGCAAATACTTCAAATCACAGCCAGTTTTAAGACACCTATGGTAAAAGAGTTGGAGACAGCCCCTGCTCACACTGTTAGGAGTCCCACATGAGGACCAAGCCACAAAACTGTAACATATATGTCAGTCCCATACAGGCTCCCTGGCTGCTGGTTCAGTTTCTGTGAACTCCTATGAGCCCAAGATAGTTGGTTCTGTGAGTTTTCTTGTCGTGTCCTTGATCCCTCTTGCTCCTACAATCCTTTCTCCTCCTCTGCAGGATTCCCCAAACTCCTGATGTTTGGCTGTGTGTCTGCATCTGTTTCCATCAGTTGCTGAATGACAGAGAAGGAGTGGATTGGGGGGTGAGAACAGAGGTGAGGTAGGGAGAGGGAGTGGGAGGAAAGGAGAGAGGGGGAGCTATGACAGAATCCAACTCAACTCTGAGAAGTTCTTATGAGTGAGGTTTAATTTTGTATGAGTTAGGTTTAGCATGTGTGTAATTGTTATCCTCATGGTCAAGATTGCTCATCAGCAAGCCTAGGTGCTGCCAGAGGAAAGGGCTTTTCATGTTCTGGACTGGGATTTGATGTTGTACACACCATCTCCATTTGCATCCCACTAGCTGAGAGTTAACCACATGCCACACCTAGCAGACAGGCTATAAAATGTCATTTTTATTCCATGCATCTGATCATATGTATAACAAAACCCAGGGATTTCGTTCTCAGAGCAAAAGAACAAAAATGAAATTGTAGAATAACAGCAAATTTTGCTGCAGATATGCATTAAAATAAGAGGTATTGATTTATCATTATGAGCAGGAGAATAATGATAATGACTAAAATGAGGGAATTTTATATGAATAAACTAATTTATGACAGCTGTTAATTTGAAATTACCTTTTCATTTCAACTATTAATAGGATGAGTGATGATGGGAGTATCTTATTAATAATAGGCAAAGAAAATACAATGCTGCTAAAAACTATCACGAGAGACACTGGGGAGAAGGCTGAGTAGTTTTGAGCAATCACAGCTCTTGTAAAAGACCTGAATTTGGTTCTTAGTCCCCAAGTTCACAACTGCCTGTTCTCTAGTTCTTGAAGCCAGATGCTTCTGGCCTCAGTGAACGCCTACATTCAAGTGCACAAACCCCCAAACAGATCCATACATATAATTAAAATTTTAAAAATTTAAATACATGGATGAGGTTACTTACAAGCTAAATATGATGATTTTATTAACCCACTGGTGTCACTTTTCAAAAAGGCACTGTTACAGAAATTTTTAAATATTAAAATTATATTAATAGAATGGCTTAGAATAATAATTGAGCTCTGGAAACTTTTAAAACCCTCTTTTATCTAAGCTATGTATTTCTTAAACCAAAACAACAATGAAAGTTTAATTTTTTTATATTATGAAGAGTTCAGATAAAGAATGAATAATCTTAAGTGGTTGTCTACAATCACTGCTGAAGAAATGAGCTGGATTTGTTCACAAAGAAATGAAATAGAGATCCATGGCAACCAGTGCATTTCACATGAGTTTCTAGCTTTCACAGTGAAGTTGGTGTATATTAAAGTGGCATGTTATTCAGATCTTGGATCCAAGTTTATCTCACTTTAATATTGACATTGCCTTTAGTATGCTAGCGACTCAATTTCTGCAAATGTTGCCTACCAGTCCTTCTTCATCAGAATTTAAAATGTGGCACAAAAGCAAAGACAACTCTTCATTCATGTAAATTATGCTTCCATGTAACATCCCCTGAAGGAGTGGCTATATTGGCTTTTATTCTTAGAGGATATCTCTAGGACTCTTTTTCTTTCCCTAACAGAGTCTCACTATGTAGCTCTGGCTGTCCTGAAACTCTTATGTACACCATGCTGGCATCAAAACCACAGAGATGCACCTTCCTCTGCCTTTCAGTGCTGGGATTCTTAGTCACATCAATAATTTTGTATTTTCCTTTCTCCACATCTCTGAAAAAAATATCAGAGAAATGAGAGACAATTTGCTCATTTTTTTTCTTTCTTTTTCTAGTCACCTGGATTTCAAAGAAGAAAATTATTGTTCAAACAAAGTTTCATGTAATAGCCAACTTTATTCAGAGAATCAGACAAGTTATACTCTGGGGGGGAGGTTTAAGAGAAATCACATGACTAAGGTCTAACAAGTTCAAGCTATATGCAATCACAAGGACAAGCTGCCTGTGGCAAAATTGCATTTTCCCATAGAGGTATAGAAACAAATAACAACAGCAGTTATTAATAATCTAAAGTAAACTCACTCCTATCCATGACACTCGGGAGGGGCATAAAAGCACATTCCAAGCACAAATCCATGTTTTGTTTTGTTTTAAAGAAACTCAGATCACAAGACTCTTTCTTGTCTTGGTTTGCTTGAAGTTTTCTCACAAGCACTCAGAAATCCCCTAGCATGATTCTATTCTTGGACCACGTTCTGACATTAATCCATCTTTATTTTTTAATAGCAGGATACATAGAGTGGTTTCAATTTGAGACATTGTAGATCAATCTATTTGTCATTTGAAGCATGAGATGCATACCTCTTCCCAATTTTCTTCTGGAGAAGTAAAAAAAAAGGCAGATTAATTCATCTGCATACTTCTTTCTTTCTGCAATAAAACCAGGGAGGTTAGAGTGTGCACAAATGTGATTCTCTTGCTGAAAATAATCATACAACATAAGCAGAATCTAAAACAATAATTAAGGGTTTACTAATTAATTTAACAAATGAATAAAAACTGCTAGCCCCACATATTGAACTGAAGAAAAAGGACTAAAAGAATGATGAATATTAGGCCATGTATCCCTCCTATACCATTAGATGACCATCAATAAAATAAGTATCTGCCCTGTGGAATGGGAGAAAGTTGAACAAATTTTGTAACCACAAATTTGGTTCATATGATAAAATCCCATAGCTTCCACAGTAATTTGGGAATGAAATTTGAAACTCTGTAGAGTTCTGTAACATTTATAAAAATGGACTTGATTATCCAGTTTATATTCATTCAAGGAGTTAGCTATCACTTCCTCACGATTAGCATCCTGTTGTAGGATAATCTTATTGTACACTGTGAAGATGTGTCTCTGCTGAAGCACTTTCTGATTGGTTTAGTAAAGAACTGAATGGCCAAAAGCTAGACAGAACAGGTCAGGTTGGACATCTGGGCAGAGATAAAAACACAGTGAAGAATCTGAGCGGCAGAGGTTCACCAGCAAGGCATAACAGTAACGAGCCACATGTCAAAATGTAAATTAAGATAAATGGGTTAATTTAAGTTTTAAGAGCTAGTTGGGCATAAGCCTAAGCTAAGGCCAAGATTTCATACTTAATAAGAAGTCTCTGTGTCATTATTTGGGAGCTGGAAGTCCAAAGAAAGTCTGGCTATAACACCTTCCTCTTCTTCCTTAAGAGTTTTGCCTGTTTTGACTCTCCATGGGAAGCCTCACCCTTTCTGAGGAATGGATGGGGTGGGGGGAGAAGGAGGGGAGGGAATAGGAACTGAAATTGGAATGTAAATGAGAATAGATTGTTTTTAAAATAAAAAATTATTTAAAAAGGAATTTTGATAACAGTCCAAATTAATGTCCAAATGACCCAAAATTGAACAGGGTCTTTCCCTCTCGTTTATGTGTGTTTTCACTATTCTTTTGTCCTCTGCCCTATACTTCTTCATCTGAAGGTCCTTCCATTGGAAACCAGGAATTATAATCATAAACAATTAGCAAGCAATAGTTGTGATTTTGATACTTGTCCTCTGCCTCTCTTTAAACATTATGCACAAGCTCAACATAAGGCAAAGCCATCCTTGGTTTCTGCTTCATTATTCTCATTCATGTCCTTTTGGGAGGGCCCCCTCTCTCTTATCTCATAGGTGACTTCAGGTCTCTGTTTGGACAATTGTTCACCCATTGGTGGTGGAACTTGGAGGGTGGGGGTAGAGCCTAAAAATGGAGAGGAGTAAAGTCTTAACCAATAGCCAACTTTATTCAGAGAATCAGACAAGGTATACTCTGAGAGTTAGTAAAAATCACATGAGTAAATGTCTCATGAGTTCAAGCTTATACAATCGCAATGACAAACCACATGTGGCAAAAACATGTTTTTCCATAGAGGCATGTAAACAAACAACAATAACCCATTGTAATGAATAATCTGGAGTAAACTCACTCCTATCTACTATACCTTGGGAGGGGCAAGAAAGCATATTCCAAGAACAATTCCATGTGTTCAAAGAACTGAGGTCACAAGGCTCTGTCTTGGTTTCCTCGAGTTTTCTCATGAGCACTCAGAATTCCCCCTGCATGATTCCACTTTTGGACTGTGTTCAGACATATGATGATTACTCTCAGCCTCTACACTTTCTTTTCTACTTTCTACCCTACTGCCCACTCCTTCATATTCATTTATGTTGAGTTATTTTTGCAGTTTAACCATATCCCTCTATGTGGCCACAGGTTTGGCATTATCCACTGGTACCCAGGAGTTCATTAGCAGATATACAACTGAAGACAGTAGCTACCCTTCCTCCAGAAATCACTAATAGCCAATAGTTCAGGGAGTAGGGGTAGAGTCTCTCAGAGGAAATCCTTGATTGACTGTTGACAGCCCCAGTATTATTTAGGCCCATTGTAAGTAGTTACATCTGTTATGAAATCATAATTGCTTTGGCTGTGTGAAGCCCAGAAGCTTCTCTTTGCAATGAATGGTGACAAATGCAGAAATACATAGCTACTCAAATCTTGAGAATAAGTGAAAGGTAACTATTCAGCCTTAGATAGGACACTTTTATCACCCCTGTTAAGGCCTAAGAAACATCGGGGAACAGGAGAAGAAAGAATATAAGAGTTTGAGACAGGAGTTTTTAATATTGTACTTTTTAAAGGTTGTGACTATCAATTAGTCACAACCTTTAAAATGGATTTTTAAAATAATTTTCACAGTTTCATTTTCAGCACTTTTTTTGGCCTGGAATAAGCCTTTCTATTATTTATACATATATTTCTCTTCAGTGTGTATCTATAAGAGTATGTGAGATTATTTCAAAAGACAGTCAACTGGGCATAGGGTTACAAGGTGTTCATTTGGTCTTATCTTTTCATAACAACATGAAGACTTTATTTTAAGAATTAACTATTTTGGGATACTGAGTGGGTGACAAAGATCCACATGCCTGTCTGAGGCTCTCAGCCTCAGGCAGGAGGAGGCAACAGGAACCTGTCCTGTTGCCCAAAAGTTTCCACCCCGCCAGCCTGGTCCCACAACTGCTTCAGCCCCAAATAAACACACAGAGGCTATATTAATTATGAAACTGTTGGACGGTGACTAGGATTTCTTATTGGATAGCTCTGTCTTAATTATTAGCCCATTTCTATTAATCTAAGTATTTCCACATGGTCTTATCTTACCGGAGAAGGGTCCAGACCTGTTACTCCTTTGGTGGCTCACATGGTGACTGCTAGTGTCTCCTCAGAGTAGAGAGCGATGTCCTGTTTGTCCCTGCTTATATCCTAATTCTGCCCAGCTACATCACTTCCTGCCTGACTGTACAGACCTCCAGACCTCTATGGTTAACTAGTGGCAAGTTTAGGCCAAGCTTAGTCACTTCCTGTCTGGCCAATCAGACAATCAGTGTTTTATTCATTAACCAATAAAAGAAACACATATGCAGAAGAACATTCCCGATCACTGCCCAGCAACATGAAGACTGAGCTGGAGACAAAGATCCACATACCTTCCTGGAGCTCTCCACCCTGGGCAGGGAGGAGACAATACAGGCCCACCACAGCCACAGGTGCCAGGTAGTCAGGCTCTATTACAATGACCAAATGTAAGGTGGGGTATGAAAGAGAGAGACAGAATGGCCCATATCCTATGGAGAAGGCAGATTGGAAGAGGTAAAGGTAGGGAGAGTGGGCTTAGGTGGGCAACTTGCTTACCACCTGAGGCCATAGTGATGTCTGTGTCAAGGTCCATGGCTGCGCCCTTTGCCCTGCTGCAGCAGTTGTAGTTTGTGATGATATATTATTTATAATTTATTAAAGCTTGCCCAAGGATTTAGAAAGCAAAGCCAACCTCAAGGTATAGAGATCAGGCAGTAGTGGTACACACCTTTAATTCCAGGACTCAGGATTAAGAGGCAGATATATCATGGAGTCCAAGATCACCCTGGACTACCAGAGAGTTAATCAGAGCTCATGCCTTTAATCCCAGGATTTGAGAGGTATAAAAGGTAGCAGTTTGAGGACCACCCCTTTGGTCTGAGCTGAGGTAGAGGTGAGAGCTAGAGGCTTGGCTGCTTTGCTTTTCTGATCTTCAGCTTGAAGCTTGAACCCCAGTATCTGTCTAAGGGTCTTTCATTTATCATGCTACAGTAGTCTGTGTCTATGTCCATGGCTCCTGTTACCACTGAAGACAGAAAGGATATGGCTTTACAGAGTTGGCCTTGCTATTCACTTACTTCATCCTGGTGGTGACCATCAGGGAGAGATTCAAATTCTTCCTATCTTGTAATGATTCCAAACTTCTATTGGTTGACTGGTCTTTCTACCATGCTATCTACTTACATAGCTGTGCATTTTGCTTTATAGCTCATCTTTTGCTTTTGACATTCATTGATTTTTCTTCCTGAGCTGCCTTCTAATTTATACCTTCTCTCTTCATATTCAGCCAAACTTTTAAAAATTATCTATTGAGTGATTAATACATTTGCTTTAATTTTTAATCCCAGAACTGCCATTTTATGTAGTTTTTAGTTTTCCACTGATATTCTTTATTTTGAGATAAATTAATGTTTATATATAGCGATCTATTTTCTTTCTTACACTTACTTAATTACACTACTTGATACTCCCGTACATTTATTTTCCCCCTTCCTCCCTGCCTCCTTCCCTCCCTTTTACCCTCTCTGCCCTCTCACATGCACTCTAACCACCCTCCCCTCCCATACCCCACCTCAATTCCATTTGTAGGGGAATGCCATCCAGTTGGGGTCATGTAGATCTAATAGGTCATGTGAAATAGGGACTAGGGCTTCTCTCCTGTCTCTAGATTAAGGCAGTTATCCCTCCATGGGGGATGTCGTAGCAAGGTCCTTTTGTGCACCAGGGATACATCCTGGCTCCATTGTCTGATGTCCCTTAGACTGCTCAGGCCTTCTGGCTGAGACCCATATTCGGGGGGGGGGGGCTGAGTCAGTCCCATGCTGGCTTCCCAGCTATCAGTCTGGTGGCCTGTTAACTCCTCCTTGTTCAGGTAATCTGTCTCTATGTGTTTCTGCTGCCTGGTCTTGTCCTCTCCATCTGCATCTGGGTTCTAGTTTGACTCAGTGTTTATGTATGGGCGTTTGGTCCTGTTTCTAACAGGCATTAGTTGAGGACTCCATGGATAAGTTAGTTGTTGATCTCACTCTCCGGGAAGGGCATTTATGATAGCCTTTCCACGGAAGCTGAGATTGTTAGTTGGGAGCAGTCTTGTAGTTCTCTAGACCTTTCTTTGTGTTCAACTTTATCTTCAAACCAATATTGGCTCCCTCTTTTATGTTCTCTCTCTCTCTCTCTCTCTCTCTCTCTCTCTCTCTCTCTCTCTCTCTCTCCTGTCTTCTATTCCTAACCAGGCTCAATCTTCCTGGTCGCACGTGTTTTCCTTTCCTCCCCCTCATTTTCTCCTACTTCTCTCTCCATTCTCTGCCCACCCCACTTCCTCTGTACTCTGGGGGACCTGTCCCTTCCCGGTTCTGTGAGGGACTTTATATGAATCTCTTAGAATACACCTTGTATCCTAGTTCCTCTGGTGGTGTGAATTATAGGCTGGTGATCCTTTGCCGTACATTTATTTTTATCAGTTCACTTTCTTTCCATTTCAGTTATGGTGAATTAGTTTTTTTCTCCTTCCACCTATTTGTACTTGTTGTTTGTTATTGAAATGTATATGGAAAACATTTCTGTGGTTTTATGCTTTTAGGTTACATTTTCTTTCTCCAGAAACAGTTTGTTCTTTGCCTTCGGGCAACTAATTTGTAACTAGTTCATCTTGTCCCAATTAAATAACAACTGATTCAAAGGGGGTCTTCAGTTTCTGAGAAAGAATTCATTTCACTTCACATCTATTCCTAGGGAACATCCAGACACAAACTCATTGCTCTGGTGTATACACTGGCATTTCTTTCTTGGTTCTGCTTGATTCTGGGATTCTGTCTTTGCCTTTATTGTTGTTTGCCTGGAGTTTTTCACAATAGCTCCTGAGCTGGTTTGGGGTCTCTCTGTTCTTCTTCTATCTTCTCAACATCGAGCCAGAGAAGATGTCTCCATGTGGACATTTAATCCTCTTGCAGTCTTCTACCTCTTGATGTCTAATAGTCCTCCTGGGTGTTACACAATGTTGCTGGAAGTTAGAGGGGGACAGCACCACATTTTGGTCACTGTAGCCTTATTAATCTATTCCAAAGTGCTCCACACAATCTTCAGAGGCCACCATATACACTGTCATTCCAGAGCAGCAGAACAAATGGATTCAGAGATATTTAGAGGCAGGTGGACCACAAAGTTGCTGGATGTTGGGGGTGGGGATTGACAGCAGCAAATTTTGGTCACCGTTGCCTTGTTATTCTTCCATTCTCTACTATTGTGTTAAAATCTTACCACTTTAGGATAAGCAAATAGTTTTTACCAATTATTTATTATCCCACATTATGGATTATGTGCTAAATGTTCGAGTTGCATACACATCTGCTTTCCTTCTTCATAATAAAATCAAGCTATTAAAATTACTAAAATGTATAACCAGCTCTCTTTTCTCTTAAGTGTATGATCTTTTAACTGGAACTTGGAGGTTTCAAAACTGCAGTCTCTATAATCCAATTTGACAATTAAAAGTGAATACTAATGTCTCATGAGATGCCTCGCTGATGAAGAGCTCTTGCTGATCTCCCCAAACACTCAAGTTCAGACCATGTCAGGTGGCTCACAACCAGCACCAGGGGATCTGACACCTTCCCCCAGCCTCTGTGGGTACCTGCCCATTCATAGAAAGTATGAGAGGACAAATATTTGTTCAATTCATTAGTAAGTGACTCTTCTGTGATTTGAGTTCAGACCCATGTCAATCCAAAACTATATGTATTCATTCTCTATACTCTGCTGGAATTTCAATAAGTAAGACATTTTTAACTCGATGTAATAGTGGTATTAAGGAGAATTACCTAAGAAAGATCATTCCACTTACATGATATTGACATTCAAATGAAATTTTGACTCATGTAGCATTCAGTTTTTACATTTTCAGATTGGGAATTTTGGAGGCATAAACTTCCTTTTTTCCTTTTGTATTTGTTACACAATTCTGATACATTCTTTGCAAATTATGACTAATTTTCAAGTCTGGTTATGGTCCAAAAATAATTTTATATCACATTTCTTAATTAACCCCTTTATTGCTTTATTAAAAAGCTATTTTGGTGGAGTTTATTAACTTTCTTATCTTGAAAGATCCAATTCTGTGGGAAACTCCCAACATAAATACAATTGACTCTGTGTCTCCCATGGGTCAATCTGTTATTTGGATGCTGTGACATTTGTTTTATATCTGCCATGGCATTCTTTTTGAACATTCTTATTTGTCTTTCTTTTTACACAGCCTACTTGAGAGTGAGGCATGGAGGCAAGACCTCCAACTTCCAACACTCTATTGTGTGTTTCCCAAGAACAGGGGTATTTTCTTGCATATTTATTATAAGATCCTCAAATTCAAAAATTCTACTTTGATAGATACTAGTTTTTGATCAGATCCAATTTCAACTATTTTTGTCTGTTTTTTTTTTTTTTACAGCTATCTTTTTCTATTACTTAATATCACAGGCTTCGTTGGCCATGTTCTTCTGCTCATGTTTGTGACCATGTCAGCTTTGAAGTGGCCAGCTTCATTGTGTAGTGGTATTTGACCCTTTGTTCCAGGAAACACGTGTGCATGTATTTACTCATGACTAACATATTTTTAAAAATACTCGGGCTTTTCTGATTTGAGAACTGGAACCACAGGTAAAGCTTACAGGGAGACATTTACAGGTAATAATGAAACACAGTATTTATTTTATGTTTGTGTTTATTTTATGGGTTTCAGATAGATCAATTACATGCTATAAAGGAGAAAAACTAAGAACATTCTAGAAGCAAAAGGCAAGAATGTTAGGTAGCAAGGGAGAAGCACTCCTTATTTCTCTGTTTTTCTGGGATCATCTTGGACGATCAGTATAACCCTGAAAGAAACTGAAGTTGCTGTTTCCCCCATTTATATTGTAAGTCAGGTAAAGAGATTTGATTGTCACCTGGTATTCTTTGAGAAAATAAGTCTGCTTCCTGGTAAACTAATAGATGGTAGACATAAAAAGATGAAAATTTAATTATTTTTAAATATTCTTTGATAATTTTATACATGGATACAGTGACTTTTTAAATCATATCTTCCTTGTGCTCCTTCCCACACACATCCCCACCACATGTCCATCCTTACTCCAAAATTATCAAAATGGAAATTTAAGAACTCAACAAGTAGATCTAGAGTGGTAAGGGAAGGAGCAGTGAATCCACACATATGTGTGAATAATCAGTACTATTTATAATACAGTGAATAACTCCAGTCATTTACTGACCTATATGTATTCATGAACATTGTTACTAGTGTTATTTTAAAAAGGATTTATACTTACAATTTCAAATTATCTGATTTTGCCCAGGCATCTTACTGTTGTAACAAACTCGGGATAATATTTTGAACTTGCCCTTGATCTTAGTTTCTTGTTTTGGGAGTTATTTTTGTTTGTTTGTTTGTTTGTTTGTTTGTTTTGTCTTGTATTTTTAGGTTTTAGAGTTAACAAGAAAAAAAAATAGCCCTGTCCTCTCTCCTCTGAAGCCCTCTCTTCTTTCACCTGTGTCCTAGCAACAGGGGCAAACAAATGAAAACCTTTTATCTTCAAGAAACTGAAGAAATTAAGATAAAAATGAGGGATAATTGAAGATTATCTTTTTAGATGCCTATGTAACTAAGAAGGAAAGAAAACATCTCTTACTTAGCTTCTATTTACACATCAGCTGCTAATGCTATCTAGGGCTCTCTGCATGAAGCTGATCCCAGTGGCCTCACCGCTAAGCCTTGAAGATCAGCAATGAACTTTAGACCTCAGATAATCTGTCCATTATGTATCTATTTACCTTTTCTTCCTTTCCTTTTCTACACAAATTCATATATCCTGTCAGGATAAAATCACTTACCTGAAGTAAACAAAATGTCTCATTATATATCATTATATATAGTACAAGATCCATCAAAACATGGTGAAAAAGCCATTTTGATTTTTAAATAATTAGGGGGAAATTACTAGTGAAATCTATTAAGTAAAAATACTAGTTATGGGTTATTAAACTGTTTTTAAAAACAGGGTCAGACATGACAGATTCAGTTTCCAAATTGTTACAGGGTTTATAGTATGTAGACAGGGTATCTGCAGCCATCAGAAAAATCCTTCTGTAATCTAAGCACAAAGGAGAGCAGTGATCTTTAATATCTCTGAGGTTTATGCTAAAAACCTGTGGCTATTTCCAAATAGGTAGCAGAGAAAGAAGTCAAGAAAACAGTAATTCCTGCCCTATTTACATCAGTGTCCTAACACATATTGAGCTGTGTGTGTGTGTGTGTGTGTGTGTGTGTGTGTGTGTGTGTGTGTGTGTGTGTGTACAGTGATAAACTATCAAAGCTGCATATGACATTAAACATTCGTACCTGGACTTTATATGTCAACTGTGATGAATTCATGATTTTTCATCATGCAACATGTGCCCCACCCCAAACATTTCCACTTTGTGTCCAATGTGGATCTTGTTTCTCTGTGAAAAAGATAAAAAAGGGCTTTCTTTGGGAATCACTGTAATTATGTTCCCAAATCAATACCTGTCCATACCAGAATCACATCTTACTTTTGAGCTGACAGATAACTGTGACCACACACAAATTCCAGTTATAATCACAGTTTCTGTATCACCCTGGCTACCTCAAGTCAGGCTAACACTGTCAATCAATGGTACTACTAATAAAATGACTGTTATTATATAATTTTTTACTCACCATGTGCCAGCCTTTCTACAGTATTTCTAACTAAATTTAATTTTTCAGTATTATTTTCTTCAATATCCTTTCCATCCCTACATCCTCAACTCCCTACAAGTTCTCTTTACATACTCATGAATTTGTTGGATTGTTTCTGGAGATCCACTGAGTTTAACCATTATGATTTGTGTGTCTGTGTATTTGGAATTATCTACGGGAGCCTGGTGGACTCCTCAGTACAAAACTGAAGACCGTAATGACTGCTGCTGCCTAGCATCCATCAGCAGCCACTTTCTCACTGTCTTTGGAGAACCAGAGGGAATCATTATAAGGAAACGACTAATCATTTGTCAAAGCTGCCAGCTGAAGTCTTACCTGGAAATTGTGCAGGAAGACAATGACAGATTGTTAAGGCATTCAGTTGTTTATGATGATTGGATTTTGCTGGGTCATTCATTCTCAAAATGTACAAAGTCATATTGTTTTAATTGTGTGAAGGTGAATTTGCTATTTTTGTGATTTATATCTCTTGATCTCTATGAATAGTAGTCATTTTCCACAGGCAAGTGCTCAATGAAAGGAAAAGATTAAAAGCTACTTGATCCTATATCATTGGGTGTAGCTTTTAATTGACTATGTTGTTGATAATTGCTTTTACAAAATAACTTTACTTGCCTACTTCTGTGTTGTTGCATAGTAACTAATGTTTTTTCTAACTGTGCTTGGCATCACACAGGCAACTTTCCAGAATACAAAGAATGATTTAAAAAAAAATGAAGCACAAAGTAAAATATCTAATAGTTTCAAGTTATTTTATCAAAATTTTAAACCTCAGCAATCTAGACATTTATGTCTGGCTACTTTTGCAGCATATTTTAGTAGGATTTCTTTAACAATAATACAATGTGAACTAGAGTTGTATTTTCCTAAATTATTATAGATCAAACACAGAATACACATTGTTCTACAGTTGTTATTATACAGTAAATTACGCACTACACATTTACTTCTATAGTTTTAGAGTAAGCATGTAGATTAGATATTCTGGACCTATGTTTTTCTAAACAAACCCAGTGTATAATTCTACAATGTGGTTGTAAATATAGTGTTTAAATGTTACTGTTTTTTTAACTCTATGTAAGAACAATTTTATTCTATTAAACATCTTTTGAGAAATAGCTCAATTTAAAAAATACCTTTAAATTTTACATTAGTTTTTCTTCAATCACCTTGATAAATGTGTTTCTAGTTATCATTTTCTCACAGTAATTCGATATGATTTCCTCCATAAATTCATTGAAATGTGGCTAATGTGTTGTTGTTCTCCAAGTATCACAGCCTTACTGATTGCTGTACATTCTAACAGAAGGTTAATGTGAGATTGTTAAAATTCTAAAAATAAAACCAGTAGAAATGTTATATGCAGAAGAATATAGAGTATTAGAGTAACTTTGTGGTGTCTATGATTTTTTTTCAGTACATCAGTGTGAAAAGTGTCAGTATAGAGTGTTTTGTTAAATCAATCTCTAAACAATAGAAAATCCTGAGAGTATGCATGATAATCAAATAGAATACGATCTTGTGAATTACTTTTGAGTGAATGATTATCCCAGCAGCAGAATGTCCTTGTTGTGGACACAGCACACCTCATGGATGACCACTGAAGTAAATGACCACTCCTCATGAAACCCACCTTCCGAGATTTTTAGGACTTGATCCATTGCATTTTCTGTGTTAGTTGTTTAGGTTTCTGATGGCAGCATACATACACGCTTTCTTTGTACAACAGCAAGGACTTTAAGAAGATCTGAGTCCTGGAAGGGATCTGGATACACATTTCAGTATTTGAACATTCAAGTGTGTTCATTCATTGAATCTATAGATTGCATAGGGCAGCTCACACTGCCTGTTACTCAGCCGCAGGGGGACTCAACATCCTTTTAAGTCATCTGTGGGCATACTCATACACACATATGCTACACACATAATTTAAAATTTTAAAAAGTTGAAACAGAAACTACAATTGAAGTCTCTGTGTAGAGGATGCATGTGGTAGACAGAGTGTGAAATTACCAAAAGGCATTGGTGTGTCAGATGTTCTTCAGCATTGTCCTGATATGCACAGACAAAAATGCGTTAGAAGAGATAAGCATTGAAGGACACTTGAAAAGTGAAGAGTAAATTAAAATAAAAGAGCAAAAGAAAAGCATTAATTGTGGAAGGGCAAAGAAAATGCATATTAGACTCAAAGGAAAACGAGGTGTTAAAGCAGTAAATTGAACTGAGAAAGTTCTACTTAGAAAAGAAAAAAAAATACAACTCATTGAATTTCTCAAGATTGAAGCCTCCTGAGAATAGCAGCAAAATAAGTGCAGGAGAGGAGGAAGCAATATTCAAGCAGACTCAGGTGAGCTGTGCAAGACAGCAACAAGATAAATAAGTGCAAAACAGATGGTAGAATTGGTGGGATGTGGTTCTCAAGTGAGGGATGTAATGGGTTGAGTAGATCATGAGTACATGGAATTAATTGTTAGATACAGATTAGAAAACTGTAATTCTTACTGTCATTTAGGGTTGTTATGTGTGTGCACTCCAAATAAAGTTATTCACTGAGTAACAGGATAATTTGAGGCTTCTTTAAGCTGTTTGCCTGGCCCACTCTGCTGCATCTTATTAGGGTGCAGGTGTTGCCCTTCATTGCTTAGAAGCACACAGAATGCAAAACGCTTGAAGATATGGTAGAGTGGAAGGAAGGAAGGAAGAAGGAAGGAAGGAAGGAAGGAAGGAAGGAAGAAGGAAGGAAGGAAGGGAAACTTTTTTTTTTTTTTTTTTTGCTGTGAAGAGACACCATGACCAGAGCAACTCTTTTTTTTTTTTTTTTTTTTTTTTTTTTTTTTTTTGACTATTTTTTTTTATATATAACCAAGTCCATTTAAATGAAAACAAACATTTATAGACAATATTTGGGAATTTGGGCATCGTTCTTTCCAAACTACTTCCTGATGGTAAGGGGCTCTGTCATGGGGGATTCTAAGAAGATGCAGAAATCCTGGCTGTAGTCGCAAGGCTGCAGGTGTTTAGAATGTAGGATCACCTGGTACTCTGTTTCAGGCAGTCTGGCTTGATCAAACCACATTAGTCTGGAAGGAATCCACATCTTTTCATTTTCTGTGGAAACAAAAATAGAAATCCTTTCGCCCAGTAACTTGTCCTTCAACTTAAATTTTGGAGTCAAAGCATTTTTTTTAATTTAATTTATTATTTTACATGTCGATCCCAGTTCCCTCTCCCTCCCTCTCTTCCTCCCTCCTTCCTTCCCTCCCTTTTACCCTTTCTGCCCTCTCACATGCACTCTAACCACCCTCCCCTCCCATCCCCTCACCCCAATTCCATATGTAGGGGAATGCCATCCAGTTGGGGTCATGTAAATCTGACAGGTCATGTGAAGTAGGGACTAGGGCTTGTCTCCTGTCTCTAGATTAAGGCAGTTATCCCTCCATGGGGGATGTGTTTGCAAAGTCGAAAGGGAAACTTTAGATGTTTCTCTTTACAACAGATGGAGACCATTACAGAAACCCATAACCAATCAAAATGCAGAGTTGTGGTGCTAATCACAAAAGACAATCTATGTAACAACTCCCTCACCTAAGCTCAAGGACCATTGAGGAAGAGGTGGGAAGAAAAATTGTAAGAGCTAAAGGACCAGGGATTTTGCTGTGAAGTTGTGTCTCATAGGAATAACAGAAGATATACCCATAAAATTTCACCAACATAACTGCCTAATAATTAGCAGAACAAAGAGCAGCAACAGACATGCTGAAATGGACAGGAGAAAGCCCAGGTGGCTTCAACCCCACACAAAAAACTACACGCAGCTAAGAAATGCTGGGAGTAGGAGAAATAATTTTCTCCAGGGAAAAGCATAGAAACTGGTTATTTATACCAAATGGTTAACCTTGAAAACATACATACAAGTAACATTATACAGACAAACCTGGTTGTGTTTATGTATTTAGGAACATATTTGTATATACATATGTATGTGCAACAACAATTAATGAATAAACGGGCCAGGAATTTGAAAGAGAGCAAGGTTGGGTATATGAAAGAGTTTTGAGGGAGGAAAGGGGAAATGATATAATTATATTATAATCTCAAAAATAAAAGAAACAATTTAAAAAAGAGTATTATACTGAAAGAACTCGATTTTCTAAATAAAGAACTTGTTCTTTAAATACTTAAAATTTAAAATGTCAAATTAAAGATACAAAGTCAGACTTGAGTGGTTATAAAAAGAATTGGATTATGATTTAAAACACAATGAAACAGACCCATACTGAGATCCTTTCTGGAAACTACAAATAATTTAGAATGATATATTCTTCAAAAGCTGGCAGTATTCTGAATACTGAGAGCAAATGCCCTTCACTCCGATTTCAGGACTGTCTGCTGATTGCTACTGCTGCTGAGGGCATACATCCATTTACCTCTTTGTAATGATATTCTTGACCTTTTGGGAATCTCTCTGAGGACTGCCCAAGTGCTAGTGTAACTTATAAATAGCTGAGAAATCTGATCAAAGTCATCTTACAGTGAATGACTGTCCCCACCAAGGTACAGGTAAGACTATCACATCAGTTTTAGCAAAGAAGTAGAATCTAATCCTGTTCTCATGTGATAGACTAAATTCCACAAAATAACTGGCCAATACGTCATTTTCAAAGCTATAAACAGCAAGGATTGTGGAGTCATTCTACCAGATTTAAAGTAAGGAGGTGTGACAACTAAATGAAATCTGTAGTCTTCACTCAGATCTTTGCTTATGGATAGTGGAAAGATGTTTGAGATGAATAAAGTTACTGAAATTATTATCAAAATGTGGCAGAAGTAGATGATTGTACTATATCAATCTCAGTGTTTTGATTTTTTTTCTTTTTCAAGGAAACCACCAAGTACACTTCATTTGCATGAGAAAACAGTCATAAGGCTCATTGGCAATGTGTTCTAATTATGTGAGAAAGTTTCCTTTCTTTTGGGAAAATACATAAGGAATATTTTACAGTAATGATGCACTGTATTTATAACATCTTCAAGGATCACAAAGATCACATATGTACTGTGTATAAATAAGATGAAGTGCATGACTATATGCCATCATATATATAATATTTACTGAGGGAAAGACAGTACATTTTTTAATTGCCTAAAATGTTAACAAGGGAAACTGGTATGGAGAGATAATGGAATGCTTTGGACTCTTATACTTTTTCTGTATATTTTAGAATAAGACATTTAAAAGCTAAGCTCTTAAAAATGAAACACAAATGTCTGAAAACCGAGATTCAAAACAATAAACCTAACCAAGTTAAATTTGATTTGTCTAGATGAGGCCATGTGCTGCCTCCCTATTGATTTTTCAATGAACCTCAAAACAAGAATAGACATTTTGATTCCCCTTCAGTAAGCAGAATTATGCATTTGTGGTTTGGCTTTGGTTCACAGCCTCATTGGTGGGGGGGGGGGTCTGATTTCCAATTTAAATACAACCTTTCAAGATCGCTATGACTCATAACGTCGTCTTCTTCTTGCTCAATTTACAAGGGTGAGTTTTGAAATCCCAATAGTCAGAATGCATACACCAGTGACAAATTTGTTTTACTGCATCCTCAGTGAAAACTAGGACTGCTGATTTGCTTTAATGGAAGTGAAATGTAAACACAAAGCAGAGGGTATACATGTCACAGACAAACATTGTCAGAATAATTTGTGAAACAAAACTACCAGTGTTGTAACATTGTACATTTAGGTATACCAAAATAATGACCATTGTCAAATTAAAGTGATCCTTGTATGTGGGATCAGCCATACTGCAAGACAGAATATACAAAATACATCAAATGTCTCAGTCCTACTAATGTGATTTTAGGAAGACTGTCCAACATGTAAGGATGTTGGCACTTTCAAACAGAAAATACCTTGTTTTCATTCAAGTCTTGAAATGTTTTAGAACAATACTTTGAAAAACATCCCAAGAAAGTATCCTAAAGGTGAGGCTACTTACTGGAGAAGGCACTAATATTTACTTTTGCAACTGCTTTTATCATTTTCTCTTTCCTCCTTTCAAGCCATAGTCTAGTTTTCACAACCTAGCCAGTCCTTGGTGAAATTCATAGAGTTGTTAGTATGATAATTACAATTGCTTTATACTGGATTGAATGTAAAATTCTGGTTATTTTAACCTCACCTTATCTAACCCTTTTTACTTCCTACATGGATGTTTTGTTTTCAATAATTGCCTTTGGTCTGATGTTTCCAAAATATTGTAAGTTCAGGACAAGACCACTATGTCATTAATTATAATTGAGTAGAGTTACAGAACATCTAGTCAATTGTATACAATTAAAGATTTCTATAAAATGATACTTGTAGACTAAATCATATGAATTTTCATACAAGCTCTACATAAGTGCCCATGTTGTAGATATAAAGTTGAAGTATAAAGATTAATGGAGAGTCTCATATGAGGTGAGGTGGGCTCATACTGTCATAGAGAGAGCCAGTGAGAAAGATAAATGGAGAGTAGTAACACGCACGTTTTTCAGGAATTAAAATTCTTTGGAGGAGTTTTGTAGTAACTCAAAGAAAAATTAACAATTTCTGCTCCTGGTTTGGGGAAACAAGATCTAACAATTTTTAAATGTATTTTTAATTGAAAGTATGATGAAACAATGATTATGATGACAAATAGGAATGCCAAAGGAAGAACTTGGAAATAGATGAAGGAAGGACAGGAGTCAAAAGCCTAGTCCTCAGCCGGACACTGGTGGCACACACCTTTAAACCCAGCACTTTGGAGGCAGAGGCAGGCAGATCTCTCTGAGTTCAAGGCCAGCCTGTTCTATAGAGCAAGTTTTCAGGACAGGATCCAAAGCAATACAGAGAAACCTTGTCTCAAAAAACAAGAAAGTAGTTACTAAGAAAGTAGATATATCACTCTCATTTCCTAATGAAGATACAAAGTAAAAACAAACAAAAACCTATGTGTTAAAAAAAAAGTTTTAAAAAAAACTTTTTGTAATAAATTTTTTTAGCAGATGTTGTGAGTGTAATCAATACTGCAAAAGTCCTTGAAACCATGACCCACTCTTTTGTAACCATGCTCTAATGGACACAGGTCAGCATAACACTCTGACCAACCTGAAATTACTAAGGAGTTGACCAGCAAATTGTGACAATAGCAGGAAATACCCTAGCTGGAGACTCCCCTGTGGTGTCCTAATTTCTACAGAGTTTCCTTTTTGACATAATTTGTTTGAAATAGTTTTAGAATATTCTTTGTAAAATCCTTTTCATTTTGCATAGCTAAGAGAATCCCCCCTTTTCCAAGTTTTTAGAAGATAAAGAAAAATCATTAGTAATTCACTTCAGTTGTCTGACAAATACTGCTTTGAATGAGAAAGTCTAACTTCCTTATAAAATACATTTGATTCGGTGCATTAGCTTAATGATGTAACGATGTAGTTAATTTCCCAGCTTCTCTTCTCAGATTCTCACTGTTGAGTACTGCTCTTTATTCTTTTCTTTTCTACAGTAGTGAGAATGTGGCACTATTCACACCCATTTTAAATGGCAGAGTTCAACAGTTAGTGATTAGTTAGTGATAAATTCACAGAGGAAAGAGAACTAAATCTGAAAGCACCAGTTGACTTAGTCTAAGGTCTTTTAAAGAACTCAAAAAGAAGGCTGAAGGACATGGATCCATCTTGACTTTTGTTTATGAGAAGGTGAAATAATCTGGTTCTGTGAGCCAGGGACTATGTCACTCTTGTCCTCACTTGTCTCATTTACAGAGTGAGAAAATTGGATGACACGACTTTCATGCTCCCTATGCTCTGTGACAGTACGACCTGCTTTCCTTCTGTTTCATGAGTCTCACTCCTATCTCCACTGGGGAATATAAAGGGGTTCCTAAGTCCATGTCATGGGGGGATCAGCTAAACAAAAACTGAAAACAGTGGTGGAAGGTACTTGGACAGAAACAACTATGACTTAGTCTTCCTTTCTTGGTGCTCCTGCACTTGCCCCGGCTTTCCTTGGAGTTCTCATCTTTAGTTCCTCCCATGTAGGCTCTTTATCACTCCTCTAGTTGGTTGATCAGGTGTCTTCTCAGTTTTCTTCTCTGACCACTGCCACATGAGAGAGTTGGAATTTCTTCAGTTCCCTGGGTGTTCCCATCCCTAAGAAATATCTTTAGGAAACTCTTCCAGAATATTTGTTTGAGTAATTTGGTTGTCTTGGTAATTATAAACACTATATTTTAACATTAAAATTTGAACAGTGTCCCTGTATTAACTGAACATTTAAATGTAATGGAATGATTAAATGAAAAATTTAAAAGATTTTTTTTAAAAAATTTTTTTAGTACTTACCTAACATGTGCGTATGTTTTACCTGCATAAGTGTCTAAGTAGCACATGCATGCGGCTCCAACAGAGGGCAGATGAGGGCATGGGATCCCCTTGAACTGGACTTAGAGTTGTTTGCTGCCACGTGGGTGCTAGGAACTGAACCCTGGTGGTCTAGAAGAGCAGCCAGAGCTCTTAACTGCTGTTCCATCTCTCCAGTCCGCCCAATTTTTTTATGTTTAAGCAATAATTCCAGATGTTGTGTTTACTATTCTAAGTGTGCTTCTAAATCCAAAGATCTACAAACTGAGAATATTTGAATGGATTATTAACATTAATATATGTAAGATATATCTTAGGGCTTTATTATAAGGGAAGACATTTAATTGGGGCTGGCTTACAGTTCAGGGGCTTAGTCCATCAAGGCAGGAAGATAGTAGCATGCAGGCAGATATAGTACTGGAGAGGCAGATGAAAGATCTGTATCTGGATCCACATGCAACAGGAAGAGAATGAACCACTGGAGCTGGCTCAAATATCTAGAATCTCAAAGCCTGGTGACATTTCTTCCAACAGAGTCACACCTACTCCAACAAGGCCATACAGCCAATGATTGCCAGTCCCTTTGAGTCTATGGAGGCCATTTGTTTTCAAACCACCACAAGGAATTTAAACTATTTTTTATTCAAAATTCAGAATCTTGGGGGGGTGGGGAATGTGTATCAGCTAACACCTTACTGTTTAGCCTTATAAAATTAAGATAGTCACTAGGTAGTGTCAGGAGCCTCTAAATTATGAGTTTTCTTGATTTGATGGTCTTGACAGCTATGAGAGTGCCAGTCAGGGATTTTATAGACTATTTGTTTAGTCTATCTTGACTGTGGTTGTATTTTCTGGTAGGAATGACTACCAAGGTAAATGCTATTTTGGAGTTATAGCGTTTTAGATTTTGTTTGCTATGCTAACACACCACTCTAGCTCATAACTTAAAATTACATGATAGCAATGAAAAAAAGGTGTTTTGCTGATAATTTTATTTAATGTCTGTTTCCCCGAGAAACAGAAGGCAAGCCCCATGTAGAAGTTCTTAGCTGTTGTGTCTATCATTCTAAAGCACATCCTAAGTCTGAAGCTTGAGAGTCAGTGATAGATACCAGAAGAATCCGAAACACTGCTAAGAATTGAAAGGCAGACATGAGACCAACCCCTATGAGCAACTTAATTCTCCCACAGAAGTAAATGTGGGTACCACTCTTGTCACTGGTATTGAAGAACAAACTTTCTGCCCTAAATCAGCCATTCTAACCAAGAATATTTGACCTCTTCAAATGTAAATAAAACAACTTGTCATTGAAGATCTTAGATATGATAAAAAAAATAAACTACTAGTGAAAAACAAAATAATGTTGCTTAAGGGGACCAGAAATATGTTCTGGCATTTCTGACTATTCAAGCATTAATGCACACTTTCCACCTATGGGGACTCTTGGATGATAATGTTCTTAGGAACAGTTCAACCCCATTCTTTGCAAAGAAAGCAACTACATAATTTTCTTTTTGCTAACTTTTAGCACCAGGGTTATTCATTACCTCTGCTTTCCTGTGAGATCATTGAGAATGAATATGTGCTGCTGTTTTCTCTTTCATTAATTTATTCATCTGTCCACTCATTCAAACACCCATGTATTTATCCTTATATTAAGTGGATACTTTCTGGGAGGTTGCAATATTCAAGATATGTTTATTCTAACTTGCATCTCACTTTTTGTCAGTGTTTGCATCTTTGTGGAAGCGTGCCTGGAGTAAACAACTGCAAAAGAGGAAAGGCTTGTTCTGCCTGTGCTTTCAGTGGGGAGGGTGTGGGGGAGCTGCTCACATCATGGAGGGTCTGAATGAGAGGAGATAAACAGCAGGAGGGCTAGAGCCTGTCATTACCTCCAGGACAGAGCCATGTGACTGACTTCCTCCAACCACACCACTCTGTAGCACTAATTTAATTGTTCTTAATAATAAAACTCAGATATTGGGGTAAAGCTGAAGATCAGAGAAGCAAAGCAGCCAGCCACTAGAGAGTTCTCACTTCTATCAATACTCAGACCAAAGGGAAGAGTCTGTCCTCAAACTGCCTCAGACTGCTCAGACTGCTCTGTTCCTCAGACTGAACTGCTCCTCAGACACATACCTCTCTTGTCTCCTCCTACCTTATATTCCTCTCTCTGCCCACCCATATCACTCCTGTCTCCACCCCTCTACTGCTGGAACTAAAGGCATGTGATTCCCAAGTCCTGGGATCACCTTTGTGTGAGCTCTGGTTCTCTTTTAGACAGATTCAATCTCAAGTAGCCCAGCCTTGAACTCATAGAGATCCATCTGTCTCTGTCTCACTGGTGCTAGGATTAAAGGTGTGTGCCACTACTACCTGGCCTCTATGGCTAACTAGTGTGGCTGACTGGCTTTGCACTCTGATCTTCAAGCAAGCTTTGTTTGTTAGATCATAAACAAAATATCATCACATCAGGCAGACCCCACTTTCTGCAATGTCAGCACTCCAATAACATATTCAATTTTTAGATCCATGAGTGGTCAGAAGTCTTATGATCTATTGTTTCAGAAATGCCTTCCCTGACACACCCAGGTGTGTGTTTGTCTAATCTCTGAGGTGTTAACAATTATACCAAATAGATAATCAAGATTAACCTTCACAAAGACCTTGGATCAACAGTTGGGGTGACCATGAACACTGTGCTTGAATTCCATTATTATTTACCAAATAAGTCACAGAATAACTGTAAGATCATATTTCATGTATTTGTTATGACTGATTCTGTATTATTTATATGTCCCATCATTCAATTCTCAGGAAAATCTTTACTTTTACCTTTTCTGACAGGAACTATCTTCCAACCAAATAGAAAAGGTTTACTTCAGTCCACAAACCCTTATAACAATCTAAAATGAGTAAACTGAACAGAAAATCTTCCACATTAGAAGCAAATGGAGTTTTCTAAATGATGTTCCTTAATTATGCTTTATATTTTTAGGCATATATTCTTTTTTTTTCAGTTTGCCAAGCTGTGACTGTTTATTAACTGACCAGATTTAAAAAAATACCACAGGCAGCACCTTAGTTCATCCGTCTAATAGGCTTGTTTATCTGGTCTTCCCTGTTGCCAGCATCGCCACCTTCCACAAAGTGAGTGGTCTTTTTCTTCATCCTGTCCCGTGGAGAAGACAGTTTGAAAAGCCACAGGAAGTTGTTGGCTTCCTTGAAGCATTTCCCCACTGTGTAGATCTCATGGATCAGATCCTCCATGCAGCTAATGCCATATTTACCAAGAGATCGAGCAATCAAGGAATTATCCGTCAAGGCAATTCTCTTCTTATTGATTTTGTCATAGCCATGCTTGTAGATGAGCTCGTTTACTGACTTCACATTGGGGTACCCCCATGCAATGTATGGTTCCATGATCCTCAGCATGTTAATCAAAGCCTTGTTGAGCTTAACAAAGGTGTCATTGAAGATCTGACGAAGATGGAGCAGCTGCAACACCTTGTGGACCTTTGGGCTCACACCACTGATACCTCAGATTCCAATGACGAATGCCAGCTTGGGTTCTGCAGGAACGTAGAAGTTTCCGGCTTTCCTTGCCATGCTAGCCGTGCGAATTTCCATATTGTACATCTGTCTGTATTCCTTGTGATAATGCTTTGCCTTTTCATAGATGAGCTTCCTCCATGCCTTCTGGAGCATCTTCAGTGCAATTTTTTCCGAAAGCACTTCACCTTCAGCTCTGCAAAATTCCTTCGCTTTTTCTTAAGGGTTTTTGGCACAGCAGGAACCTTCTTTTTCTTCTCCAGCCCAGCCTCCATGGCTCCTTCCAGTAGGGGGAAGGGGATGGGAGAGAGCGGCATATATTCTTTATGATTAATTTTAATCTGCCATCTTAATAGATCAAAGGGATGTTCAGGTAGCTGATAAAACTGTTTTTCCCTGCAATGTATTGTGGGGGGTTTATGGAGCAGATTAGTTCCTAATCTGTAACCTGAGTGAAGATCACTCACTTATTTGTGGGTGGGCATTATTCAGTGGGTTGACCACTTGAATAGAACAAAAAGGATAAGAAAGGTGTATGTATTCACATGCCTCCTCCCAAATAGGAAGCTCACCTTCCTGTGCCCTGCTACAAGCCTCCTGAGGACTGGGGACTATATACAGGGGGAAGGGGCGTCCCTGAGGACTAGCCTTCCCAGAGTCTGCCAGCACCCTGATTCCAGCTCCAACTACAGTAAGAGATAAGCTTGGGCCTGTTTCCAACCTGCCTTGCAGAGCTCTGCTCCGAGTCCTGGGACCCGCTTACACAGGGAGGAGCCCTTCCAGGCTACCCGCCTGCTTGAGGCTGTCAGTGCCCCGGTCCGCCTCCACTCATGGAAGGAGCCTGCCTTCTGGTACACTGTTCAGAGCCTCCTGAGGACTGGGGACTATGCACAGGGTAACCTGTCCCAGCAGAAAAGCCCATCTAGCACCTGCCAGAACCCTAGTCCCAAACCACCCACTGGACAATGATAACTATCAGAGTATTAGACCTGCTTGCACCCACTGCAAGAGAACCTTAGTCCTGTACCCATCAAGAGAGGGAGAGACACCACCGGTCCACACTGGAAGAAGGGATGGGTAGAAAACAGTATAAGAACACAGTCAACAACAGAAAGATCAATATGACACCCCCCCCCCAGAGTCTAGAGACTCCACATCAGCAAGACTTGAACATCCCAACACAGATGAAGCAGAAGACAACGACCCTAAAAACAACTTCATGAAGATCACAGAGACCCTAAAAGAGAAAATAAAAATCCTTTAAAGAAATGGAAGAAAAAAAACTGCAAGAAACCAACAAAACTCTTAAAGAAAGCAAGGAAAGCCAAGAAAAAACAATAAATCAGATGAAGGAAACAATTCAAACAATTCATGACCAGAAAACTGAAATAGTGACAATAAAGAAAACACAGTCTGAGGGAATGCTGGAAATATAAAAGCTAGGTAAACTGTCAGGGACTACAGATGCAAGCATAAGCAACAGAATACAAGAGATGGAGAATCTCAGGTGTTGAAGACACACTAGGAGAAATAGAATCTTAAGTCCAACAAATCCTAACACAAAATATCCAGGAAATATGGATCACTGTGAAAAAGCCAAATCTAAGAATAATAGTATAGAAGAAGGTGAAGAAACACAACTCAACATTGCAGAAAATATATTCAACAAAATCATAGAAGAAAACTTTCCCAAACTAAAGAAAGATATGCCAATGAAAGTACAAGAAGCTTAAAGAACACAAAATAGGACCACAAGAAAAAGTCCTCTGGTCACATAATAATCAAAACACCAAACATACAGAGTAAAGAAATAATAAATAATATTAAGAGCAGAAAAGGAAAAAGGCAAACCTATCAGAATTACACCTGACTTCTCCATGGAAACTCTGAAGGCCAGAAGGCCTGGACAGATATTATACCAACACTAAGAAACTATAGATGCAAGCCCAGACTACTGTAACCAGTAAAGCATTCAATCACTATAGATGGGGAAACCAAGACATTCTGTGACATAACCAGATTTAAACAATACTTATCAACTTATCAAGCCCTACAGAAAATTCTGGAAGAAAAACTCAAACCAAAGGAAGTCAACTACACCCACAAAAACATAGGCAATAGATAATCGAACTTTACCAAAATAAAAATGGGTGGAAATCCACACACAATACCAACAACAACAACAAATCCAAAACAAACAAGAGATAATGATCAATGGTCATTTATATCCCTCAACATTAATGGTCTTTAACTTGCCTGCAAGGACAGAAGTTACATCAGAGTTAAGGGTTGGGAAAAGATTTTCCAATTAAATGGACTCAAAAAACAAGCAGGTATAGCAATTCTAATACCTAACAAACTAGACTTTAAACAAAAATCAATCTAAATAGATGAAGAAGGTCATTTCTTATTCATCATAGAAGAAATCCATCAAGATGAAGTCTCAGTTCTGAACATCTATGCCCCAAATACAAAGGCACACACACTCGTAAAAGATTACTAAACTCAAATCACACTTAAAACCTCATACACTTATCATGGGAGATTTCAACACCCTACTCTCAACACTAGAAATATCCACCAAACAAAAATTTAACAAAGAAACCAAGGAACTAACAGAAGTTATGACCCAATTGGGTTTAATGGATTTTATAGAGCATTCTATCCAAACACAAAAGAATATTCCTACTTCTCAGCTCGATATGGAATTTTCTCTAAAATCAACCACATACTTGGCAATATAACAAACCTCAACAGACACAAAAAATTGAAATAACCCCCTGTATCTTATCAGACCACCATGTTTAAAGTTAGAATTCAACAACACAAATTGCAGAAATCCTACAAACTCACGGAAACTGAACAATGTGTAATTGTACCATTCCTGGGACAAGGAGGAAATAAAGAAAGAAATTAAAGACTTCCAAGATTTCAATGAGAATGAAGACACAACATACCCAAACTCATCAGACACTTTGAAAGCAGTGCTAAGAGGAAAGTTCATAGCACTAAGTGTCCACATGAAGAAACTGGACCATAGTCACTTTAGAAAATTAACAGCACAACTGAAAGCTCTAGAACAAAAAGAAGCAAACTCACCCAGAAGAAGTAGACACCAGGAAATAATCAACTTGAGAGCTGAAATCAATAAAGTAGAAACCAGGAAAACAATACAAAGAATCAATGTAAAGAAGAGTTGGTTCTTTGAGAAAATCAACAAGATAGATAAACCTTTATCCAAACTAACCAAAAAGCAATGAGAGAACATGCAAATTAACAAAATCAGAAATGAAAAGAGGGACATAACATCAGACACTGAGAAAATCCAGAGAACTTCAGGTCATACTTTGAAAACCTGTACTCCACAAATTTTGAAAATTCAATGGAAATGAACAATTTTCTCAATAGATAATCACCAAAATTAAGCCAAGAACATATAAGCAATTTAAGTAGACCTATAACCCCTAATGAAATAGAAGCAGCCATCAAAAGCCTCCCAACCAAAAAAGAAAAAAAGCCTAAGGCCAGATGAGTTCAGTGTTCAGTGCAGAATTCTACCAGGAATTCAAAGAACAGCTAATACCAATATTCCTCAAAGTGTTCCACACAATAGAAACAGAAGGGTATTGCCAAACTCTTTTTACAGGGCTATTGTACCTTGGTACGCAAGCCACACAAAGACACAACTAAAAATGAGAACTACAGACCAATATCACTCATGAATATTAATGCAAAAATACTCAATAAAATACTGGCAAATAGAACCCAAGACACATCAGAGAAATCATCTCCAAGGACCAAGTAGGCTTCATCCCAGGGATGAAGGGATGGTTCAACATATGAAAATCCATCAATGTTCTCTATTTGCAGATGATATGATAGTTTACATAAGCGACCCAATAAACTCTACCAGGGAACTCCTACAGCTGAAAAACACCTTCAGCAAACTAGCAGGATACAAGATAAACTCAAAAAAATCAGTAGCCCTATTTTTTTCAGACGACAAAGAGGCAGAGAAAGAAATCAGAGAAACATCACCCTTTACAATAGCCACAAGCAACATAAAGGATCTTGGTGTAACGCTTACCAAACAAGTAAAAGACCTATATAATAAGAACTGTGTGACTCTAAAGAAAGAAATTAAAGAAGATACCAGAAAATGGAAAGATCTCCCATGCTCTTGGATAGGTAGGATAAACATAGTAAAAATGACAATCTTACCAAAAGCAATCTACAGATTCAATGCAATCCCCATTAAAATCCCACCACAATTCTTAATCGATCTTGAAAGGATAATAATCAACTTTATATGGAAAAACAAAAGACCCAGGATAGCCAAAACAACCCTGTACAATAAAAGAACTTCAGGAGGCATCACCATTCCTGACTTTAAGCTCTACTACAGAGCTATAGTTCTGAAAACAGCCTGGTATTGGCATAAAAATAGACAGGTAGACCAATGGAATCGAATTGAAAATCCTGATATTAATCCACGCACCTATGAACACCTGATTTTCGACAAAACAGCTAAAATTATACAATGGGGCAAAGACAGCATCTTCAACAAATGGTGCTGGCACAATTGGATGAGGGTGTGTAGAAGACTGCAGATAGACCCATGTCTGTCGCCATGCACAAAACACAAGTCCAAATGGATCAAAGACCTCAACATCAATCCAGCCACATTGAACCTCTTAGAAGAGAAAGTAGGAGGTACCCTTGAACAAATTGGTATAGGAGACCGCTTCCTGAACATAACTCCAGAGGCATAGACACTGAAAGAAACAATTAATAAATGGGACCTCTTCAAACTTAGAAGCTTCTGTAAGGCAAAAGACACAGTTGACAAGACCAAACGGCAGCCCACTGACTGGGAAAAGATTTTCACTAATCCTATATCTGACAAAGGGCTGATCTCCAAAATATACAAAGAACTCAAGAAACTAGTCAACAAAACAATAATAACCCTATTAAAAAATGGGGTGCAGAACTGAAGAAAGAATTCTCAGTGGAGGAAATCAAAAAGGCTGAAAGACACTTAAGAAAATGCTCCACATCCTTAGCTATCAGGGAAATGCAAAAACAACTTTGAGATACCATCTTACCCCTGCCAGAATGGCTAAAATTAGAAACACCAGTGATGACTTATGTTGGAGAGGATGTGCAGAAAGTGGAACACTCCTCCACTGCTGGTGGGAGTGCAAACTCATACAGCAATTTTGGAGATCAGTATGGCGGTTCCTCAGGAAAATGGGAATTAGTTTACCACAGGACCCGGCAATCTCCCTCTTAGGCATATACCCAAAGGATTCACATCCATGCAACAAAGACATCTGTTCAACTATGTTCATAGCAGCACTATTTGTAATAGCAAGAACCTGGAAGCAACCTAGATGCCCCTCAATTGAAGAATGGTTAATGAAGGTGTGGCACATCTACACAATGGAATACTACTCTGCAGAAAAAAATAATGGTATCTTGAAATACGCAGGCAAGTGGATGGCACTTGAAGAAACCATCCTGAATGAGGTAACCCAGTCACAAAAAGAGAAACACAGTATGAACTCACTCATATATGGATTTTAGAACTAGATCAAATGATCACCAGCCTATAATTCACATCACCAGAGGAAATAGGATACAAGTTGTATTCTAAGAGATTCATATAAAGTCCCTCACAGAACTGGGAAGGGACAAGTCCCCCAGAGCTCAGGTAAAGTGGGGGAGGACAGCAAATGGAGAGAGAAGTAGGAGAAAATGAGGGGGAGGAGAGGAAGGCATGTACGACTACGAGGATTGAGCCTGGTTAGGAATGGAAAATAGGAGAGAGAGACAGAGACAGAGACAGAGAGAGAGAACATAAAAGAGGGAGCCAATATTGGTTTGAAGATAAAATTGAACACAAAGAAAGGTAGAGGGAATTACAAGACTGCTCCCAACTAACAATCTCAGCTTCTGTGGAAAGGCTATCATAAATGCCCTTCCTGGAGAGTGAGATCAACAACTAACTTCTCCATGGAGCCCTCAACTAATGCCTGTTGAAAATAGGAGCAAACACCCATACATAAACACTGAGTCGAACTAGAACCCAGAAGCAGATGGAGAGGACAAGACCATGCGGCAGAAACACATACAGACAGCTTACCTGAACAAGGAGGAGCTAAGGGCCACTAGACTGATAGCTGGGAAGCCAACAGGGGACTAACTCGGACCCCCCTGAATATGGGTCTCAGCCAGAAGGTCTGAGCAGTCTAAGAGACCTCAGACAGTGGAGCCAGGATGTATCCCTGGTGCACAGAAGGACTTTGCAAACATATCCCCCATGGAGGGATAACTGCCTTATTCTAGAGATAGGAGAGAAGCCTTAGTCCCTACTTCACAGGACCTGTCAGATCTACATGACCCCAACTGGATGGCATTCCCCTACATATGGTATTGTGGTGGGGGGTTGGGAGGGGAGGGTGTTTAAAGTGCATGTGAGAGGGCAGAGAGGGTAAAAGGGAGGGAAGGAGGGAGGGAGGGCTGGAGTGGAGGGAGGGAGGGAGGGAGAGGGAACTGGGATCGACATGTAAAATTAAATAAAAAATTATATATATAAAAAAAGAAAATCCATCAATGTAATCCACCATATAAACAAACTGAAAAAGAAAAACCACATGATCATTTCACTAGATTCTGAAAAAGCCTGGGACAAAATCTAACACTCCTTCATGATTAAGGTATTAGAAAGATCAGGGATAACAGGAACACACCTAAACAAAATAAAAGTAATATACAGCAAACCAACAGCTAATATCAAACTAAATGAAGAGAAACTCAATGTGATTCCTCTGAAATCAGGAACAAGACAAGATGGTTCACTCTCTCCTTATCTCTTCAATATTGTACTTGAAGTTCTAGCTAGAGCAATAAGAAAACAACCTTTGCAAAGCTTCTGTAAGGCAAAGGACACAGTCAACAAAACACAATGGCAGCCAACAGAATGGGAAATTATATTCACCAACCCCACATCTGACAGAGAGCTGATTTCCAAAATATACAAAGAACTCAAGAAGCTAGTCACCAAAACACCAATAATCCAATTAAAAAGTGGGGTACAGAACTGAAGAGAGAATTCTCAAAAGAGGAATCTAAAATAGCTGGAAGACACTTAAAAAAGTGCTCACCATCCTTAGCCATCGAAACAACTCTGAGATGCCATCTTACTCCTGTCAGATTGGCTAAAAGCAAAAACACCAAAGACAGTTTATGCTGGAGAAGATGTGGAGAAAGGGGTACTTTGCTCCACTGCTGGTGGGAGTACAAACTTGTACAACCACTTTGGAAAACACTATGGCCTTTCCTCAGGAAAATGGGAATCAGTCTACCTTAAGATCCAGTAATTCTACTTTTAGGCATATACTCAAAAGATGCACATTCATACAACAAGGACATCTGTACAAATACGTTCATAACAGCATTATTTATATTATTCAGAACCTGGAAACAACCTAAATGCCCCTCAACTGAAGAATTGATGGAGAAAATGTGGTACATTTACACAATGGAGTACTACTCAGCAGGGGAAAAATCAAAAACAATAGAATCTTGAAATTGGCAGGCAAATGGATGGAACTAGAAGAAAGCATCCTGAGTCAGGTAACCCAGTCACAAAAAGACAAACATTGTATGTACTCACTCATATATGGTTTTTAGACATAGAGCAAAGAGTTACCAGCCTACAATCCACACCACCAGAAAAGCTAGGAAACAAGTAGAACCCTAAGAGAGACATACATGGTTCTGTGGATAAATGGAAAGGGACAAGATCTCCTGAGCAAATTGGGAGCATGGGGGGAGGGGAAAGGGAGTTAGGACAAAGAGAAGGAGAGAAGAGGAGGGGAGAGGTGGGCATGATGGAGCAGGAAGATTGAGTCAGGGAAAGAATAGAGGAGAGCAAGAAAAGAGATACCCTAATAGAGGGAGCCATTATAGTTTTTAAGAGAAATGTGGCACTAGGGAAATGTCTAGAAATCTACAAGGATGGCCCCAACTAACATTCCAAGCAGTAGTGGAGAGGCTACCTTAAATTCTCTTCCCGTTAAGGAAATTGATGACTACCTTATGTGCCATCCTAGAGCCTTCATCCAATAGCTGATGGAAACAGAAGCAGACACCCAGAGTTAAACACTGAGTCCAACTCTTGGAATCCAGTTGCAGACAGGGAGTAGTGATGAGCAAAGGTATCAAGACCAGGCTGGAGAAACCCACAGCAACTACTGACCTGAACAAGGGGGGCCTCATGGACTCCAGTCTGATAGCTGGGAAACCAGCATAGGACCGACCCAGATTTCTTAAATGTGATGTTAGCTGGGAGGACTGAGCAGTCTATGCGGTCTCTGGTAGTGGATCAGTATTTGTCCCTAATATATGAATGGACTTTGGGAGCCCATTCCACGTAGAGGGATACTATCTCAGCCTAGACACATAGGGGAGGGCCTGGGCCCTACTCCAAATGATATGACAGACTTTGAACACTCCCCATGGAAGGCCTTACCCTCTCTGGGGAAGAGGAAGGGGATGGGATGGGGGTTGGTGGGAGTACAAGGGAGGACGGGAGGGTGTGGAAACTGAGATTGACATGTAAAACAACCTTGTTTCAAATTTAAGTAAAAAAATAATAAATTTTTAAAAAGGAAAGCCTTCTGACCTAATTTAAGAGGCAATGATAACTCTAACTAGCAGATGAATGACACATTGAAAAGGAGGTGCCTGAAGAATCTGTGAAAGTCACTAAAATATCAACATTTCCAAACTTGAAAAAGCACCCTATGACCTTGAACAACATACAATAGTGTCTTACTTTCCCTATAAAAATATATAGTGTGTTTAACTGTTTTCTAGAAAGACATGAAAAACTCAAAATATTTGATGATGTGCCAAGAAGAGAAGGTCAAAGGGAAGAAGAAAAATGGGAAGAGACTCACACATAAGAGTCATAGGTTAATGAGGAATTGTAATTTCTAAGATCTTACTGAGTTGTGTGTCATTGGGTACCTCAGGGGTTAAAGGTGCTTGCTCCCAAGCCTGAGGATAAGAGTTTAATCTTTAAGACCAGCAAAGTAGATGGAGAGAATTGACTCCTATAGGTCGTCTTTTGACCTCCAAGTGCTTCCCGTGGTATGCATGTCCCCTCCCCCAACTAAAATAAATGTTGTAAAAATGTGGTGATTTTTTTTTAAATGAAATTATTTTTTCAGAGGATATGCTGTGAGACTTGCAGGAACTCCTGAGAATCTGCAGACAAGTAAACCAGCAACAGCAACAATCCAGACAGACATTCTTGGACACATGACTAGTCCAGGTTTCTAAAGACAGATTTCAAATGTAAAATCTTGGGCTGTTACTGTTTTCCCCCATGGGGGCAGTTTGTTTTTCTCTATTCTGTATGACGTGCTGCAGTACTCACTTCACCCTTCTCGCCTCAGCTTATAGCATAACTACAGGACAGAACAAACATTTCCACATCTCTTCAAGGTCTCTCTTGTGTTTATATCATAAAGAATATTCTGGGGTAAACCTGAGATTGGGGTGTGAAACATTAAACTGTACAGTAAAAGAGGGAAGGAAATAGGGATGCAGAATGAATAAAGGGAGGACATAAAAGTAAAGACAGTTATTTTTTGAGAATTTCATACATGAATATTGTGTTTACATTATCTTTTCCCTCCCTTACATCACTTTGACTCCTCCAGTGTCTCCCCCTTCCTCAAATCCATGTAGTATCTATCTATTATTGCTACACACCACACCACACACACACACACACACACACACACACACACACACACACACACACATACATACACACACACACAGATACAACCTGCTAAGGTCATTTACTGTTGGTTATATGTATTTAGGGCTAACTTCTTGGGATTGTCTTAACCTATCATGGGGATTGTCCATGGAAAAGCCTGAATTTCCCTGTCATCAACCATTGATTGCCTGTAGCTCTTCTAGGGGTGAACCCTTGTAAACATTCCCCCATCCATGTTATCATGTCAACTGGTGTTGCAATTGTTCAGATCTTGTTTAGAAGAGCATATTGTTGAGATTTTCGGAATGAAGTGTCCCTGCAACACACAGAAGACACTATCCTGCAGCAGTCATCCATCCTAGGCCTCAGACTCTTACAAAATTTTCTGGCCCCTCTTCCATGATGTTCCCTGAGCCTTAGAAGTAGGGGTTGTGTTCAAGATGTGTGATTTGGGGATGGCAACCTATAGTCAGGTATTCTCTATATTTTGACAAGTTGAATCTTCTGTAATGGTCTCCTGCTACAAAGCATCTTTGATGAGGGCTGAAATTTAGAATATCTGTGGCTAAGGATAACTGTTTAAAATGAAAATAGAAATGGTGCTGGTTTTGATAAAGTGACATAGTAGGTTGTCCTGTAGAATCCATGGCCTCTTCGGTCATGGACAGTGTGTTAGCTTTACAGTACAATTGTATGGTGGTTGCTTATGCTCAGTATCATTATTGCTTTTCTTGGAGTATCTTCTATTCTGATCAGTGTTGTTATTTGTAGGCATTATAGCTGGCAGACTATTGATTGGTTTTATCCTTTGAGAGCTTGTATAGCACCTTCCATTAGTGTGGTAGCTAGTTCTTGGCTAGGAGGCTTTTTTGTCAGCACTTTTCTGATTTCTTCAAGTTTTTTGTCTGATATGTGTGATGTCTTCAGTAACAGTTTTACAATCAATGTCTGGAAGACAGCCAAGAGCAATGGGAATGGCCTATATTATTTGTGGAGTCTCTTGAACTCTCCTGACCAACAACTTGAAGGAAGGTTTCCTATGTCTGCTACTGTGATATTTATGAACTAGCTATGGCTCTTGTCAGTGGGAGTGGGGGAAGGATTATCGCTCCAACTGGTATAGCTTCATTTAAACTACTCACCCACCCTCCACAAGATTTGAGGCTCAGTCCTACACCAAGTCAATTGCAAAATATTGTGGCTCTGTTCCCTTGACTTTTTCAAGTAAATACTGTCACATCAATGCAGAAACTTTCTACAGTTAAGGTATAGCTCAGTCATGAAGGAAAATTATGCTGGACAATTAAGAATGATTTGAGAACATTGGCTTTAAGTACTTAAAAAAATACTCACTGCTAAACAAATTTGAAACTATAAATAAAAAGAAAGGGTTTGTATTAGTCAAGGCTCTCCAATGAAACAGAAAAGTGTGTGTGTGTGTGTGTGTGTGTGTGTGTGTGTGTGTGTGTGTGTGTGTGTTGATAGCTATAGAGATTGGAGAACATGACAGAGAGAGAAAGAGACACAGAAACAGAAACATAGATGGCAACACAGGGAGAGACAGTTTGGAATTATAAAAAGGATATAAGCTGAGTCCCACAGAGTACAGCTGGCAAAGTGAAAAGGGACAAGTGCTTCTAGTCTGAATCGAAAAGTCTGAGAACCAAGAGGAATGATGGTAGATATTCCAGTTGGAAAGCTGATTGGTCAATACTGAAGAGTAGCCAGGGGGGTTCATTTTTAAGGCCAAAAGCTAACCAAAAAGGAATAAGAGAAGAAAGGACAATATAAAACTAACGACCCATAGCTGTTTCCAACACCTATAAAATAATAATACACACACACACATACACACACACTAGTGTGAGGATCAGCTTTCAGCTGATTCTGTGAGACTGGATTATGTTAATGAGAACAACCATTTTTACTCAATAGAAAGGTTCGGGTGTTGATCACTCTTCACAGGCTTTGGAAGTTTGGCTCAATACACAGCAGAAGCAGTTCCATCGACACATGTAGGTCTTGAAGGGATAATGCTGCAGCTATACTAATCAGGAGGGTACCTCATCTAATTTCTTAAGTGTGTCAGCACTAAGACCCAGTTTCTTATTCTTCATATGTCCAAAAGATGGTGCTCAGCATTCATTTACTATAAAAGTGAGTAGGCTTACTATTTTTTGTCTCCTTTTGTGAAGAAAAATAAGTAAAACAACCCTACAGCAGCAATAAAAGACAAAGTGAAAAGCTGAAAATGGTGGTTCATGAGCCAGAAACTACATAGCATAGAAACAGCCAAGGCACTGAAATAATATGGTGTTCAAACCTTAATTATCTAACCTCTGACATGTATGCAACTAGGTAAGATACTTCATTTTCAAAATTTTAGTTTCTTCCCCTAAAAATATGGAAATAGACAACGCTCTCCTCTCATGATTATTTCCTAAAATTATAAACACAAAAGTTTCTTACACAGACTTGGTCACATAGTAGCATAGCAACATATGCAAGTCCTGTTGACATCATCCTTTATAGTATCTAACTTGTCTGTCTCATTATATGTAGCATGTATTGACTATATTCCCTGCAATAGATCAAAATATTTGATCTAAGTTTTTAAATATAACAGAAGAATTTTTTTCTGAGTTGTATTAAGTACTGAAATATTTACGAGTGGATTTAAAATGTGTGGTGATGGTTTATTTAATGTTTGATTTATGGTGTGTCTATGTGTTCTTGTATGTGTGGACACATGTATGCCAGAGTATACATGTGGAGACCAAAGAATGGCCTAGAGTATTGGTTTTCACCCTCTGCCTTTGTTGTTTGCCGCTGTGATTATACTATGCTACCTGACACACAAGCTTCCAGGCACTCTCTTATTTTCACCCCCAGCTCACTAGTGGAACATGGGGATTACAGACAGGGCTACAGTGCCTATCTTGGTGTGGGTTCTGAAAAGTCAGCTTCAAGTGGTTCTCATGCTTGTGCGGCTAGCACTTTACCCACCACATCAAATGGATATTTTTACCACCTTTTTTAAAAAGCTTTTGTCAGTATATACATGGCATTTAAAAATTTTTATTTCTTGCACATAATTATTTTATGTATTATATTGCTGTTGGTGATTTATTTCTGTCCATCACACTTCTGAGGGGAAATCCATGATGAATATGTAAGTGGAGGCAGTTGTATGTTTTTATTACCTAACTATGGCTATTTCCTGCTAATGAATTCTGAGGATGAAGACTTATTTTAAAAAAAGAATTATTATGGTGTTCATTTCCTAGTAACATATCTTGCAGGCTATAATTAAAATGTTCAGCTAAAATAAGCCTCTGCTCTTCTGTTAAACTTATGAGCTAAAGTGAACACTTCTAGATATATTTGCTTACAAGAATAGTTTTAGGAAATGGCTTTGGTGAGTTTCTAATATAGCTTGAGACTTAGTTGTCTCAGAACTCTAGGGATTTTTGACAATGCTGTTTACTTATCAACTATTTTACTTTTAAAGGAGATTCTCATAAATAACAAAGTGCTAGTTTTATAATCACTTAGTCTAACACTAGACATTATTATGACCCTACAGGATAATATCCAGTGATAATATAGGTCTAAAAGCACTCATGTGCTGGTATTCAGGGAAAGAGGAGGGACATTTTCCCAAAACAGTTTTCCTCAAGCCTTATGGTAATTACAAAATCTGCAGACCAGTGAAATGAGCAAAGATGAGAAGGTTGAAGGCATCATGAAAAAAGATCAGCAACTTCAAAATAAACTGCAAATGCTACAGAAAACTAAAGGCAATGTTGACTTATGACATTAAGGCAAAGATAAAAACTAGTGGGTTTTAACCTGAGAATATTACATGAAAAGTCTGTATAGCTACAAATGAACTCATGGACTTAAAGGTTCTTACATGCCTTATTTAGTGAGAACTTGGAAATTTTCTATTAAAAATGTGCTATTATAAGACTTAGTCTGTGTGAAAATTTGTTTAACTACCATTCTAAAGAGAAAATTAGAATATTTCTAGGATATTAAGGTAGAAAATTAAATACTTCTACAGAACTAGAATTCAAGAAGCTATATAAAATACACCTTATAAACTACATACAATACAATTACAATGATGTGTTTAGCATTAATAGACATCAAAATTAATCTGAATGTGGTTATTTTCCATAAAGAAAGTAATTTTAAGATGAACTTAAAATATAGATCTGATTCAAGTTTGTTTACAGGCTGAATCAGGTAGGCAATCTTCATCTTTTCCTCCAATTCCAATGCCCCAGTCTTACCCTCAGCTTTGCAGCTGACAATCTGATGTAGCCTCTCCTTCCTCTCTGTCCTCATTTCTAGGGGTCTACACAGACTCTCCTGGCACACCCAGCTTTCCTCCCTCCTGTGGACCCTCTCAGACCTCCCCTTCTAGCCCATTGTCATCACAAAGTGTTAAGTCCCAACACATAGAAACAAGTTCTATCCTGGATACCTGTAGCCACACCTGGTAGGGTCTTGGAAGCATTCCCTACTAAGCAACTAGTAACCACCACACTCTATTAAGATCTGTTAATGGCAACAGGAACCAAGAAGGGAAAATGCCTACCCAAACAAACACAAGTCCAGATAACGGCACCTAGAATTATAATCATCCCAAATCCAGATGTCTAGACATCAGCATAAAAGCACAAGGACACTATATCTTCACTAGAGTTCAACAACCCTACTACAGTAGCCCTTAAGAATTACAACACGGCTGAAGCACAAGACAAGGACTTGAGCATAGCTATTATGAATATGATCAATGACCTTAAAGAGGAAATGAATAAATCCATTAATGAAATCAGTAAATACACAAATGACTAGGGGAACGAAGAAAACTGTTCAATAAACAAAATGAGAGTGGAATCAATAAAGAAAACCTGACAGAAAAACTGGAGGAGAAAGAACGAATCTTGGGCAATGAAAACAAGATAGAAGAAATGGATACATAAGTCAAAGAAAATATTATATCTAAAAAAAAATCCATCCAAGAAATCTGGGGGCACTATGAAAAATAACAAATCTACGAAGATATTAAAAGCCACTAAAGGTTTCAGAGCAAAGGTTGGCCAGTATGAATATGACTGGGAATGTAAAAACTCACTCTTGTATCTGTTTGTTTTCTGCTGGGGGTGGTGGGGTGGGGGGAGCGGTGCTTGAATTACTATCAGTGTGATCCCTTCTATATTCAGAGGGCAATGAATTTCTTGATTGTTACTCTATTTCCTGGCTCATGGTCTTTCACAGAATCTGGAGCTCTGCTAGCTGGCTAGGCTGATTGACCAGAGAACTCCTAGGGATCTTCTTGTGTGCTCCCCCGCACATACACCCCATGCCTCAATCCTCCCCTGCCGAGGTAAATGTCTGATCCAGGGAAGGTAGTTGCCCTGGGGTAAAGTCAACAGTGCCACATAGCAAACCTAATAAAGGGACTGATCTCCGTTCCTAATCATGGGTCTCTTCCACACTCTAGTAAGAGTTTATAGAAAAGGTTGGCTCAGTAGAAGCCTTTTAATGTTACCTATCATAATGAAATTTAGGGAATATACCAATAGTAATGATTTGGGGCAGACAGAAGCATCATTTTCTAAGATTTACTTTGATAGACTGAGTTATTTGCACACATCTTGAACTCTGGGGGATTTTATTGATCCAGTGAAACATCTCAATCTGATTTACATGTGAGTCAAGTGTTGAGGATTCTTAGAATACACATGTACATTATGAACCTTCAATTGCAGACAGGATTTTCCAAATGCATCTGTTCAAATTTGACTGTACACAGCTCTGAAGGGCTGTGGTTACAGGAGAAAATTTGCACTGAGGTATAATTTGAAAAGGAGAGCATGTAAAACCATTCAGTCAGGGGAACCTTGTAGTACTATTATTTTATTTGTGATTTAACAAATAAAGCTTGTCTGAAGATCAGAGTATGGAGCTACCCACACTAGTTAGCTATAGATGCTAGACAGTAGTGGCACAACACCATTAATCCCAACACTAGGGAGGCAGAGGCAGGCAGATCTCTTTTAGTTCAAGGACACCCTGGGCTACTTGAAATTGATCCAGTCTAAAAGAGAAACTGAGCCAAGCAGTGGTGGTCAACACCTTTCATCACACTTTGAAGTCACACACCTCTAATGCCAGCATTAAGGAGATGGAGACAGGAGTGATACAACTGTGAGGAGAGGGGAATATAAGGCAGGAGACAGGATCCCATCACATTCAATCTGAGAATTCATAGGGACAATATTACCCCTTTCAGTAGAGGTAAGAGATCTGTTTTACGGCTGGCTCCTTTACTTCTCTGACCTTTCAGCATTTAACCAGCTATCTGACTCCAGGTTATTATTAAGGCCTATTAGAACTTGTGCTACATAACCTGAAAGTTATTTATTTATTTATTTATTTATTTATTTATTTATTTATTTATTTTAAATTTGTGAGGGAAATGAGCAAAGATGCTGTGCTGTGGATCAAGAAGTTTGAAGGAATAAGATATTATTTCATAAAAATAAGAACATTGGAAAGCCTGCATCCCCTTGTTGGTGTCAGTTACATCATTTTAGTTAATTAAGGTACCCAGGTTTCAAAGTTTATTTCTTTGAACTAGTTTAAGTAGAGTAAGACTTTTTCCCACTCAATAAAATACTGGCAAACCGAATTCAAGAATACATCAGAGAAATCATCCACCATGACCAAGTAGGCTTCATTCATGGAATGCAGCTATGGTTTAACATAAGAAAATCCATCAACATGATCCACCATATAAACAAACAGAAAAAGAAAAACCATATCATTATCTCCCCAGACGCGGAAAAAGCCTTCAACAAAATCCAACACCCTTTCATGATAAAGGTCTTGGAGAGGTCAGGGATAACAGGAACATACCTAAACATAATAAGAGCAATATAAAGCAAACCAACTGCCAACATCAAACTGAATGGAGAGAAACTTAAGCCAATTCCTCTAAAATCAGGAACAAGACAAGGCTGCCCTCTCTCTCCATATCTCTTCAATATCGTACTAGAAGTTCTAGCTAATGCTATAAGACAACAAAAGGAGATCAAGGGGATCCAAATTGGAAAGGAAGAAGTCAAACTGTCTCTATTTGCAGATGATATGATAGTTTACATAAGCGACCCAATAAACTCTACCAGGGAACTCCTACAGCTGAAAAACACCTTCAGCAAACTAGCAGGATACAAGATAAACTCAAAAAAATCAGTAGCCCTACTTTTTTCAGACAACAAAGAGACAGAGAAAGAAATCAGAGAAACATCACCCTTTACAATAGCCACAAGCAACATAAAGTATCTTGGTGTAACACTTGCCAAACAAGTAAAAGACCTATATAATAAGAACTTTGTGGCTCTAAAGAAAGAAATTAAAGAAGATACCAGAAAATGGAAAGATCTCCCATGCTCTTGGATAGGTAGGATAAACATAGTAAAAATGGCAATCTTACCAAAAGCAATCTACAGATTCAATGCAATCCCAATTAAAATCCCACCACAATTCTTAATCGACCTTGAAAGGATAATAATCAACTTTATATGGAAAAACAAAAGACCCAGGATAGCCAAAACAACCCTATACAATAAAAGAACTTCAGGAGGCATCACCATTCCTGACTTTAAGCTCTACTACAGAGCTATAGTTCTGAAAACAGCCTGGTATTGGCATAAAAATAGACAGGTAGACCAATGGAATCGAATTGAAAATCCTGATATTAACCCACACACCTATGAACACCTGATTTTCGACAAAACAGATAAAATTATACAATGGAGCAAGGACAGCATCTTCAACAAATGGTGCTGGCACAATTGGATAAGGATGTGTAGAAGACTGCAGATAGACCCATGTCTGTCACCATGCACAAAACTCAAGTCCAAATGGATCAAAGACCTCAACATCAATCCAGCCACATTGAACCTCTTAGAAGAGAAAGTAGGAGGTACCCTTGAACAAATTGGTATAGGAGACCGCTTCCTGAACATAAGTCCAGAGGCACAGACACTGAGAGAAACAATTAATAAATGGGACCTCTTCAAACTTAGAAGCTTCTGTAAGGCAAAGGACACAGTTGACAAGACCAAACAGCAGCCCACAGATTGGGAAAAGATTTTCACCAATTCTATATCTGACAAAGGGCTGATCTCCAAAATATACAAAGAACTCAAGAAAACTAGTCAACAAAACACCAAATAGCCCTATTAAAAATGGGGTACAGAACTGAAGAAAGAATTCTCAATAGAGGAAATCAAAAAGGATGAAAGACACTTAAGAAAATGCTCCACATCCTTAGCTATCAGGAAAATACAAATCAAAACAACTTTGAGATACCATCTTACCCCTACCAGAATGGCTAAAATTAGAAACACCAGTGATGACTTATGTTGGAGAGGATGTGCAGAAAGTGGAACACTCCTCCACTGCTGGTGGGAGTGCAAACTCATACAGCCATTTTGGAGATCAGTATGGCGGTTCCTCAGGAAAATGGGAATTAGTTTACCACAGGACCCAGCAATCCCCGTCTTAGGCATATACCCAAAGAATTCACATCCATGCAACAAAGACATCTGTTCAACTATGTTCATAGCAGCACTATTTGTAATAGCAAGAACCTGGAAGCAACCTAGATGCCCCTCAATTGAAGAATGGTTAATAAAGATGTGGCACATCTACACAATGGAATACTACTCTGCAGAAAAAAATAATGGTATCTTGAAATTCACAGGCAAGTGGATGGCACTTGAAGAAACCATCCTGAATGAGGTAACCCAGTCACAAAAAGAGGAACACAGTATGTACTCACTCATATATGGATTTTAGACCTAGAGCAAAGGATCACCGGCCTATAATTCACACCACCAGAGGAACTAGGATACAAGGTGTATTCTAAGAGATTCATATAAAGCCCATCACAGAACTGGGAAGGGACAAGTCCCCCAGAGCTCAGGTGAAGTGGGGAGGGGCAGCGAATGGAGAGAGAAGTAGGAGAAAACGAGGGGGAGGAAAGGAAAACATGTGCGACTAGGAAGATTGAGTCTGGTTAGGAATAGAAGATAGGAGAGAGAGAGAGAGAGAGAGAGAGAGAGAGAGAGAGAGAGAGAGAGAGAGAGTGTGAACATAAAAGAGGGAGCCAATATTGGTTTGAAGATAAAATTGAACACAAAGAAAGGTCTAGAGAACTACAAGACTGCTCCTAACTAACAATTTGAGCTTCCGTGGAAAGGCTATCATAAATGCCCTTCCCACAGAGTGAGATCAACAACTAATTTCTCCATGGAGCCCTCATCTAATGCCTGTTGGAAACAGGATCAAACACCCATACATAAACACTGAGTCGAACTAGAACCCAGATGCAGATGGAGAGGACAAGACCATGTGGCAGAAACACATACAGACAGCTTACCTGAACAAGGAGGAGCTAACGGCCATTAGTCTGATAGCTGGGAAGCCAGCATGGGACTGACTCAGGCCCCCTTGAATATGGGTCTCAGCCAGAAGGACTGAGCAGTCTAAGGGACCTCAGACAGTGGAGCCAGGATGTATCCCTGGTTCACAAAAGGACTTTGCAAACACATCCCCCATGGAGGGATAACTGCCTTAATCTAGAGACAGGAGAGAAGCACTAGTCTCTACTTCACATGACCTGTCAGATCTACATGACCCCAACTGGATGGCATCCCTACATATGGAATTGGGGTGGGAGGATGGGAGGGGAGGGTGGTTACAGTGCATGTGAGAGGGCAGAGAGGGTAAAAGGGAGGGAAGGAAGGAGGGATGGAGGGAGGGACAGAGGGAGAGAGGTAGAGGGAACTGGGATTGACATGTAAAATAATAAATTAAATTTAAAAAAATGCTTTGACTCCAAAATTTATGTTCAAGGACAAGTTACTGGGGAAAAGGATTTCTATTTTTGTTTTCACAGAAAATGAAAAGCTGTGGATTCCTTCCAGACTAATGTGGTTTGATCACGCCAGACCACCTGAAACAGAGTACAAGCTGATCCTATATTCAAAACAGCTGGACAAAGCAGCCTTACAGACTACATCCAGGATTTCTGAATCTTCTTCGAATCCCGCATGACAGAGCCCCTTACCAGCAGGAAGTAGTTTGGAAAGAACAACGCCCAAGTTCCCAAATATTGTCTATAAATGTTTGTTTTCATTTAAATGGACTTTGTTATATAAAATAAATTTTAAAAAATTAAAAAAAGAAAAAGACTTTTTCCCATGAGATTGAGGGGGGGAAAAGAAATCTTTTTCCCTTTAAGAAGCTTATGTTTTGTTCCTATGGCCTTTGTATAAATGAAGTTTCAAAAATATGCTGAGTTAATGAATGAAATTAAATCCTCAGGGAAAGTCTGTATTCATTTCTATGATTTAGAATTAGAGAAAATAAGAAAAAGAAATGAATGAGGTCATGGCTCTCAGATCAGCTTCTTGTAGGAAAAGAATAGAGAGGTAGGAGAGGCGAGGCCGTGTTATGGTAGCTCTTAGGACAGGCTCATTTCTTATACCCTTACCCACACACCATCCCAGATGCACATAGGATAACATACCTTATTTTCCTTTTAGTGTTTTACACCTTGATAAATTCCTGGCAATTAAGGCCAAATGAATGTTTCTTGAACATTTAAATGTATATCACTGACGCTTCTGTTAAAGATTTCATACTTGAAAAGACAGTGAAAATATATTACCAGACAGGAGAACATTAGAAGAATACAAACTTCAGTAAACAAAATACATAGCCACACATCTCTAAGCCTTTCTTTCCCTGAGACAGCTCTATTTTAAGTATGGTTTTCCTCTTCTTCTGGGTCAGACCTGGGAGCAAAAATTCTGATTACTGCCAGTGCTTTAAGGTACTGTGGAACCTGCAGGGGATAATTAAGTTTGCTGGCCCGATTTGTCTGAACCTGGATTTATATATCAACTTAAAACTAATTTCATACTAATTTTCATTACAGATGAATGCCCCTGTGATATTCACCAAAGTCAAATTGACACCTCTGCTCCCAAGTGGGCTAATGTATTACATTAATGTCTCCTAACACTGTTAGTGCTTACAGCAGGCTAATGACAGCAGCATGTTTCAATTTTGTAAGAATGAAAAGGGCAGGAGCCTTCTCTACACTTTTATTTTATAATCTTTACTCTTTCCATATGGCCACAGAGACTTCCTTCTTCCTCAATTGGAACTGCCTTTTCTCTGTTCCCTCTGTTCACTGATAGCAAAAGTGCTGGTTCTTGATTCTCTTAAATCTAGCATATAGTATGTACATCTTTTTTTAATGATTTTTGTCAGCATTATTTTTCCTAGCTAGTACTAGGCTGGAGTTTAAGTCATTGGACTGGCAAGGTCTGTGGTTAGCAGGAAAGAAGAAGAAGCCTTAGGTATTGTTTCTTCCCATAAACCCCTATTTTGTTTGGCACTACATCAATCCTGTACACACACTTAGGCACCATTCCATTTCTTTACATTTTGATTTTTCAAGCACCACAGACAGATTATTAGGATACTAACTGACATCAAGCATGATTTCCTCTCCTATTGATACGATAGAAACACTCTGGAGAACTTCCTTCACTCCTGTGCCTTTCTGTGGTAGCTTACCTCTTCCCCCGTTACATTCAGGGACTCTCCAACTGGAGAGTTTGGTCTCCCTTTCAATTTATTTGATTCATTATTATGGTCATTGTAACATTAAGTTTTCGTGAAAAAATAAAGAACACATGAAGAATTACAGACTGCATTTATGTTACACATATATCTCCAAAAGTTATCTATATTTATGCTTTATGTATACAATGAAAGCATGTAAAGGAAACTCCTGCGACCATGACCGATTCTCTAAGGTATTGGCAGCCTTACAGAAGATACTGAGGTGTAACTCCATCTTCAGAAAGTCCACATTTTCTCTTGAAGAAAGGTTTTTATAATTTTACTTAACTATGGCTATGTTTCAAGGTCTAAATGTGAGTACTGAGCATATGTATGTGTTTAACACTGTGTAGTACTCATGCATTAATGTTTCCAGTACAAATATGCTTGCTCATTTTAGTGGCTTTTCTTACTAGCGTTGGTGAACAAGAGAGGGTTCTTGTGCGTGTCCACTGTTTGCTGAGTGACTTTCTAGGATATAATTGCTCTTTTATATAATATACATATCTTAAAGTGTTTTTGCTATTGTTTTTTATGAATTTACAATTCATTCAATAGCCTTGAAAGTCACTATTCTAATCCTCACTAAATGAAGTAGTCCCAATTTATCATTATTGAAAGCCAAGAGTTTATGAAAACTGCAAACTATATTCATGATCATGAACTTTCTCTGTTTCTGTAAAAGCAAACCCTACAGGTTTAAGGTTTGTAAAGCAGTGTTGTAGACTGAATGGTGGTTCCACTGAAGAAATGCCTTCTTGAGTTTTACTCAGAAGAATCTCAAGATGATGTTCCATGCATTGCCATGGGCTTTAAAGCCAATGGCAAATGCTTTATAAGACATGAGAAGGGGGCAGTATGCACAGAAGTCCATGTAAAAACAAAGACTGGAATTTGCAGGCTCAAGCCAAGAACATTTGGAACTCCCTAGTGAGGAAAGATTCCCTGAAAGAGCCTGCAAAGGGAATGCAATCCTACCGACATGTTCGTTTTGGATTTCTGATTTTCAGAGCTATAAAAGAAAAAAAAAACTCCTATTTTAAGCTTCCAAGTCAATGACAATTTATTATGGTAGACTTAGAAAGTAATACAGCTGATTCATGTCTGTGAAGTGTGGCACATCTTGGCTGGTGATTTTATTATAAGACAATATGATTCCTTTCATTATTCTGTGTTCTAGTTTCTGTGATAAAACACACAAACAACAGAGTTATTATCCTATATGATAAAATTTACTTCAGTATTTTGTGTAACTAAACATGGAAACAGTGTAAAGCAGAGTCAAGTAGACTTTGTGTGTGTGTGTGTGTGTGTGCGCGCGTGTGTGTGTAGACATGTGCATTGGTGTGCAAGTGCATATGAAGACCAGAATGCGTGTATATGTGTGTAGACAATGCACAGTGTGTGCAGGTGCATGTGAAGACCAGAGTGTGTGTGTGTGTGTGTGTGTGTGTGTGTGTGTGTGTGTGTGTGTGTGTAGACGTGCATTGGTGTTCAGGTGCATGTGAAGACCAGAGGTCAACATCAGGTTTTCTTTTCTGTATTACTTTCGACTTTGTGTTTTGTGACATGATTTTTCATTAGACACAGAGCCCATTGTTTCTACTAGACTTGTTGCTCAACAAACCCCTGGAATCCTTTCGTCTCTGCCCCAATCTGGGTAAGAGGAAAATGTTGCCATGCCTAGCATTTGTGTGGGTGTTGGAATGTCCAACTTAAGTTCTTGTGCTTGTGGAACAAGCCTTGTACTCACTGAGGGGCCCCTTCAGTTCCCTAAGGCTTTCATTCTAGGTGCCATGTACATGGAATAAAAGGTTTCTAAAGAAGATATTTATTATAGAGATTAAGGAAATGCTTTCAGTTTCCTATTGTTTCTGTTACAGATTACTACACTAGTAGGTTGAAGCTACATAGACTTATTGTGCAGCCCAAGGAGTCAGAAGTCTGATAAGTTTCATTGGTTAAAATTAAGAAATCATTATTGCTGAATTTGCCATGACATTTCTTAGGGAGAATTTTACCATAACTTTCCTAGCACTAAAAGCTGTTTACCTTGTTTGAGCTATGACTACTCTTTGTCTTGAAATCTAACAGTGACCATTTGCACTTTTCTTGCATTGTGTCTTCTTTCCATTGACTCTGCTTCCTTTTTTGATAGTAAAGGATCCATACATTTATAAGTTCTGAGTGCTTTAGGACAATCTCTTCATGTCAAGGATACATAATCGGCATGCTAATGTCATCTACAACCTTAATTTTCTATTTCCGTGTCTGTGCAGAGACTAGACCTCACTGGGGGACCTTTATACTGACAATACGACATGAACCATTCATATTAAACAAACTTACTAGAATAAGTCAGCCCACAACCACACACCCAAGCAGGAAGCACACACACCCAGCTCTACTCCCAAGATGACCTCACCTCTTCCTGATTCATATTCCAGGATCCCAAAAGACCTGCAGTAGCATGCACATCTGCTACCTATGCTTGAAAAAGCCATTGTTCCCATTAAATGCTGCCATGAAAAGTGACAATGAAAATGAATTACAGTCCCAGAATAAAATTTCATATACTTTATATTACTTTTCAAAATGTGTAACTTATGCCTTCCTGTTTCAACTAATTAATGCATTTCACTTAAATATGGGCCCATCGTGTGCTTTTTGATTTTCCTTAATTCAGTTCTTCAAAGAAATAGGAAACAAAGATATTCTGGATTTAATCATTATAGCTTTTATTGTTTATTACCTCTGAGGAAAGGAATAATTGATGAACATTTTGACTAATTTTTCTGTTCTGATATGAAACAAAAATTAAAGGATATTAGTGAACTTGTAAGATTAAGATTAAAATGTCTGAAGATGAGGAAAATAAAATCATCTTTAGTTTTCCCCATTATTGAAATTTTACTATTGTTCAAGGTGGAAAGTGGACTGACTGGTTTTTCCAATTTTTGGAAGACCAGATGCATGTGAGGAGAGCGTAAGTCTGAATGACTAGTTGGTGTTTTCTCCCAGTGTAGTCATTAGATTTTGCTGAAAGAGCTGCACCATGCAAGATGATGGAATGGAAAGGAATGATTTTTTCCTCCCTCCCTATGCTCTAAGCCTTAATTGCCTTGCTCTACTAGAAGTCAACTTTAGGTGTTATGGCATCCGTGACATTGGCAGCTTAGCCATTAAATTGAAGAGGCAAAAATCTTGTGCTTGCTAGAAAGCTATTTCCTCTCACCTGTCCCTGTCACTCCCCATCACCCCAGAACTATGAAAACAGAGAAATACCTGAATGTCCCAAGTATTTGGATCAGAGCCAAAGAAACAGCAACATACCTAAAACATTCAGTCATCACTTTATAGAGTTAAACTACAGTCAACATACAAGAACATGGTGATGTCTGATTCTCAGTGTCTCTAATCAGATATGCCTTTTAAATAATACTTTTAGATAGTACTTTTAGATAGTAAAAAATGTTATCTACAGGCTCTTTGGATAATTTGTATTATTGTACATATAGTTACTTTCTCATAAAGTTCATTTTAATATCATAGGTTATATTTTATTGAATCACAAATTTCTATTTGTTCTATTGCTTACAAAAATAATCTTTATTGTGTACAAAAATGATTTTTATGCAATAATTCATTCAGATAAGACTGACACACTTTTTTTTAACATGGCCTGTTCTATATTGAGAACTATGTACTAGCTGATGTTTTCAGTGATCCTGATTACAACTGTTATTACTTCATTAATTAATATTTTTAAATAACAAATTCTATGATTAGTTTTTAACTTACACAGAATCATACAGAGGTCATATGTTCTGCCTTTTTCCTCTGTTTGCAAGGCCCTTGATCATTAACAGTGAGCCATGTTTCTTGAAATTAATGATCTAATACTGACACATTATATTATCTGAAGTTAATTAATTCTGTTAGAGTATATACTCTTGTATAGCTTTATGTATTTTTGAAAATTGTGTTATGTGCCATAGTTAACATTATAGTAATTTGCAGACTAGTTTCATTATCCAAAATGTCCACTTTATTCCACCTTGCCCTTCTCCTCTCCCACCTAACCACCATCAATAACCTTCCTGTTCTATAGTTTAGCCTTGTCCTGAGGTTCACATATAAGTTCATACTGTTTACAGACTGTTCATAGTGGCTTTTTTTCATTTAGCAAATGACACGTTCATCCACATTTTAGTGGCTTGATAGCACAGGTTTTGATATTGCTGAATACGATTCCTTTGCCTGAATGTACCACAATCTGCTTATCCATTCATCTGTTTTGTTTTGTTTTGTTTTTGTGAGGAGTGGGGGTGCATGTGTGCATGTGTGTGTGTGCACATGTGTGAATGTGTGTAGTTCAGAAGAAAATGGCAGGTGTGATCTATCCTCAGGTACAATAGATCTTGTTCTTTGAGACAGGATCTGCCACTGGCCTGGAGCTTCTTGATCAGGCCAGACTGTCCAGGGAGCCCAAGGGCTTTGCTCAGCTCCACTTATCTCTGCCTCATGGACACTGGAGATTTCAAATGATTGCCACCAAAGACAAGGGGTTTTGTTTGTTCATTTGTTTGACTTTTATCAATGTATTTTTATTATTTAAATTTTATGCAATATGTTTTGACCATACTTTCCCCTCCCCCAACCCTTCCCAGATCCCCCCATCTCCAAACTCAGCTAACTTCATGTTCTTTCTTTAAAAAAAAAAAAAAATGCCCCAATCAAAATATCAGAATCAAAACAGACAAAGGCTAACAGAGGAAAAACAAAACTAAATAAAAAGCACACAAAGCACATGGAATCTAATTTATATCCTGGACATGGATTTCAAAATACCAGTGTCACTCCTAGAGAAGACTGGTTTTCCCTTTCCCAGCAGGTGTCAATTACAAATCGCTTCTTGGTTAAAGGTGGGATTCTGTCTACTTCTCAGTGTTGGGGTTTTGTCTGATTTGAACCTGTGGAGTCATGAACATGTTGTCATGGTCTCTATGAGTTCACAAATGTGTCAGTCCTGTGTGTCAAGATTATGATGTATCCTTGTAGTCATCCACTACTTTTGACTCTTAAAATCATTCTTCTAAGCAGATATCTGAATCATAGGAGAGGGTTTCTATAAAGACACCCCATTTAGAACTGACTTCCAAAGTCTCTCATTCTCTGCACATTGCCTAGTTGTGGGCCTCTGTGTAAATTACCATCTAACTGCAAGAAGAAGCTTCATCATAAGGTGTTTTAATGGAGGCTAAGCCAGTCAGAAAATAAAATGAAGGAAACCTAGGCAGAACAGTAGCCCAGCTCTGCTGAATACAGACTACACTGGTATTTTTTGTTTTATGGATTTTTGTTTGTTTTAAGTTTTTTTATTTAGTTTTTGATTTTGAGTTTTTGTTGTTCCCTTCAGAGAAGAGAAAAAAAGAATATGATGTTTGGTAGGCAGGAAAATGAGTAGAATCTCAGAGGACTTGAAAGAGGGGAAATAATATGATCATAGTATATTGAATGAAAATATTATTTTGAAGAAAATAAAATTATCCCACAGAGTGATAAACGTACTTTCAAAGAAAAAAATGTCACCTCAGCAGCCTATATGTTAGCTTACTTAACGATCTTTTCATTTAATACTTAGGTTTTCATCTGTACTAATCAAGGCATGCTTCATCAAACACCTGTCCAGTTACTGCACTTCCCTGCCTGCTACTGTCACCATGTGACTAAGCATAATAAAGTGTTTGACACTCGGTCTTACATTTTGTACAAAGTTTATTTTACCCCAATGTCTTCTGGGTATTGCCTTCTAGGCTGACATTTGAAGTCACTAAAATACTTACTAGCAAACATTTTGAGGTCTTTCATCTGTTCCTTGGTCAGAAAAGTGTCTCTTACAGACAGAATTCCAAAATCTTCTAATTAACTACTATACTAGCTAATAGTGATAGAGTAACTTTAGTTTCTGCAAATTTAAATACATGTGGTTATGTCAGAAACTTTACCTATAATTCATGTCAACTGTAAAACTACATAGCTGGTAAGAAATCATTACATACTAGCTGAATTCGTGCTAAAATTAGCATAATACCATTTTTTAACCTATAACTATTTTACTCTCATGTTTAAACATCTATGAAAGTTTGGCAGTTTTAGTTTTTCTGATAGTTGTTAATTCAACAGATTTGTTTATATTTTTAATGAGATTTCTTTCACTGACAAAACATGTTGATTCAGAAGTTAAACTCCATTCAGAATTATTTCTAACCTGTACAGCTGACAGTTGCCTTGTGTGAGACAAAACAATATTTCCTTCTTTAGAGAAAAAACAAAGCTTCTCCCCCTTTATCCTATTTCTTTTGATTCACAAATACTCAAACTTGTTGGGAGTGCCTGTTTGCACAGTGGTTTAAGAGATTGAGGTTTTCCTAACTTAAAAAAAATATTTTTAAACATGTATAAAGCAGTGCTCATGCTCATGTATTATAGATTTACCTGTAAGAGGAGTAGATAATGGGTAAGAATAAGCTTTGTATGCTGGAGGATGGACTTTAAAGGGAAGGGGCTTGGGAGCAGAGGTAACTTTTTAAAGCAGAGAAAAGCATTGAGCAAACTTCCCCTGAGGTAGGGGAGAGCCTGGAAACATTAAAGCAATGTGTCATTTGCCCAGCCTGGCATGTGGAGACTGGAAGAGGAGTGCATTATAGCAGAGCATGTATACTGTCTTGGGCCTGGTTGTACATACTATGTTTGGGGGATGCTCCTTTTAGACACTGAGGTTACACTATCTATTTTAGGGTGTTCAGACATAATGTTTCAGAAATATTTATGGAGATATCAGTAATAATGGAGGACAGGACCAAGAAAGAGCCACAGAGCAGGCGCCAGCACAAAGCATGTGGGGGTTTATTTCTAGGAGCTTTGTGTCCTCATCTCCATGAGTCCTGTATTGTAGATAGATGACTTGCTTTTCAGTCAGGAGAAATGAGTTACTTGGTACTTTATGAGGACAGAAGGTTCTCGTGGGAAAAGAAAAACACTGGCCCAGTGAATGCAGGCATCCCGATAACATGATTACAGTCTAGTGTATCATTGGCTGGGCCCACCCAGTTGTATTATGGAACAGGCTATCACAGATATATACAACAGAATTAGTATTCAATATAAGAACCATGTGTTCCTTGATTATCAAGTATATAAACAGTAGATGTTCCTCTGTGATTATTTTATTATGTGTATCTGAATCTGTATACAGAGATCATTAGGTGAAAGATTCAATCTGGTGTAAGATATTTCAGGCCAAATTGTAATTGGAAATTTTGTTCATTCCAGTGTGATGACTGTAAAGTACATACAGTGCTCTGCTTTCCTGGTGCCTAAAAGCCGCGTGCTGTTGCTGCACAAGTGCCTTCAGAGTTTAGCTTGAGTTCTTTTCTCAAGTGAAAAGAGAAGGCAGCCTATAGCTTCTTCAGGCTTTCTAAAAGCAAGGTTAGGTGTGCAGAATTTCATGTTGTTTAGAAAAAGGAAACTATGTTAGCTAGTTGTTTTTATAATCGCCCTTCTTTGAATTAAAGAAACGTGTGTTAGAAAAACATTATTTAATGGTAATGGATAGCATGTTTTGTGGAAGTCCATCTTAACGTTTCTTAGAAAGTTTAGGTTTTCACCCAATATTATACAAATAAACACTGACGTGCAGCCCTGTGGCTGATGTCAAGGATTAATTGACAGTGACAGGCTAGCTTTTTTAATCTTTCTGTTTCGTGATGGCGGTGGTCACATTAGAAGTTCGGTTTGAGGTAGTTTAGGATATTATATATGGTCTTATAGGAAATATACATATAAATTGTGACTGCAAAACAATAAACACAAAAGAGTTTGCTGTTTAAAAGAGAATTATACATAGACTTTTGAACTAGTAGCTTTTTGAGATTGTTTAAAACACTGCTTTACATTTCCAAACCTTTTTTGTTATGACCTGCCTTTCATATTCCATTATTTACCACTGTCTCATTACTTTTGGCTACTTAACATTTTGATGCATTAGTAGCTTCAGTTTATAAAGGTCTTTCCAATCCACTTCCACAGCCTTAGAGCTGTTCAGTTACACCTCCCAGGATATTGTATCCTATATCCATTTTTTTGGTATGTTCTATGGCAGAGACTGGGTCATAGGTATAGAAATGTGGGCCATAGGTATAGAAATGTGGATTAAAAATTACATCAGCAGGGATTGGGGACATGGCCTGGTAGTAACTGCCATTGGCATCTGGGGGACCTGAGTTAGACTCTAGCACCCACACGGCAGTTAAAATCCATCTGTAACTTCATTTCTAGGAAAATCTGATTCCTTATCCTGGCCTCTGAGGACACTACACATACATGGCACACAGAAATACTTTCAGGCAAAGCACCCATTCACATAAAATACAAATGAAAATAATTTTTAAAATATTTTTCTTTCTTTAGGAAAAAACAAGCTTAGAAAGAGTAGTAATGACAACACCTGAGATAACAACTTCCATTTTGAGGCCAGGAATGTAGCTCTGTAATATGGCACTCCTCTAAGCATTCAAGAAACTCCAGGTTTGATTCCTAGCATTGGAAAACAAACAGCCCCCAATGTATTTCACCTTAAATACCATGCAAGTAGTAGTAAGCTGCAATATTTTGCAGCATTTTATTAATATGTAGGCATTCATTTCATATTGACTACATATAATATATACTATTAATTAAAAGAGAATTAATTGGACTTTATATATATGTCTAGTTCAAGAATTGAGGATATTCAATGTTAATCACATTGATAACTGACATGTTCACTAAGAGCTAGACCATCTATCTCAGACCTTTCATAGTGTAAGTGATTTCATTGCTTCTATAAATTCAGAAACCTTGTCTTGATTAGCATGCATTTCTACAGGACCATACTCCTTAGTATATAGTAACTGAGATATGGCAGTGATGACCCATATACTTTTATCTGTTCTGTGGAAATTATGGTTTCTTCTAGTTAAGTGGGGCATATTCTGAAGTGACAGTGCTATTGAATGTATATCACAATATAAATGATAGGTATACAATCTCACGGTATACTTAGGCAGTCACTAATACAGGATACAGGTTTTGGTTAAAATTAGGAAAAATAAAAGTAACAGAAAGGAGTAAAATATAGAGGAGACAATAATGAGTTTTCAAGAAATTCTGGGCCAGCGGAAAATAAATCCAGAGATGTATTGTGGGGCAAAACAAAACAAAACAACAACAAAAAAAACAACAAGTTAGAGAATATTACCTTGGAAATCAAGGGGCTGGGAGTTCCAAATTAAGACATGGAGAGCAGTGAATAGACAGAAGGGATCAAACATGGACATAGTCATTTGAAGCATGGTAGTCATGGGTGATTTGTGTAAAAGTGATTTTTTTTTATAGGTAAAGATCAGACAGAAATGCATGAACATATAAGTAAGTACAAGGAAGGCTAGGCTATGAAGGCATTTTATTTCATTCACATTGATGCAATTCATGCAAGGTGATTAAAAAAACAGCAGCTCAAAGAGAAGTGGAAACTTTTGCAGCAGATGATTTCTGGAGGGTCTGAGATGATGTAGGAGGGGATATTTGAGCATGTACTGGAGAAGACAACAGGTGCCTTGTATACACTTGGCTGAATATGGGTTGAAAACAAATATTTTTAACAGAGGAAACCTCTCCAGCTCTTATGCATGCTGTGTGTCATAGTGTGAATGTTCAAGGGAAACTGTTTCTGGGATTTATTTCATTTTGGGTAACACTTTTCTGCAAGGTATAGTCTGAAAAGTGGTGTTCATAATGCTGGTTAACACTGAAGAGGGGGCAATGATGTTAAGAGACCATAAAGTTATCCATAACGTTGCTTCTGTTTTATATTTACTCTACAAATTTGGAAACCTTGATGGCCTCTAATTTGATTAATCACCTCTCAAGAGCTATGCCTGCTTCCTCCTAATAAGTATGTTTACTTAAGTGTTAGTCTGTTGCTTGGACTATTTTGCTTCTTCCTCCTTCTTCCCATTGAATTTTCTTATCTTTTTGACACATTTGTTTCCTTGTGATAGGGCAGGGCTGTTCCTCTCCGTGCTGCCACTAATGGGCTACATTGCACTTTTCTCACTGAAGCCATTCTTTTCTCTCTTAATGTGGGGGCATATTAGAGAAAAAGAAGGGTCATCCCTAACAACGGCACATGTGAATCCTGTCACTGGTCTTCTATGTCTCTGTGATTTCTTTCCCGAGGTTCAGTGATAATATTTCTAATAACAGTTGTAACACTTTAGTAGTCTTGTTGTTCCTGACTTTGAATATGTACTTTGGTAAAGAAATGGTTCAAATCTGCTATAAACTCAAGAAGTCAAATGCAAGGAAGCAATTTTCTCCTCAACCCTTAGAATATATGAGAGTTTAAACTCAATGCCAGACAAATGTTTGTTCCGTGAACTAGACACAAGCTGGTATGTGATATTTAAAATCAAACAAACAAAAATAAAAGTCATACAATAGGCTGAGAATGGGGCTCAGATAATAGAGTGTTTGCCTAGTGTACACAAAACTCTTGCTTCAGTCCCTAGCGGTGCATAAAACAAGACATGCTGTCACACACCAAAAACTCAGACCTTGGGAGACAGAGACAGGAGGATCAGAAATTCTCAGCTAAGTAGTGAATTCAAGGCCACATTGTAATAAACACTAGCCTGTCTCAAAAGCAAAACAAAACAAAATTATACAGACATGACTTCATAATAATATAAGCATTGTAAAAGAGATACTACAAAATCTTATCTTAATGAAGTCCATCCCAGAAAAAAATGTCATTGATAAATTTAATAAGAAAAAGAAAGGGAAAAAGGACATTAAAATGTTTTTTAATTGCTCTTATTAACCAAGAAAGAAATAAATTCATATGTTTCTTAGAGGAAATGTAACTAAAGTTAAAGCTAAAAGCAAATTTAAAATTTCATTCAACCTGGTTTAGGATATTGGAAATAGTAAGAAACATATAGGACATGGCAAATATGTTAACAATGCTTCAAATAAATTATATAAGAGACAAAGAAGTAAATATGACCTTATATTGAAGGGGGGGAAAATCACACTTACTATAGAGCAGTTGTCTAGAAGCCTTCTCTATTACATGGTTAGGACTCTAGACTCGCCAAACAGTAAGTAGCTCCTGTCCCTCCTGCCTCAGACCCTACTGACCAACATTTATCTTTGCTCTGTGAATGTGAATACTCTGGAAACTTTGTAACAGTGAAAGCGTGCAGAATCTGTGTTGTGATGGACTCCTGACTTCCACCCCAGAAAACCAGATGATTAAAATTAAGTTATAAGTTATGATGGAATAACCAGACCCAATTGTACATCTACAAAAGAATCCTACATCTAACATTGAAGGAACATAATGAAAGACAGGGCAGAAAGACTGTTGTAGCAAGAGTTCCAGAAATCCTGGTGGGACACAGTGTTTTCTAGACCTGAACGACAATATGACATTCATGAAATCTTGACAATATAACTACCTGAGCAAAGCCTCATAATGACTACACAATTTCATGTGCCAGTGTGAATAGGGGAATTTCACAAGTCCTCACACCTAGATGAGAGCTACAAGAAGTCAATGACTGCTGAAGAGGGGGTGAATCACTTTTCTCCAAGGTCAAAGCCTCTGCTAGATCAATTAATACAGAACAGTCTGGAGTTGGTGTTTTCTTTGGGCTGCCAACCAGCTTCCAAATAAAGACATGAAGACTTATTATTAATTATGAATGCTTAGCCTTAGCTTAAGCTTGGCCCACTATCTCTTTTAACTTAATTGAACCTGTTTCTATTCATCTACGTCTTTGCCTCAGGGCTTTTTACCTTTCTTTCATTCTGTATGCCCTACTTTCCTGCTTCCTCCATATCTGGCTATCTGGCCCTGTCATTTCCCTGTTGTCTGCTCCTCTTTATCCCTGAGCATAAAATCCTCCTCCTACTTACTCTTCCTGCCCAGAAGTCCCTCCAATACCTACCTTCTCACTCACTATCATCCATTCACCTTTTTTTTAGAGCTATCAGGTGCCTTATGCAGCCAAGGTAAAACATCAACACATCTTTACATAATTAAACAAGTGCAGCACATCTTTATATATTTAAACAAATGTCCCATAAATGCAACACATCCTTACAAAGATCTATGCATAGTTAAATAAATATTCTACAACAGCAGTCAACCCTTGGAAAATATAAGTAGTGGGAACACTAAATGTACACAATAGATAGCATATGTAAATAACAGTAATAGTTATAAAAGAGATCATGAGTTTGAGAAGGAATGGGGAGACACAGGAAGAGTTGGAAGGAGGAAAGAGGGAGTAGAAATGTTGTAAATAAAATACTCATGTATAAATTCTCAAAAAAATTAAACACACAAAAAACAAGAATCATTCTACTACAAGATATGCATGTACAGCAGTACTAAAATGTCACTTTGTACTGTTGAAATTAATATAATAACTTGTAACATGAATAATGAATGATCCAGAGACAGATATTGGGATTCAAGCTTCAAGCTGAAGATCAGAGAAGCAAAGCAGCCAGCCACTAGCTCTTACCTCTACCTCAGGATGAAATGACTGTCCTGTCCTCAGAGTGTCTGGAGAATAAATCTCTGATACTGACTACTAAATGTCCTATTCCTATCTTATATACCTCTCAATAGCTAGGGTTGAAGACATGTGATCCCAAATGTTCGGATCTTCTTTATGTGAGCTGTTTCTCTTTTAGACTGATTCACTCTAATGTAACCCTGGGTGACCTTGAACTCGCAAAGACCTACTGCCTTTTCTCCTGAGTCCTGGGATAAAAGGTGTCTACCATTACCACCTGGCCTCTATGGTTAGCTAGTGTGGCTGCTGGGATTAAAGGTGTGTATCACCACTGCCTGGATCTATGGCTATGGCTAGCTTTGCATTTTGATCCCCAGTGGCTTTTTTAAATCATAAATACTATCTCACCACAATAACTAACATTTGTCATTACATAATATTAATAAAATAGATTGATTGTTTCCTTTAAAAAAACAAAATAATGTAAAGTAGAACACTGTAAGACTTTAGTTACACAGGACACTAGTTCAGTAGTTTCAATTTATAAATTACACACACCTCTAGACATACAAAAGAACAAACACATATTTTAATGAGCTCAACTGGAAGAACAGGTAAGTATGTTTAGTCTTTTTATTATCACCATTAAAATTGAATCAGAGGCTGAAACTAGAGTAGAGTTCAATTATCACTTTTATTGTTTGAGGATTACATACACATAGGATGTCTTTTGTTCGTGTCAATTCTCCACTCTCTCCCATTCAGTTCCAATTCCTCTCTCTGCACCTCAACAGTTTTTGCTACCAATTCCACATGTTCCTCCAAGAATCAAAATGCCTTTGAGGTTCTTAACCTTCAAAAAAGCCATGTTATCTTTTAGCCATGCTAGAAAACACCATTGTGTGTAAATAACTCATCTTACTGAAATCTATTAATATATTGTCTACAATTAATTGTGCTTCCTACCATCTCACAGCTTACATACCATTTGATTTCAGCTTGTATTGCTTTCTACCATCTCACAACTAATATACCTCTTGATTTTGACTTTAATTACCACTTTTCTACTGAAAGCAATTTTTGAATGTTTAGTGCTTCTTCTTTAATTTTTACCCTCTTTGAGCTCTTAGGATCCATTATCCTTAGCTTTGGGATGTCAGCATGAAATATTTGCTGGGCTAGACTAGGCCCTTGTTATGCCTGACTCCTTTGCAATTCTATTCATCCCTAACATCACTTTTCTAAAGGAGGAAAGACCAAAGAATAATAGAGAACCTGAAATGATAATTATCTACATAGATAATTTCCGAATAAGGAGATTCCAGTGAATAATGGCAAATGTGAAAGTATAAACATAGAAATAAATTTAGGGTAATCTATTACAAAACAATAACATCAGTATATAAGCACTGATAGGAACAGAAAGTTTTCTTCCCTAGCCCCCAGATTTTACCATTCTAAAATAAAGAGCAAAGGTGAAAAAACTACAATATCACTGATTATTGTTTTTCGAAACAAAATTACTTTTCTCTGGATAGCATAAGATGGCACAGTAACTGAGTTCCATGCTCTCTTCTCCTTACCATCTTGCTGTGCTCAACTAAATAAATTTCACACAGATGTCTGGGTGGTCTGATTTTTTTTCAACAGTTTCAAACTGACCTACTTCTACAGGAATGGGTGTGACTATTTAAACACACCCAAATTTGACTCATTCAGTCCTCTTTCTTATGTCTTCCACTGTTTCCAAAATATTGATTAACTGAGTTAATGAACAAAACTACATATCTTATCAATTTAGGAAAGGATGACTGTTAACTAGAAATACATCTAAATTCAATTTCCATTTTAAACATAAAATAATAGAACCAGAATTCAATAAATGTGTTATTATCTTTTCTTGTTTTGTTAGATAAAGAGCAAGTTACAAGTTGAAATTACTTGAGATGAACAAGATACATAATGAATAGGAAGAAGAAAAAATCAGAAAGCTTTCTGTTCATTGGCTATATTAGTAAGTATATGCTATCTAAAAGTCATGACTTACAAATTTCAACCAAATTTAGAATTTTCTTTTAAAAACTTGATATCTTGTGTAAGCTCAAGATTTTATGCCACTTTGATAAGATATTACAAGCCTTGGAACAAAGAGAAATAAATGGAAAAACATTACCTCTTTTTAAAACCTTATTTCTTGCTTTTATTGTGGAGAGATGATACTCATGGGTTCATTTGTGTGACTATGGTGTACTTACCTGTATGCGTGTGTATATGTATAGAGACCACAGGTTGATTTTGAGTGTCTTCCTTCTTTGACATAGGGCCTCTCACTGAACATAGAACTTGCAATTTTGGCTAGACTGGTTGACCATCAAGACTCACGTCCCACCCCCAGCACTAGGGTTACAGATGTGCAGTCACACCAGACTTCTTATCTGAGTTTTGTTTGCAAGGAGTTGAGGATACATTCTTTCTCACTCCAGTTACAAGTAAAGGTACCTAATTACCTTATATAGAAAAAATAGCATTCCTCTAGACATATCTAAAGAAAAAAAAAAAGCATGTGACCATGTAAAGAAAACCAATGTTGGAGCAACCAACCTAGAGACTCCTATAAATTCATGGACATCACTTTGATATATTAGAAACAATGTTATGGCATTATTCTTTCTTTGTGAGCCTGGCACTCTCTTGCCTCTCTTGTATATCCTAGCCCATTACAATCACTGGGACCAAACAACATCCCTAGCTTACTCTTATGTCATACTAGTATGTGATTGATATTGGTTATAAATTGGAAGGAGGCAACAAGAACTACTTCATTTCAACTTTCACTATGGTGTCTGGAGGTTATGGAAGCATAAGAAGATGACTGAGAGTCTGAGGCCTTGGCACATAGGCAAATCTTTCCCAGTTTTCCCAGCATCAGTGAGAGTGGAGGCCAGATGTCTAGCTGAGAGTCATTAATTTGTTTAGAAGATGAAGACTGCTAATAGTTCTCTGAGAGAAGCACAGGAATCACAGCTCTCCAGCAACTCAGCTCTTACTTGGTAGGATCTTTTTATTTCTTAAATGGAAGCTATTTTCCGCTTTTGCTTTCCTGGTATAACATACCATTTGGATGCACTGACAGAAGGAAAGCTTGGTCTCTGGAAACAACGAACATCTACGTAGATTGCCACCTTGGATTTGTAATGTGACATAATTAAATTTAGATGTTATGAATTGGTGCATTGCTAGTAGAAAGCTGGAGATTGATAATCACACTTACACAGTGGACATGACAAGCATTCATTCAAGATACGTTGTATAATTAGTTGCCTAGTATGAAATGTGAAACAAACAAACCAGAAAACAAGAGGCCTGTTTCACTTAATCATAAGTGATTATAACACGGGTGAGTAGAAAGTTATGATGACTGCTTAGATATGAGAGATATTATTAAATAAAACATCCAAATAAGAACATTATGTTATTTTAATGATTGTCAGACAGTGCTATAGATGGAAAGTCATGAATCACATTCCTAGGACTGCCACTTTTATATGAAAGGTGAGTGGTAAAATGGCACCAGTTTCTGCAATAAAAGAATTCTTTGGCTTTTACTGGAATAAATATTGGAGATATTTGTGAGAATTTTTCTAAGGATATTAGACCAAAAAAGTAAAGCACAATGCTGGCATCAAATTTAACAAGTTCTAATAATTTCAAAATTGTTACTTTTTATATATTACATGTATACATAAAAGAAAGTACCTAACACCTTAGAAAGAGAGTGTTCAGGTGAATATGTCATTTTGGTAACACATTAAAAGATATTGAACGTTTTTGATAAATTTCTTTATAAAATTTGATTATAAAAGTCCTAGTTTAGATTGCCCAGACCTTGTAACTGAGACCCATGTTCAGGGGATCTGAGTCAGTCCAATGCTGGTTTCCCAACTATCTAAGGGACTTCCAACAGTAGAACCAGGATGTATCCCTGGTGCACAAAAGGACGTTGGGAGCACAGTCCCCATGGAGGGATACTCCCTTAACCTAGAGGCAGGAGGGAGAGCCTAGTTTCTACTCCAAATGACTTGACAGACTTTGTTGATCCCTCCTGGAAAGCATCAACCTCCCTGTGGAGTAACGGAGGGAGGGAAGGAGAGAGGGAGGGAGGGAGAAAGGGAGGAAGAGGGAACTTAAATATATATATATATATATATATATATATATATATATATTTAAAATAAGAAAAAAATAATTTAAAAAATCATGAAATAAAAGTCCTAGTTCAAAAATTATGGCTGTTGGTAGACATTGTGGTAGACACGATAAAGACTAAATGGTAGAAATGCTCTTCCTGGATAGTGAGATCAACAACTAACTTATCCATGGAGCCCTCATCTAAGGCCTGTTGGAAACAGGAGCAAACACCCATAACTAAACACTGAGTCAAAGTAGAACCCAGATGCAGAGGGAGAGGACAAGACCAGGCAGCAGAAACACATAGAGACAGCTTACCTGAACAAGGTGGAGCTAATGGGCGCCCCCCAGACTGATGGGACTGACTCAGGCCCCCCTGAATATGGGTCTCAGCCAGAAGGACTAAGCAGTCTAAGGGACCTCAGACAGTGGAACCAGGATGTATTCCTGGTGCACAAAAGGACCTTGCTAACACATCCCCCATGGAGGGATAACTGCTTTAACCTAGAGACAGGAGAGAAGCCCTAGCTCTTACTTCACATGACCTGTCAGATCTACATGACTCCAACTGGATGGCATTCCTCTTCATATGGAATTGGGCTGGGGGGATGGGAGGGGAGGGTGTTTAGAGTGCATGAGAGAGGGTAAAAGGGAGGGAGGGAGAGGGAACTGGGATTGACATGTAAAATAATAAGTTAAATTTAAAAAATGCTTTGACTCCAAAATTTAAGTTCAAGGACAAGTTACTGGGGAAAAGGATTTCTATTTTTGTTTCCACAGAAAATGAAAAGCTATGGATTCCTTCCAGACTAATGAGGTTTGATCAAGCCAGACCACCTGAAACAGAGTACAAGGTGATCCTACATTCAAAACAGCTGGACAAAGCAGCCTTGCAGACTACAGCCAGGATTTCTGCATCTTCTTAGAATCCCCCATGACAACGCCCCTTACCAGCAGGAAGTAGTTTGGAAAGAACGACACTCAACTTCCCAAATATTGTCTATAAATGTTTGTTTTCATTTAAATGGACTTGGTTATATAAAATAATAAAAAAACTAAAAAAAAAAAGACTAAATGCTAGTACTTAAGGTAGCACTTAAGTACTTTGTTCTGTTATGAAACAGTTGAGAATGACTGCTACAAGCACAGAAAAACTATTTTTTTCCCAGAGCATTGACTAATTGTTTGCTTTCTAGTATTAAAATACATGGTGGATAAACTGAAGTATTACTGATTTTTAAAATCTCATATCTAGACAGGATATGAGTTGAGTCATTAACTTAGATACAGTCTCTTACTCAATTTTAAGAACATAGCCATTTTATATTCATGTGTCCATTCAGAGACAAGATGCAAGTCAGCCTGGTCATCTTGAGATGAGTCCTGAGGCACAAGTAAGTTATATTCATATTCAATGGCCTTTTCTCAAAGAAAACAATGGTTAGATTTTAGAACTGCTGTGTGTTAGACCAGAGGTTCTCAACCTGTGGGTTGAGAGCCCTTTGGGGATCAAATGACCCCTTCAAGGTAGTCACCTAAGCCTATTGGAAAACATAGATGTTTACATTATTATTCATAACAGTAACAAATTACAGTTGTGAAGTAGCAACAAAAATAATCTTATGGTTGGGGGCCACCACAACATGAGGAATTGTATTAAAGTATCACAACATTAGGAAGGTTGAGAACAACTGACTTAGACCTTTACAGGGTTGACAGAATAATGGTTTTGACCTTTGTTGTTGGGGATCTAAACCATTATGGAGCTCAGTCAGAGAGAGTAGTGGTTAGTAACATGAGGGAAGTACTTGATTTGAGCTGGTTGGTATATGGCTGTGATGTGATATTTCCCCTTTGGAAATTGGCTATTGGGAGACACATAGCATCTGACACAATACCCACAGGACTACCTGATCATTGAGTGCAAGCTACTGTAGCTCAAGTAAAAAACAAACAGCAAAATAATTATCCTTGAGTGAAGAACAAATCAAAGATTACATGTTTTCCCTGATAGCAGTTCAGAAATCATGACCATCCCTAAGAACTTGAAAGATTATGTTGTTTCATGATCACTCAATTTGGCTTGTGGAAAAGGTGGGGGAGTCTTGAAATGAATTATTTATCACAAATAAAATGAAATTGTAAGTGATATTCTAAATACAGTGTCACTACTAGAGCAAATCCAATCCAGTTGATAAATGAACATTTTTCTTTTCTCATGATTCTGTCTCCTACCTTCCTGAATATCACTAGGAAGGAATTTAGTTTGATAAGCCATCTGTTTATAGTCTAGCGAAAGCTTGTCTGTTTCTTCACTTTTCAGCTTAATTATGATTGACTTCCTCAAATTTGAATGTTTTAGTACTCACAAAGTGTTTTCTCACATAGTCTTTAAAACTTATTTTGATGTAGAAACTTTCATACACACACACACAAACACACACACACGATTTCCTGTTTTGGCTTTTGTATTACATTCATATAATCCTCAGTGAATGACTATATGTAATTCTTAGTTGTTTTTCCATTTAACTACTTTCCCAAGGAGAAATGTCCATTTAACAGGAAAAGAGACTGTGTGCCAAATTTCTCAAGTGAATCCCAGGCCTTGTGTGTGTTCACTAAGGAAAGGTCAAAGAGCAAGTGGGAGTGTACTAAAGCATGTACACTGTTTTCAACAAAAACCATGTCTCTGTGGAATAGTGAACTATCAAGAACCAGATGACTTGATGACTCGGCCCACTCCTGTTATAGACAAAGGGACTGTTATGAACAGCCTGAAGCCATTACAAACTTACAGTGTAGGGGAAATAGTATTTGTCTGCTATAGTTAATAAAATACTTCCTATGACTTGGTTGGTATATGACTTGCCCTAATACAACCTTAGTATTTTTAAATAGCGTGTCATTTGAAGTGCTATTCCCTTAATGCCAGCCATTATTCCTACTTATACTGTATTGGATGACATTTTAACAATTTGCAAATAAAAGCATGTGAGTGGCACAAAAATAAAGCAATTCCAAGTGATTATTGTAGCTCGGTGCATTGGGTTGTTGATAACTCAAACACCCTTCCCTCTTAAACATCAAGTGTAATAGTTTAAAGCAAAAGAAAAAAAAGAATTTCAATGCTGTATAAAGTTAAAATAGATGGTGCTTATTAATTAGCAGGAGTCACTGGTCATATTAAAGTCAGTGTGGAGCTCTGGGTGGAGACATTTCTTTTCTTCTTTCCAGATGGCTTCTGTAGCTTAGCCAGCATTAAAAACCAATGATGGAAAATGCATGTGTGCATTGAATGATGAACTTGCCAAAGATCTTACAAAAGAAGAAGATGCTTCCTATGTTAGGGATAAAGTGCAAGGGGAATCTTGGAGGAGTCTATGGCAGGCAAGGGTGACCGAGGCAGGGTAATAAACATGCCAGGCAAGCAGATCTTAATTAAGAAGTTTTTTTGTTTGTTGTTTTGAGAGAGAGGACAGAAGAGAAGAGGGAGGCAGGAAAAGTCCTGTCTGCCCCAGGGGAACAGAAAGAAAGAGAGGGAGAAAGAGAGCCTAAGTGGGCAGGGATCTTCCTTTTAAAGGGGTCCTTTTTCACTTGCTTGCGGATTAGGAAATCATGGAACTCTGAGCTGACCAGGGTACTGCCTGAGTGCATTCTGCCAGGTGACAGGGTCAGGCCAGCATAATGCCTAAATCCTTATACCCTAACTCCTAGGCCCAATATGTTCTTCATCTCAAGAGCATTTACTGTCTTTTGGAAGAACATCATTGTGGTTATTTGAAATAAAATGGTCCCCAAAGAGAGTGGCACTCTTTGGAGTTGGTATGGCCTTGTTGGAGGAAGTGTGTCACTGTGGAGATGGGCTTTGAGGTCTCATATATGCTCAAGACATGCTCAGTGTGACATTCAAACCACTTCCTGTTGCCTGCAAGATATGGGACTCTCAGCTACTTCTCCTGTCTGCCTGCATGCTGCCGGGCTTCCCATCATGATGATAATGGACTGACTTCTGAACTATAAGCCGGACCCAATCAAATGTTTTCCTTTATAAGAGTTGCTGCGGTCATGGTGTCTCTTCACAGCAACAAAAAAGCTAACTAAAACAGTCATCACTAGCTCTCAAACACTTAGCTCCTATATAATCCAGTCTGTAAGATAGTGGCAATGGCAAGTAATTTAAATATTTTAAAGCCAAACATGCAAACCCATAGAAATAAGGCATATAAAAAATTTATCCAAGAATATAACATGCTATTAAATTACATGGCAAGTGATTTCCCCCACAAACTTCTGCTTAATAAACACTGCAGGCACATACTCACTGGATCCATACAGATAAGAATTTTCTGAACATTTCAAATCTCTAATGATTCCTGCTTCCAGAGATAACAAAATCACTAGCTGAATTGACATTGCACCATCCATAATATAAAATCTGGAAAAGGTACAACAACAGTTTTGACATTATTTTCAACAAAAAAAAAATTATTAAATGAAGAAACTATGCTATCTAAAATAAGTGAATGGTATATAGCCCAGAACCATGGCACTTTCTACATACAAACTTGAAAGATGGAGCCCAGCAAAACTGTGGATATCTTAGTGTTATATTGCTATGATGATACAACATTTACAAGAAATCATTTGACTGGAGGATTGCTTACAGTTTCAGAGGGTTAGTGCACAATACTCATGGCAGAAAGCAGACAGCAGACAGGCATAGCATTGAAGTAGTAAAGCTGAAAGTTTTCCTTTTTTTCCATTGAGTTTGAATGTGTTTTTTTTTGGGGGGGGGGGGTTGGTTGTTTTTTGTTTGTTTGTTTGTTTTGTTTTTGTTTTCATGCAGGCTGCAGTCTCCCCTTACTATTCTCCTTCCAGTCTTTCTACCCAACCCCCTGTCTCTTTTCCCATACCCAATATACTCCCCCCTCCATTTCTGTATTAAAAAAAAAAAAAGATAGGTCATGTCATATCAAGTTGCAGTAAGACTAAGCACCTCCCCATTTATTAAGACTGGGTAAGGCAACCCAGTAAGAGGAGTAGGGTCCAAAAATCCAGTAAAAGTCTGAGACACCCCAGTTCCTACCAGAGGGTCATGCTACACAACTGTAACACATATGCAAAGTGCCTAGGTCAGTTCCATGTAGGCTTTCTGGTTATCAGTTCAGTCTCTATGAGCCCCTGGGAGCCAAGATTAGTTAGTTGATTCTGTGAGGTTTGTTTGCTTGTTTGTTTGTTTTGTGTGCGGTATCCTTGACACCTCTGGCTCCTACATTCCTTTCCCTGCCCCTTTTGCAGGGCTCCCCAAGCTCTGCATAATGTTGACTGTGGGCCTGCATCTGTTTCCATCAGTTGCTGGATGATGAGTCTCTCTGATGACAACTGGGTGAGTCATCAGTCTGGTGCCAGGAGATGTCCAGTTCAGGCTGCAAATCTGCTATTGCTAAGAGTCTTAACTGGGGTCCTCCTTGTCGATTCCTGTGAGACTCCCTTGGGCCAGTTTTTTACCTGACCATGAAATGTTCCCCCTTTCCAGTAGTCTTTTTCAGTATTCTCCCATCCTGTCCCCCAAACGTGATGGCTCAGTTCCCATCCTCACCTGCCTTCAATCCACTCACGAAATCTCTTCTATTTCCCCTTTGCAGAGAGATCCAGGCATCCCCCACCCCCATGAATCCTCCTTGTTACCTCCTTGTTACTCTCCATATCTGTGGATTTGTAGTATAGTTACCCTTTATAGCTAATATTCACTTTTGACTGAGTACATACCATGTTTGTCTTTCTCACTCTGGGGTAATTTTTTCCTAGTTCCATTCATTTGTCTTCAAACTTTCTGAGACAGAACACATACTGACACTGCTCCAGTGGCTAAGAATTAGAAACCAGATAGGCCAGGCACCTTGGGGAAAACAAAAGCTGTACTGATGGGAGATGTCATTCTGTAAATATGTTTCTCATACTGGTTAATGAATAAAGCACTGTTGGACAATAGGAAAGCAAGATAGGAGGGACTAGGAGACAAGGAGGAAAGAGGAAGTAGTAGGGAGGAGTCAGCATGTAGAGATGGGAGAGAGAAGAATGCCGGCCCTACTCTCTGGTAAGATGAGACCACGTGGAAATACTTAGATTAATAGAAATGGGTTAATAATTAAGACAGAGCTAGCCAATAAGAAACAAGTAACTTGTTTTATATCAAATACAGAGTCTCTGTGTGTTAGTTGGGGCTGGTGCCACGATGGTTCCCGGCCGGCAGGAAAAAAAACCTTACTCATACACTGAATAATACTCCATTGTGTAAATGTACAACATTTTCTTTATCCATTCCTTGGTTGAGGAAGATCTAGGTTATTTCCAGGTTCTGGAGAACTTTACATTCTAATCTGCAGGCATGGCTACTAAAGTGTCTGGACTTGGTGGGATAACAGAGTAAAGAAACATTTTGTAAGAAAAACAAAACAAACAAAAAACCTGAAGCCCTGAAAGTAAGAAGTCCTACTGTCCTTTCTTTCACTGTCTCTGAATTCACAGCAAAAGAAAATTGATTTGAACATTCTTTTCTATGTAGGCATCATTATAATATTTCCAAAAGGAGGGATGGGGAATAGTTCATCAGTTCTTGATTCTTTTTAGGGGGCCCTATTCAGTTCCTAGCACCTACATAAGGAGCCTCCAGTTCAGGAAAATCCAATACCATCTTCTGGCCTCTGCAGGCACCTGACACATGTGGTATACATGCATGCAATCCAAAACACTCACATGAAAATTAACATGTAAATCTTTAAAATACGACTCTCTACTCCTCCCTGTTCTAGAGACAGCTTCATTTTTTCATGCAGTGCCAGCCTCATTTCTGAGACACAGTGGTAAAGGTTGGAGTGAACGGATTTGGCCTTATTGGACGCCTGGTTACCAGGGCTGCCATCAATTCTGGCAAAGTGAAAATTGTTGCCATCAATGACCCCTTCATTGACCTCAATGGTCTATATGTTGCAGTATGACTCTACCCACGGCAAGTTCAAGGGCACAGTCAAGGCTGAGAATGGGAAGCTTGTCATCAACGGGAAGGCTATCACCATCTTCCAGGAGCAAGATCCCGTGCTGGCGCCGAGTATGTTCTGGAGTCTACTAGCGTCTTCACCACCATGGAGAAGGCTGGGGCCCAAATGAAGGAAGGGGCCAAGAGGGTCATCCTCTCTGCCCCTTCTGCTGATGCCCCCATGTTTGTGATGGGTGTGAAACATGAGAAATATGACAACTCCCACAAGATTGTCAGCAACGCTTCCTGCACTACCACCTGCTTAGCCCCCCTGGCCAAGGTCATCCATGACAACTTTGGCATTGTGGAAGGACTCATGACCACAGACCACAGAAGACTGTGGATGGCTCCTCCGGGAAGCTGTGGTGTGATGGGCGTGGGGCTGCCCAGAACATCATCCCTGCATCCATTGGTGCTGCCAAGGCTGTGGGCAAGGTCATCCCAGAGCTGAACGGGAAGCTCACTGGCTTGGCTTTCCGTATTCCTAACCCCAATGTGTCTGTCGTGGATCTGACATGCCGCCTGGAGAAAGCTGCCAAGTATGATGACATCAAGAAGGGCCCACTGAAGGGCATCCTGGGCTACACCGAGGACCAGGTTGTCTCCTGCGACTTCAACAGTGACTCTCACTCTTCCACCTCTGACGCTGAGGCTGGCATTGCTCTCAATGACAACCTCGTAAAACTCATTTCCTGGTATGACAATGAATTTGGATACAGCAACAGAGTGGTGGATCTCATGGTCTACATGGCCTCCAAGGACTAAGAGCCCATCCTGGACCATCCACCCCCAGCAAGGACATGAACAAGAGAAAGGCCCTGGCTGCTGAGCAGTCCCTGTCCAACAACCCCCAACACTAATCTCCCTCATTTTCCATCACAGACCCCCAGAATTAAGGGGCTTAGGGAGCTCTGCTCTCTTGAGTATCATCAATAAAGTTCACTGCACCTGTAAAAAAAATCTTTCAAATACTTCAGAAAATATAGTCTTATGGATTTACAGAATATAAACATCACATTCTTCATTTGTATCTTTTCTTTGGGGGGGGAAGCAAACTACAAGGCATTGTAAAAACAGATGCACAGAATGAAAAATCCTGGAGTTGTTCAGGACCAAAAGATGACAATATAAATATTCAGTACCAGAACTCAAACATTTATGACAGTTACAAAGGAAGAAAAAAGAAAAAAAATTTCTTAGAAACACATCAAAGACATAGATAGTTATATATGTCTTATGTAAGTAGTTGTGAACCATTTGTTAAGCAGTGTTGAAGGAATGTCATTAAAATGTCCATTACCAAACTTTTGTAGAATGTATTCTCAAATCAACACTACTTTCTAAAGCTTCTATACTAAATAAATAAATAAATAAATAAATAATATTGAGCTTATCTGACATTTACATTCTGAGTCTCGGATTTTGTGTTTAAAAAAAAAAAAACTGCTTCTATTTTGTGAAACAGTTTGAGGAGTATTAGTGTTAGTTCTTCCTTGAATGTCTAGTAGAATTCTGCACTGAATCCATCTGGCCCTGGACTTTTTTTGGTTGGAAGGCTTTTGATGACTGCTTCTATTTAATTGCGGGTCTATTTGAGTTGTTTGTCTGTTCTTGATTTAATTTTGGTAAGTGATAGTTATCCAGAAATTTGTCCATTTTCTTTAAATTTTCAATTTTTGTGGAATACAGGTTTTCATAGTATGACCTGAAAATTATCTGGATTTCCTCTGTGTCCGTTGTTATGTTACCTTTTCATTTCTGATTTTTGTTAATTTGCATGTTCTCTCTCTGCTTTTTCATTAGTTTGAGTAAAGGTTTGTCTGTCTTGTTGATTTTCTCAAAAAAACAACTCTTTGTTGCATTGATTTTTTTTTTGTATTGTTGTCCTGGTTTCTATTTTGTTGATTTCAGCCCTCAAGTTGATTATTTCCTGGCATCTACTCCTATGGGGTGAGTTTGCTTCTCTCTGTTCTAAGGCTTTTAGTTGTGCTGTTAATTCTCTTATGTGACTGTCCTCTGTTTTCTTCATATGGGCACTTAGTGCAATGAACTTCCCCTTTAGCACTGCTTTCAACATGTCCCATAAGTTCGGGTATGTTGTGTCCTCATTCTCGTTGAATATTAGAAAATCCTTAATGTCTTTCTTTATTTCTTCTTTGACCCAGGAGTGGTACAATTGCACATTGTTCAGTTTCCACGAGTTTGCAGGTTTTCTGCTATTTGTGTTGTTGTTGAATTCCAATTTTAAAGCATGGTGGTCCAATAAGATACAGGGGACTATTCCTATTCTCTTGTATCTGTTGAGGTTTGTTATGTCACCTAGTATGTGGTCGATTTTAGACAAGGTTCCATGTGGAGAAGGAGGTATATTCTTTGTGTTTGGATGGAATATTCTATAGATGTCTGTTAACCCCAGTTGAGACATAACTTCTGTTATTCTTTTGTTTCTTTGTTGAGTTTCTGATTTGTGGTCCTGTCTAGTGGTGAGAGTGGTGTGTTGAAGTCTCCCACTATAAGTGTGTGAGGTTTTATATGAGCTTTGAGTTTTAGTAGCGTTTCTTTTACAAATGTGGGTGCCTTTGTATTAGGGGCATAGATGTTCAGAACTGAGATTTTGTGTTAATTGTGTTAATTTTGTTAATTTTGGTTGAGCACAGGAGAAGTGGGGGGCAGTGAATGGAGAGAGAAGTAAGAGAAAGTGAGGGGGAGGAAAGGAAAACACATGCAACTAGGGAGATTGAGTCCGGGTAGGAATAGAAGACAGGAGAAAGGGAGAGAACATAAAAGAGAGAGCCAATATTGGTTTGAAGAGAAAATTGAAACCAAAGAAAGGTCTAGAGAACTACAAGATTGCCGCCCACTAACAGTTTGAGCTTCCGTGGAAAGGCTACCATAAATGCCCTTCCCGGATAGTGAGATGAACAACTAACTTATCCATGGAGCCCTCATCTAATGCCTGTTGGAAACAGGAGCAAACACCCATAACTAAACAATGAGTCAAACTAGAACCCAGATGCAGATGGAGAGGACAAGACCAGGCAGCAGAAACACACACAGACAGCTTACCTGAACAAGGAGGAGCTAACGGGCCACCAGACTGATAGCTGGGAAGCCAGCAAGAGACTGACTCAGGCCCCCCTGAATATGGGTCTCAGCCAGAAGTACTGAGCAGTCCAAGGGACCTCAGACAGTGGAGCCAGGATGTATCCCTGGAGTACAAAAGGACTTTGCGGACACATCCCCCATGGAGGAATACCTGCCTTAATATAGAGACAGGAGAGAAGCCCTAGTCCCTACTTCACAGGACCTGTCAGATCTACATGACCCCAACTGGATGGCATTCCCCTACATATGGAATTGGGGTGGAGAGATGGGAGGGGAGGGTGGTTAGGGTGCATGTGAGAAGGCAGAGAGTGTAAAAGTGAGGGAGGGAGGAAAGAAGGGAGGGAGGAAGGAAGGCAGGAAAGGGGAGAGGAAGAAGGAACTGGGATCGACATATAAAATAATAATTTAAATAAAAAGAAACTGATAATCCAAAAAATAAAAAATAAAACTGCTACAAGCACTCAGAAAGGTAAAAGAAAAACAGAAATGAATTAATTAATGCAATGATTAAGAACAAGGCCTTGGGGACAAGAATGCTAGTGTGACTTGCAAGCCAATCAAACTTTGTTTGAAGCAGAGTCATTTGCCTTGAAACAGGCTATGTAGTGCAGGTTAGACTCAAATTACGGTTTCAGCCTCTAGAATGCTAAGATTTTAGTTATGACCTTCTATGCCTAGAGCATTTGCTAGGAAATTTAGGGTAACTTATTTTCCTACCAGTGTTTGTTATAAAAAGCAAAAAAGACTAATTGTTATTTTCCTCAAGAATATTAGAGTGATAGAAAAATATTTAAATGATATATGTGGTTTCCATAACAAGGTAATAAATTATGCTGCATAATATTTAGTGTTTTGAAGTATTTATGTTTACTGCTATTTACTTTCAAATATTGTTTACAATTTATTAAAGCTTGCCTGAGGATTCAAAAACCAAAGCTAACCCCAAGCTATAGAGATTGGGCAGTGGTAATACACACCATTAATCCCAGCAGCTGTAGAGCTAGGCAGTGATGGTACACACCTTTAATTCCAGGACTCGGGATTAAGAGGTAGACAGATCTCTATTAGTTCAAGGCCATGCTGACTACACAAAATTGATTTAGCCCTAAAAGAAACAGCTCACACAAAGGTGCTCTCAGCACTTGGGATCACATGCCTTTAAGCCTTTAATCCCAGCACTAGGGAGGTGGAGACAGGAGGATATGGCTGGGCAGAGAAAGGAATGTAAGGAGGAAGAGACAGGAATTAAGAGCCTTTTGCTTCTGAAGACTTGTGGAGACAGGATTGCATTTCAGCTGAGTAGAGGTAAAATTCACTGGCTTGGCTGCTTTGCTTCTCTGATCTTCATGTTACAAATTTGTGTCTAATTTTTAAGTGTTAAAGACAAATCTCTATCTCTTAATTTGTTTTTCTTTGTCCATTCCCATAGGTAATAAACAAATTTTGGATTTTCATTAATCACATGACTATTTTGACTGTTAATATTCATGAACTATAATTAATGTATGTGGTCACTAAAATCTCCATACTTGTTACTTATGTTTTATTTATTAGAATGCAAAAATTTCAAGCTAAATGTAATTTATTTATTCGGTGCTGGATGAACCCAGGCTTTTGTGCATACTAAGTTAATGCTCTGTCTCAGAAAGGCATTTGTAATACCTCAAACTGTGTGTTACTTAAATTCCTTTAATCACAAAAGAAGCACACAACTGCATTGGTTAGATTTTTGTAAACTCAACGCAAACTGGAGTTATCTGAGAAGAGGAAACCTTAACTGAGAAAATGCCTTCATGAAATTGGCCTGTAGGCAAGCCTGTGGGCATTATCTTGACTGACGACTGATTGATGTGGAAGTGGCCATCCCACTGTGAGCAGGGCATCTCTGGGATGATTGTCCTAGGATATAAAAGGCAGCAACCTGAACAGATCCTGAGATGTGACTCAGTAAGCAGCATCTCCCATGACTTCTGCATCAGTTCCTGCCTCTCAGATCATGACCCAACTGACTTCCCTTCCTGATATACTACAATTGTAACCTGAAATGAACCCTTTCCTCCCCAAGTGGGTTCTGGCCATGGTCTTTATCAGAGCAATAAAACTCTAACTAAGACAATGATCATGCTGAGTAAAAGTGCCAGAACTTGGGGCTGGACGTAACATAACAGATTAAATAAATTGGGCTGGAGGAATTCGCTCAAACAGAGTCATGCTTAGCAGACTCAAACCCTAGGTTCACTCCCAGCACCACACACACTGACAACACACAAAAAAGAGAAAATAGCTTTCTTTATTTTGCAGAAGTTATTGTGTCTTTTATCTGTTAAAACGTGTACCATAATTGTAAATCTATAAACAAAAAGATGATATCTTTTTTTTCTGGCTCTAAAAACAGAACCCAGAGCCTTGATCTTGCTAGATAAGTGTTCACCCTCTGAGCTAAATCCCTAACCCAAGCAAAATGGTACTGTGTAACACTCTAGTGACTAAAACTATCAAACATTTGCAAACTTCTTAAAATTGTGATGCTTTTGTAAGTCTTTACACCAACACAGTCAATTTCCACCCAGATGAAAAGGGGGCTTGACAAAACAAAACACAACAAAAATAAAGTATATAATACCCTTAAATATAATATATAATACCCTTAAATATAAGAGGAGAGTGGAGAAGAAAAGGCCATGGCTTCAGGTGGACTATGCAGAGACACGCCTTAGTACATGGAGCTTCTGTCTCTCGCACCACTCAAGGATGCTAGAGTGAGTATCACAGGAAGGAAAACATCAGCTGGATGGCACAACAATCCAACCTGATGGACCCCTAGGGCTTTCTCATTCCCTCGTGAGAATGTGCTTCTGTGTTCATTCATCAAAGGAGGTGTAATGGCATTTCACCAGGGCAGAAACATTGCAGTCTCAAATCGAGCTCTCATTGAATCTGTTATGAATAGTTGTTTTCATAAGGCACACATGATTTATGTTTCTGCTTCCAAGGTGATCTTACGTAACTCACATGAATTCCATTCTCTCTACTAAGGCAGCCAGATAAAATATGGATTCATATACACCAGACAATAGTTAGCTAATGAGGTCTTAGGAATAGAGAACAGAGCTTCCCTGCCAGCCAGCCAATAAAGGTGTATCTTTCTTAATCAAACCCTTTGTGCTATTTTGTAGAATTACAGAGTAACTTTGCCTCCTCCCATTTTTCTCTCTTCACTTTCTCATTTTGTTGTTGTTCTTGAGAACTATTTTGCACAGGAACATGCTATGAATTTCAAGGGGATAAAAAAAAATCAAAACACAGCAGGTCCTTTGATCCATGTCTTTGTATTATTAGTCTGAAGACAAAGGATTTGGGAAAGAAGAAAATGAATTATATGCACTGCTTATGGAAAAACAGCAAATACAGGCATAACTGGAGTTAAAGTAAAAGGTGAAATAGCTTACAAACTTCAATTATTGGAGACTTAAGAGGAAAAGTGGGACTATATGCTGATTTTAAGAGGAAATCAAACCACTTTGTCTGACATAGGCGATGTCAAGGACAACAAGAGAGTGACTTAGGAGGAAAGGAAGCCTGGGATCCCCAACCCTGCATCTTGGCAGGCAAAGGACAGTGAGGCTTTGAGACACTTGACAGTCATATTGTGTAGGTTTCAAATTTTTATTTGAATTTTTTAATATTCAAAAAGCTTTGATTTGAAAGAAAATTTGTGTGTTTCTTGGGAACATGGAAAATGTGGGTGTGTTTGAATGGGAGATATTTCCAAGAGATTTGAGTTGTTGGTTTGATATTTTGTTTTTACCTAATTGTGTTATGTTGTAGTCAAAATGTAGCCTTTCTTTCTTGTCTTTATATTGTTTTAACATTTTCTGTTTCTTTTTAAGTCTCTCAGTTCCTCTCCCTCTGTACTGCTCTCTCAGTTGCCATTGGCACATCCCTACTTCCGTTCATCAGTCCAGCAGGACTTGGAAAATTAAATGCAAAGTGTGCTTTTGAACACGATCTTACTCTACTGAAAATGACTTAGTGACTGCTGCCCATCAAGAGTGTTGCTCGTAGGTTTCCATACAAGACTGTCACCAAGAATGCCAATACCTTCATTATCTGTTTCATACTTTTTAACCTACTTCCCACCCTTGTCATTGTTTTTCCTGTGAAATAATCATGGAACTTGTTTCTATAATGTGTCCTCATGCATTTCAGCATACCATTCATTACCTCTCTTAAATGGTTGCTTCTATCTTTTTATTTATTTATTTCTATCCTCTACTCTTCTTTGCTGATGCATAACAAACTTAGGAAGTTTTTCTTATTCTGCCTCGCATGGGTGCATCCTCTAACATGTTTATATATACTCTTCTATCACTGAGTTTTGAAGTGCATATACCTGAGGGCACATGTATCTTCCACCAAACCATAAATTTGATGATTTGGCGCCTGCCCTAACCCAGTTAGGTATAGTAATCCATAAACATAAATAAATATGGATTATCCATTCTATTACTTATTAGAAGGTACTAATACACTAGACAAATGCTTTCTGAACTAATATATAAATATAATTGTAGTGTTCCAGATTTTGTGAACACATCAAAATAATAAATATAAGCATTTTTACAATTAGTATAATCATCTATTCTTTTATTCTGGATCTCCTTCTCTTGTGTGTGTGTGTGTGTATGTGTGTGTGTGTGTGTGTGTGTGTGTGTCCATATATATATATATATATATATATATATATATATATATGGATCTCTATCACATTTTGACTGAGCAAAACCTGATATATGAGTATAGAAGAATGTTATTGGGAGTCATTTTATGGTTATGATCCTTTAACAGAGCAGTAAGCATTTGTTTTCCCCTAGGTCCCTGGCCTACCTGGTTTCTAATTCTTGGACACTGAAACAGTGTCAGTATGTGTTCTGTCTCAGGGAGTAGGCTGAAATTCAATCATATATTAGTTGGTTACTCCCACAAGCTTTGTGCCACCATTGCAGTAGCACACCTTACATGCAGGTCATCACAATATAAAGAGTTTGTAGCTAGATTGGTGTTTACCATTCTCTGGTGGTAAAATACAAAGTACCTTCCAGTACTATGAACACTAGTCAAGAGAGGTGAAGGCTCTATCTAGGTAGGCACCAGCTCAACTTCTCCATGTTCAATATAACTCTACCTTCTTAAACATCACAAAATAACAATTATTATTTATAGGTAGGAATATAGATGATAGAAATAATAGAAAACCAAGAAGAGTTAATTCCATAGATATCCTGCAAATTGATTGGTTCATGCCAGATTAAAACCATAATAAAATAAATGTTAACATTTTTAAGGGCCATCTCTATGGCTCAGCCAGTAAAAATGCTTGCCACAAAAGCTAACATCTGGAGTCCTATCCTTGGGATTCACGTAGAGAGTATTGATGCACATAAGCTGTCCTCTGATTTCTACATTCAAGCACACACATGCACAAACACACTCAATAAATTTAATAAACCAAACCATAAGAGCTGTGGGTCAGAAGAGGGCAGCAAAGTGTAGCTCAGGCTGGAGAACTGGACTAAAAATGGCCTGCGAGGAGCGTGTCAGATAGACAGAGCCCTGCAGGGTGGGTGCAACACTTCATGATTGAGAGATGTAGGAGCTGGAAGATGCTCATCCATTTTCTTTGCACCTATGACAATAGTCAATATGTCAGATAAGAGAATATATAAATGCCGTTGTGTTCTCATTGTCTCATAACTAAATTCCACCTGAGGAGAATATCTATCCAAAGTCTATCCAAAGACTTACTAGGGAAAAAAAAAAACAGAGCTAAGATTTCTCTTAGATATCCTGGCCAAGAAAAACACAAGGAACTCAGATTGACAAGAGGCCAAGCCAAAGACTGCATCCTAGAAAATAAAGGCCAAGGACAAATCCAAGGTAGAAGAAGAACAGCAGGGGCCAGAACTAAATGACATATTGAGTCTAAATGTACCACAACTTTGAGGAGGGATTGTGAGATTAATTCTGATACATCCATACTCTTTCTCCTGGTTAGAGGTTAGAGGTGGCGGTGGGTGTTCCCATGAATGTGAGACCTCATGTGGCTAAAGAAATCTCTTGTTGGGAAACAACTTGTGACACCTCTCTACTGCTCAAGGTCATAAGTGTGGTTTTCTGTGATCTCTAGCCCTCATCTTTCTCCCCACTGGTGTGTTTCATTCTAAAATATACCCTTCTTTGTCTTCTTCAGAGTTTGCATTATACTTTTAGTTCATGTCTTCCCTTAACATACTTGAGCCACTTGAGTGTAAGTTTAGGACAGTCCAATAGGCTCTTGAGAAGTGTTTGTTGACTGCATCGTGAACTCTTACCCCACGTAGCTGCAGTGTGTGTTAGGTTCCACCATAAATAACAACTCTGCTATCAAATTGTGCTTCTGTCTACTGTAACCAAAGTGGTCATTATAGACAAATGAATACAAATCTTTCTCTCTTGAAGTGATAGAAGGTTTTTCTGAGCTGAGGCCTTATTTGTAGAGGAAGTAGGTGCTGAAGAGAGGTTTGGTCTATCCCCTGGCCTGTCAGAAAAACTAGCAGTGAATAGAACTAAACAGCACTGCTACCCACAAATATCTGTGTAAAGCCACAATATCTCAAGTCTTTCCCTCCCTCCCCTCTTAACTCCCTTATCCCTCCCTTCTTTTATTGTGATGCCCTATACATGGAAAACTTCTGCCAAGTGATTTTTTTTCTCTTTTACTTGTAAAAAATATTTCCCTCCCCTTAACCCACAAACTAATTATATTTCCCCAGGCCTGCAAACAAATTGGCTATTTACCTTATTAATTATCTGAGTCATAATCTATGTTGTCTAATTAAATGTTTATATTTTCCTGTCTTAAATTTTAACTGCTGTATATTATACCATAAAAAAACAACATGTCAACAACTTACTGGTACAAAGACAGAAAGTTAATATGGCTCAATTAGGATAATTAATTACTGAAGATAGGCTGTATGCAATCCTTGGTTCAATTGACTTGATCTAATAGAATTCATATGCGATGTCACAGTTGAAAGGCTTGTGAAATACTGTGTTAACTAATTAACTACCTAATGCAGACTTTCAAAATCAGTTGTCTGAATTCAGATCTATATTGCAAAAGTGAGTCTTAAAACAGGATGATACATCAGGTTCCTATGGAAATTCTGTCTTTTAGTGGGTGGGGAAGCTTTTATAAAAATAAGTTCTGTATACCAAATTTTGTGTCTGATATTTTCATTTTAAACAAATCTCTAGTCTGTTTATAAATTATCTCAAAAATGATCATGTACTTAAAGTTTTTGAACCAAAACAAAACTTTTCGTTTACTTCAGAGATTTTCAAATTTAATAAGAATTCACTTTTAAATTTCTACAATTTAATTAATAAATTAAGGGTATGTATGGATATGTGTGCATTAATGTATGCATGTCCCTATGCATATGTATACATGCCAATTCTATACAACATTTACAATTTCTAATTCAAGTAGCTAAACATTGAAAACAATGTAACTATGATGAAAATGTTTTAAACTTAATTCCTATGCTTTTCCACAACAAAAACATATTTTTAAATTGAAGACATATGTTTATCACTTCCAAATACATTTAAATGGAAGTAAATACATTAGTCCAGAGGAAAGCAAAATGTTCTTCCCATGAAACATATTCATAGTCCTTTTTAATTGTTTTTGTTAGCAACAAAGAGAAGAGAAAATCCTACAGACATTTAAAACAAACAAGTCATAAACTACAATCAGTACAATTTTCGAAGCTTTGATTTGGCAAAACTTCTTCATGTTTTTTTAAAGGGCAGTCCTTCAGAATATGCATCTGGACATCGCCACCCCACATAGAGAAAATACAAACAAATGGGGATCTCACTGTGTGTGCTCACTTCTGGGGCGAACTCAAACACAGCAGGGGTTTCCATCTGCCTGCAAGCTGCCCTGGACAATTTGATTCACAAAGTTGTTTTCCTTCTGTAAAGGCACACTTAGCTAACCTCTGAAGAGAAATTTCTATGGTGATCAGAAGAAAGAGTAACAATACTATAACCAATGTACTAATTCTCAAATTGGTAATATGATTTAATTTTGAGAAAAAATACAAACATGAATAGATTATTGAGCAAAGAACCCAGAAAAAGCAAATAAAAGTTAATAATTTTTAAATGTTTGAAAACAATTTAAAACTTAATTTAATAGGAAAGCAAAATATTCATGTGATAAAGCAAACAACAAACATTTAGTAAACTCACACAATCCTTGAGAGCTTTGTAGACAAATACTCAGTACACTGCAGCACACACACACACACACACACACACACACACACACACTTCCTGTTCACAGTGGAAATATCACCCTTGTATTGAGTACCCAGTTTTATCCCATTGTTTTTGAAGACCAGGATGTGATTCACTGTAAAAATAGCTCTGTCCAGTATAAAGTGTCTGAACAAAAATAGTTTGTTGTTGTAGTATTCAGGAAAGTCTAAAATGTGTGTGTGTGTGTGTGTGTGTGCATGTGTGTGTGTGTGTGCATGTGTGTGTGTGTGTGTGCATGCGCGCACGCTCTCTGCAGCCACATAGAGTCTAAACAACCACTGTATATGTGTGTACTTTGCTTTGAAGAAATGTGTTAAGAACATAAAAGAAAATATTGCTTCTTGGCTATAATGGCTTTCCAAATTAAACAATAATCATTTCTATTCATAGTTAAACATGTTTTCTCATGTATATAATCATTTCAGTATTAATAGTATGCTTATATTTTTAGTAAACCTAAAATTTCATGTTTCTTCTTTTACTATGTATTACATTTTGTGTATTTTAGGTGAAGCTACATTCTAAACAGAATTATTTAAATAAAATAAAATATAATAAGATCATAAAAAAAACTAACACATTGGGGTTTTACAAAACAGATAAACAGAAGGAAAAGAGCCCAAAAATCAGAGACCCTTTTGTTTGCACACTCAGCCATCCCATAAAATCATTAAACTGAAAATCCTAATATATATGCGAGATCAAGGACAGTCTTTCTGCCTCCTCTTCCACAAGGCTGGCTCCATGAGCCCTGGGGAGAGGGCTTGATGGAGACTTCCCATTTAGGAACAACTGTTCCACTGCCTAGAGAGAACTTTTTAAAAGGAAAACAAATAAGTTAAATGGCAAAAAAAGACAAAGAAACAAAATGCTTATGAGCACCTGATTTGGGTGGTTGTTTTCCTTATTTGCTTTGCTTTATATGACACTATGCCTAGTTTGAAATGACAGGAACAGTTTTTATTAAAAGCTTTTTCTTTTACTTTTTTTTTTTTCTGAATCCAACAATAGAGGCAACGGTAAGTTGCCTTCGCATCTCATACCAGTAGTCATAAATTACCAGAAGTAAATCCTCAGCAGAGCCAACAACAACATAATCATGGAGGTATTGAAAAAGAAACATCCCATTTCAAGAAGTGGATTGTGTGTCGACTATGGCAAAATTCCCTGGGTGAGAGGCACGGGTGTAAAGTTTTTATGTTAAATACTTAACTCCTTCAATAAGATAATCCTGGGCTCCTCCAATCCTGCTTGCCTCCACACACCCCCAGCCTCTTCCCTCCACCCCACTTTGCAGGGAATTTTTCTCTTTAGTTCCCTACTGATGTATCAAAGTCTAAAAACAAGAAAGCAGCTATTGGAAGTGGGACAGACACTGCTATTTATTAGAACTGAGAGTTTCCCTTGCCATCGTATCTTTTCAAATGGTGATGAATATTCATTAAGCTAGAAAATAACTGGCCAGCTGCAAATCTTTGCAAGGTGTCTTAGATCCGTAAACCCAAAGGAAACAAAATCAATCCTGTTTATGGGCATCATGAAGAATGAAGGAAGAAGCTAACAAACACATTCCCAGGAAGGAATGCTCTACAAGTTTTAAAGGAACACATGCATTTAAATATACCTAAGTTTTTCTGACTTTTTTTTTTCTTTTCTTTCTTTTTTTTTTTTTTTTTTTTTTTTTGTTTTTACAAAAACCTACCTTGGAGTGTCGAAAAAGAGAAGTATCTATTTATCATACTAATCTTTAATTTGATCTCCCTTTATTTGTAGATAGGAATCTAGATAAATGCTAAAAAAAAAAAAAAAAAAAAAAAAATGGGAAGGAACAGTAGTGTTTGAAAGGTAGACCTGAGGCATGATGTGTTTGGTTTATGGTGAATTAGTCAGTAAACTGTATGTAGGGAAATCCTCCATTTTTCCTGAGACATCTGAAAGCTTCCCCAGAGAAAAGCTGCTGTATCCTGGAAACGTTCCTCTCCTTCAGGGCCCTTCTCTCCATTTCTCCATTTCCTGAACCCTGGGCTTGCTCTCCTGACTCTGCTTCCCAGTCCTATTACCACATATGCAACAACAAACAAGCAAACAAAACACCAAACCAAAAGTCAAGATTTGGGGCATTTATTTTCCCAAAAATGTCAGTCTAAGACTGAGAAATCATGACATAAAATAAATGTAGTAAATATTTAAACACTCCACCTCACACATTTAAAGGAATATGTGCACTTAGAAATTCCTGATTTCAATTTGTCTAATGTTGTCTTAGAATGGTAAAAGGTGGAAATATGGAATTATCACACTAAGCCTTAATTTCATTTGCCTTCTGCCAACTATAAAGCTCTAGACAAAGGCTAAAAGATGGAGGGAACAGAGTTTGTAAAAGTGACATTTGTTCTTGGTCATGAAGACTTGGTTAATTAAATGAATTGCCTATAGGAAAATCTTAGATTTTTTTTTCTCCCATGATACTAAAGAAAATTATTAACCACTTAAATGATATGTCTTAGTAAATTATCAGTTTATCTCACAGACTATGAAATTTTTCACATAGGACCCTTGTAGCTACAAACTGTAAGTTTGCCGGAAAATGGGGGAAAGAAGTGTGCACACACCATACACACACACACACACACACACACACACACACACACACACACACAAATGGAGTTCATTCTGTGTTGGCCAACTGTTCTTGGAAAGGCCTTGAAGTTCAGCTGATGTATCCTGTGACATTCCATTAGAGGAAACTGACCACTTGCCATTTTCAGTGATGGATTCTCTCTGGTCTTATTGGTGTTTGTTTGTTTGTTTTGATTTTCATTTTTTCTTTGTTTTGTTTTTCACAGAAAGAGAGGGGAAACCTACTGAAGGAGGAGGACAGGATCTGGGAAGGGTTGGGAGAAAAGCAAAACATGATCAAAATATATTGAATGAGAAACAATTTGAATATTATTGTCCATAGAGAAATACTTTCCCTTAAGGTTCAGATGATAAAAATAACAACTCTGTACCTTCTGCCATTTAGGTTATGTGTTATGTGTCAAGGCTAGAATATGAAAAATTACTGTGTAAATTTTATTTGTTTTGCATTTTATGTGTATGGGTATTTTACCTGTGTGCCACCTGCATTCCTGGTGCCTCTGGATCCAGACAAGATCATCAATGGAATGGAAGTGCAGGTGGCTGTGAACAACCCTGTGGGTGCTGGGAATGGAATTTAGATCCTCTGGAAGAGCAGCCAGTGCTCTTAACCATTGAGCCATCTCTCCTGACCTAGCAGAACACTTCAGTGCACTTTAGTAACTGAAAAAAAATGGAAGAACTTTCATTTTGAGTCTATGAAGTAATGATAGGAACAGAACTTGCCAATAACACTGAACTTGGGAAAGTTGAACAGATTCTCATGTTGTGTTTTGTCTAATACTTATTTGTACTCTATTAACTATGGGGCAAAAATCCAAATTCTGTCTGTCATGATTTTATTCTACCAGTATCCATTTATGCAAGCAACTTTGTAAGAATTGCAAATTTTCTCTTTTTTTTTATTTATTTTAGAAACAACCATATTTACATATCAATCCCAGTTCTCTTTCCCTCCCATCATTCCATAACCCCCACTGGTTCCCCCCATGCCATACCCCATACAACCCCCAAGGAGGATGATGCCTTCCATAAGGGATCATCAAAGTCTGTCACATCATCTAGGGGAGGGCCTAGGCCCTCCTCTATGTATCCACAGCTAAGCACTGAGCCCTATTCCTGGAATCCAGTTGTAGAGAGGGAGGAATGATGAGCAAAGGGGTCAAGACCCTACTGGAGAAACCCACAGAAATAGCAGACCTGACCAAGTGAGAGCATATAAACCCTAGTCATAAAAGTGGGAACCAGCAAAATTTCTTAATGTGGTTACTTATGCATCCATAAAGTGATAAATTCAAAATTTTTAAGTTATTATAAGGAATAAACATCAATGAACTAAAACTTATAAAAACTGATTATAATGAAGTATAAACCACATATCTCATCACCTTTAGAATATTTTTAAAAATTCAAGAATGATTCATTTTATTCTAATTTTCTTGACATGATAACAGGGAAGTGAAGGTTGCCTTCTCTTCCTTTTGTATTTGTATGATATTCATACTTAGGTTGGGTCACACTTCAAATATCTAAAATTAGACATTCTTTCAGTTTTATAGGATTTCAGTGCTGGATGATAAAATATCCCTGGCTGTAATGGAATGTGTCTATATATAGTTCTACCTAGATAAGAATTCAGACTAGAGGATCTATTGAACTTGAAATTCTAGATCAACCTAAGCAACATGGCAGGCTGTCTTAGAAAAATAAAAGCATAATAAAACGACTCAAATCAAACTAAAAATCTAGAAAATATTGTTGTCTGTGTGTTTAATACAACTGCTCATTGTTTTCTAATGCCCTTACTTTCCTCTATTCCCCCAAAAATCATAAATTGTAAATATAATACTACAGTCACATTCAATCTAAGTATATAAATGCATGTCAAGTTTTGTAAAGTAAATGTGGCTTCTTATTTTTTTATAATTTCTGATTTGTTTTACATGTTGAACATTTTTCTAGCCTACATCTAGGTAAGCTACTAAAACCATGATGGGAGCAATAGGTCAAATTTTTAATTGCTCAATATCAGAAGGTCTAATTGCACAGGTTCCAGAGATGCAATACTGTCCTGTTGCATTCTGTATCATTTTTCTTAATGCAAACAACTTTGACAGCTGCCTAACTACACTATCTTAACTACTGATAAAATAATCATAATATCACACTCTTTTCATGATGTCATTGTGATTATGAGTAGAGTTAAAAAATACAAAGTACCTACATGGTCCTGGTATATAGATGTACCACTCATAATAGCAGCTATTATAATTATCATATTATTATATCTGAAAAGAAGATATATATGGAACTTGTATCTGACTCCAAATTCTGAAATTCTAGCAAATATAAACACAAGGCCTATAATGAATATATTCTCCGAGAAGCCACAATAAACTTGTTTAGGGAAGTACATGGTAGCTGTACACTAAACATTATCATTTTATTTATAGAATTTACTAATTGATTGTTTTCATAAATAATAATAAACTTATTTTAATTTTAACCCAGCATAGTACTAAGATATGAGTTGCCAAGAAATTCCAGTGTTTAGAATGTACTTAGAAACTGCCAGCCTTGTAAAGTAGTAGTAGTAAGTTCTTTTCTAAGACCCATGGCTTCACCAGCCCTGGGTAGTTGACTAGTACCAGGAATTATTTCACTACTGTTGAGTAGGATTTATATTAAATTAAACAATTTTGGGGCATCACCAGTGTGAGTACCACTATTGCATATTTTGGGGTATCTTGCCATGCTGGTGGCCATTGTGCGGTTCATAGGCATAACAGCTTTACAGAACTAATGACTGTTTTCCTCCCTTGGCAGCTTTGTCTACATCTTCTAGTACTATGGAAGCAAGAGCAAAAGAAGGAGACTATCTTGCTAAATACAGCTTGAATCTCCTGAGTCCTACATCCAAAGTGTGCAATGTCTTAAGCAATAGGAACTTACTTTCAACCTCTGAAAGGCAACCAAAGGCATCAGCAATTACCTATATTGTTTTGGGAGTCTATCATAATGGTAGTTTTTCATGCCAGCTACTGGGATTTTTGTTAAATAGTTTATAGATCTTTGGGGGAGAATTGTCAGCCCAAATGACATCACACACACACACACACACACACACACACACACACACACACACACGCACACGGGCTTGACATTAAATTTGAAGAAAAAGAGGCCATCAATTTGAAAGAAAGTGAGAGTATATGAGATGAGTTGGAAGGAGAGAAGGGCAGGATAAAGTGATGGAATATGATTTTAATTAAGATTATTTTAAGTGTAAATTAAAAATTCTAATTTTACCACTAGAGCAGAGCAGTCCATCAGCTTTTATTGAAGAGAGCATCTTAATGGCTCTACTGGGTCCCATCTGAGACAAGCACTAACTCTGCTTTTTCCTAGTGTCATGAACTTGGGTAAGTCGCAAAAGTTCTGTGAATCTCAGTTTTCTAATATGCAAGATGGAAGCATTATACTTATCTAAAACTGTGTTATGAAGAGCAGAAAATACACTTTTAGAACTTAATATTCTATTTAGACTATAAGTAACACTAATGGGGGCATTAAGATATCCATCTGTTTCTAACTGTTAAATAATATATTTGATATTGTTTTGACTTCATTTTCTCTTCTTGCTCTTAAATGGTCACTTCTTTTCCAAGTCAACTCAGATGCAGACATGTGATCATAGAAACATCGATGACACAGGTTCACTGTATATATATATATATATATATATATATATATATATATACATACATGTATTACTTTAAAGGAAGATTAATAAATCCTCTTTTGTGACTGTTATCGATATTCAAACTTCAACCATCTGTTTTCCTTTAAATGTTCTCTGACTGTCCCTTTCTTTGTATGACTTCAACCATCTTCTTTCCAGGCCCTTGGGCATGAAACTCTATTCTTTCTCATTGCCTCCCTTTCTCAGTCTTTTCATAATCAAAGTCTTGCAAAATATCTTCATGAAGGGAAATTGATTTCATTTGTCTTCTCTTATCTGTCCTATTGTAGCCGAGTCCCTAGTGAGAGCATTAGTCACATTATCCAAGTGGCTTTTTTTCCCACCCATCAACTGAAACAAAAACCTGCTCCACTCAATCTCCAGATTCTCTTGTATTTGAAATTTGAAATTTGTTGTTGAGAGTCTCAGATTTCTCAGCTTCTCCCTCATCTTTTTCTGCATCACTGCATTCCCCCTTTTGATGACAATCCTTATAAATTCAATAATTTGAAGAATTATTTAAATTGTTAGCCATTTGCACCAGCAATATCATATAATGTAGTTTAATTTATATACTTGAATTAATATTTTTTGAAGTAAGGTGACAAAAAAATAAATTTTATTTTTTTGGAAAATTCTAATTCAAAGCACAAAGCCATTATCACATTATTTAAACTTGTCTCAGAAACTGCTAAACTATCTTGTGTATGTAGATTTATAATGATACAAACATCATAGTGTTCACACACAACATCACACTATTTTAGTACACAAGAAATACCACATGTACACAAGGAAAGATATTTTCTAGCTACAGATGTGTTTGTTTAACTTGTTGGACAAACAGTGGCTGGGAAAGTGCAATTCATTCTGTGATTTCTTTAAAGTTTGGAAGAATTCCAATTTGATGAAACAAGAAACTAAGGGAGGGAAGGCGTAGGAAAATGTATTTGCTCTTGGCTCCATCTTCAATGCCGATCTTAATTTTTAATCTAACAAAACTACAAACTTGTGACGTTTAAAGTTGGACAAAGTTCACACACTTAGTAAAAGGTAATTATAACTGTTGTCACCAAGCCAATATAACAACATGCCAATTGTGACTAGCCAAGAAGCCTGGAAGTCAAAAACTGCCTTATATTTATTTATTCTTTCGTGTTGGCTGTTTATCAGGAAGTGACTTCAGTAGAAAGGAGCTGCAAATAATTTATTAAATAAACTCACAAAACCCTGGTACATGAGCTCCATTAAGAAGCTTCACCTTCAAAATATTTGCATGTAAGTGTTTATTGTATTTGATTTGACTATTAGTGTTTCCAGTGATTTGTGAAAATGAGACCATGACAAGGGCGAATTTGATCCATAATTTCTTCATGTTTTTGAAACACAATATTTCTCTCTGTCTAGTATCCTACAGGAAGTGATGAATATGTGAATGTGTTTATGTGTATGTGTGTTTGTGAATGTGTATCCATATATACATATTGTATAATTTTAAGTTTAATTTTCTTCCAGTAGTAATTGCAACATATAAACAGAACGCAAATTACAATTTTAGGCTATACCAAATTCATGTATACCAAAGATCATGTAAATAAAAAGTAGCCTGATTGAGATATGTTTGGTCAATGGGTCTAAGGTTGAAGCTAGCAAAAGTAATAAGGTCTGGTATTTTACTACCACACAGTAAGCGAAAATGCATTGTATATACCAAAACAGCTAGAAGAAAACATGTTGAATGTACTCACCAGAAAGAAATAAAGATTAAACTGATAATGTACTAATTGGTCTTAATTGATCATTGCCCAAGTTATATGTATGAATCAGAACCTATTGAATCAGAAAGTGTTTACAACTACCTTTCTCTACTGCCCATTCTGTATTTCCTCCACCTCAGCAAGAGTCTTGACTCTTTCCTGGAGGAGAGACCCATACTTTCATTCCTGACAGGCCCATGCCCTTTGTCATCCTGCTGGATTAGGTTTTAGTTTCCCATTGACTTTAATTGCAGGACATGGCAGCACCAAGAGATGCCCTAAAGGATCTTCTGCACTCTAGACATGACCTTCCTCGCCCCTATTATGGAGAAGCAATTCAGTTTCCCATCAGTAATCTGGATCAATCACCGCTCATAACACTGTTATTCCTTCCTTAGCCTGTTGATTTAATGTTATCAAAAGCCCATTAGCCAGGGGAATGTCTGAGTTGCAGTTCAATGGAATGGTTGCTGTGTCTCCTAGCTTGAGCTCCCACACCACCACCATCTCTGGAACCAAAACTTCTAGGCCAGCAGAACTTAAGGTCAAGGGAACAGGAAGCAAATTTTTTTTCCTAATGGATGTCTAGGGTTTATAATGAGTGGAACTATTCAATTTTCTACTCCTTAATTGCTGGACTCATGAATCCTGGCTATGGAAGAAACTACCATACACTGGATGCTGATTCAAAGCTTATACCACCTTCTGGAGAACCCTGCCCCAGCCCACCAGGCTGCTGCCACCTAATTGATACTGCAACTGTGCCAAAAGGCCATTCCATCTTTCTATCATATAGCTGCTTCAGCATGGTGAGAAACATGGTAAGACCAGTGGATTCCATAATCATGGACCCATTGTCGCACCTCTCTGGCTATGAAGTGAGTTCCTTGATCAGAAGCAATACTGTGTGGACTACCATGTCTATGGATAGGACACTCCGTAAGTCCATATATGGTGTTTTTGGCTGAAACATTACATACAAGAACAGCAAATCTATAACAGAATAAGTATCCACTCTAATAAGGACAAAGTGTTGTCCTTTCTGCAAGGGAAAGTCAACCTGCCACCAGGTCGCTAGCTGGTCACCCCAGGGAATGGTACCATATCTGAGGTTCAGTTTTGATCTCTGCTGTTGGCAGATCTGGCACTCAGCAGCAACTGTAGCCAAGTCATCCTTAGTGAGTGTAAATCCATGTTGTCAAACCCAAGAAAAGCCCCATCTTTGTCACCATGGCAACATTGTTCATGGAACCATTGTTCAATGACAAGAATGGCTGGAGAAAGAAGTTGACTGTGCACCGAGTGGGTCACTTTATGTACTTGATTATTAACTCCTTCTCAGCTGAAGTCACTTCATGAAAATTTGTGTGAGACACAGGTATCTTCACATCTTTACCCACCAGGAGAGGCCTATCCACATCCTTCTTCCACAGATGTCTCTCTCACCAATTTTCTAATCGTGTTCTTTCCAAGTCCCTGAACATCCAGGCAATCCATTGACGACAGTCTGTGAATCAATGAACAACTGCACTTCTGGCCATTTCTTCTTCCAAACAAAATGTACAATAATACCCAAAGTTCTGCCCACTTTGAATATTTCCCTTCACCTGTGTCTTTCAGCATTGTACCATAAAAGAATTGTAATGTTGCATCTTTCCACTTCCAGGTGGAACCTTCAAAATGTGCAGAAACCAGGTTATGATCTTATTTCTCAGTCAACTGATCATAGGGAATACCCCATGAGGCTATGGGTACATGCTTGGCAGTAGAGGGCATTGTAACACGAGTAGAACTCATAGGCATTTGGGAGACTTTTTCATGTAACTGGCTTGTGACTTCGGAACCTGCCCTGCCCTAATCATGTATACACCACTTCCATTTGATAATGAATTGATGCTGTGTGCATCCTACTTTATGACTTGGAGGGTCAGGGTTAGTGGTTAGCTCATGATGGGCAGCTCATGTCTCATGGTATGTTGGTGACCCATTTTCAAACATGCAGTTTCCATTAAGGCCCAGTAACAGGCCAAGAGTTATTTTTCAAAGAGAGAATAGTTGTCTGCAGATGATGATAGAGCCTTGCTCCAACATCCCAAAGTTTTTTTTTCTGTGATTCACCTATAAGGGTCTGCCAAAGGCTCTAAGAGGCATCCCCATCTGTCACTGACACCTCAAGTGTCACCAGAGACACCTGTTGGGTCTGTTGAATCATTTAAACCAAAAGGTAGAGCAGCCTGCAGAACAGCCTCCACCTGTTGAAGAGCCTTCTCCTCTTCCAGGCCCCACACAAAGTTATCAGCTTTCTAAGTCACTTGGTGTCTTACCTTGAGACAAAACTGAAAAGATATAATGCTAGTGTTGTCAAATGAAAACAAATTGATTCTGGTGGTCCTTATGGACATGTACCAAGAAAAAAGGCATTGGATAGACCAAGAGATGCATACCATGTACTAGATATGTTAATCTCCTCAAGTAAGGACACCACACCTGGTACAGCAGATGTAATCCGTGTCACTACTTGATTGAGCTTTTAATAGTGAACTCTCATTCTCCATTATCCACTTGTTAAAAGGAAATGTGGGCCCTTCCTCAGCTGCTGCCAAGGGGCTCAGTCCTTCCGAGGAAGATAAGGCCACAATGACGAAGCCCTCATTTCATCTGGCTAATAGGACCATGCCAGCAGTCCACAACATGGCCTCCATCTATGAGCTCACCTGCATCTGCCCTGTCCTCATCCAGCACAAAGATGAGGTGATCAAGAAGAACAAGATCTATGTTCTCATTAAAGCAGCTGGTGTCAATGTTGACCCTTTCTGGCCTTGTTTGAAAAGGCCCTGGCCAATGTCAACATTGAGATCCAGCAGCTGGAGCTACACCATCAGGGGATCCTACCCCCTCTACCACTGCTGCCCGAGCTGGGGAGAAGAAAGTAGATGCAAAGAAGACTCTGAGGAGTCTGATGACACAAGCTTTGGTCTTTTTGACTAAACCTCTTTTGTTAACTTGTCCAGTAAAAAAAATGACCCTGTTAAATAGTAATAATAATAAAGGAGATGTGGTAGGATTCACCGCCCATGTATCATTCAAGTCCTTGGTGGTGGCACTAATTTCTCCACTTCCTCCAGGGATGTGATACTGTTTTTAGTCACTATTTTCCTTGGTAAAGACAACTTTTGAGAGTTATCACTTAGCTTTTCCAACCATAATAGCCCTCACTACACAAGTCACAAAACTTATGTGAGAATTCTGCACACATATATGTGTGTGTGTGCATATATATTGCAGGATCTACTGTCCATCAGACTTCAGCCAAAACTCCATTAATCATCTGACTTCCATAGGTCCCTACTTTAACTGGAATTTGACAATGTTTCTCCTTCAGAGAAAATTCACTGCAGATTTAGCAGACAACAACAGATGAATTTCTTCAATCAAAAGTAGAAAAGGCAATATTACAAGGGATGGGGTGAATACATCTTCTGAGGGTGTAGAGACTGTTTCTTCAGGTGATATAAATCCCTGATAATCTGAGGTTTCAAAGCTCCAAGCTACAACAGGATCCTCCCACATATCCCCACCCTAAGTTACCAAATTCTACTCTCTACCCATCAGTGCCCTCACTTTAACCACTGATTCCCTCTGACGTTGGGACTTGAATTTTTGCTGTAATTCAGCTGGTCTTATAATGAGGGCTTTGGTTTGATTTTCCTCAGTTGAGCTCTGTAACTGTTGGAGAGAAGATTCTCTTCCAAGGCACACTTAGAAATCTTTAGACTGCCCCTGTACATTTGGAGCCACTCAATTTTATTACTGAGTTCATGTTTGCACAAATTGTCAAAGTTTTATATACAGAGTCACCAAATCCATTGCCCTCACAACTGATCAAAATTGATAGCTCAGGATAATCAAATGCATTTTGATTTTGCAAAATAGGTCACACCAGATTTTCAGTACAATCTGAATTTCCAGGTGAGGCTTCAAAAACTGTAGGTGTTGGCAAATTGGAAAGCCTATTCCAGACACTTAAAAAATCAGCCTCATACTTCTGTTGCTATAGAACCACTTCTGCTCTGGTACCAAAATCTTTATTAATCAGGAATCTCTCTCAAAGAACAAAACAGAGAGAGAGAGAGAGAGAGAGAGAGAGAGAGAGAGAGAGAGAGAGAGAATACACACACTTATAGACTTATAGGCTATGGTCCATCTAGTCCAACAATAGCTGTCTAACAGTGAAGGTACAATAGTTGTTCAGTCCATAAGGTTGGATGTCTCAGCTACTCTCAGTATATGCTGAAATCTTGAAGAACTAGCCTCTAATGTCAGTGAAGGAATGGGCCTGCTAGGGAGAGTGAGAGCAAGCAGGTAAATAGACCTCTTTCTTTCCAAATGGTACTCTCCATTCTGTTCCTCTCCTTTTTCAGTGTTTAGTAGGTATACCATTGATTGCAGTAAGGAAAAAAGTGTGAAAAACAGGGTTCCTAAAATCTGGCCTTAAATAAACCTCTGCTCTCAACTCATGTCTCAGTTTAACCTATCCCCTTTTCCACTGCCTCAGTTGATTCTGTCAAATTCATCATTTGGAACATTGCTTCTCCGTGTCCATGAGCCTGCTCAACGTTCCTACTCACAATCCTGCACAACTGGACACAGTATGATCCAGCCTTCATCTTCTGAAAACATCCATTCACTTCTTGTTGTCCTTTGTATTTTGTATTTCCTGTTGCTACCAGGCACCCAGGTAAGCAATTGATTCCCAAAACTCCTTCAGTATAGGCTTGCTTCCAGAACCCATTACTTTGAACCTGTGGCTTCATGCAGAGGTCTGCACCATGCAAACCTGTGATTCTTCCAGGTTTGTCCATGATTTTTATCAGCTTTGTTAAAACTTGGTATATCTACCACTTCAATGGATGGATGAAGTCTTTTCCCATTCCAGATGCATACGCTGAAATTTCTTTTATCCAAAACTGAAAGGACAGGAAATTGGGAGGAAATATTCGATAACTAAACAAGGCACTACTAATGTTGTTTTCAGAGCTATACTCTCCTTTTCTGGCCTTTCATGTGAAATAGAACAATATCAAAGGAATGAAATGATTATGTGTTATCATTTGCCATTTAGTACCTGATAACCTCCCATGGATTTATGAAAAAAGGTAGTTTCTTTTTTTTTTTTTTTTTTTTTTTTTTTTTTTTTTTTTTGACTGTACTAGAATAAATCTTGGAGTGTCTTTGGAGAGCTTGGATGTTAAAAAGGATTTTGTTTATTTTGACACAAGGAAAACTAAAACATCATTTTACAGTTTAGCATCAGGCCGAGCTGTGCTTCAGTCATTCCCTACTATGCTTTTATTGCCTAAGAAATGCATAAGCAAATCAAATAACGGACTTAACAATGAGATGCCTTAGGCACTATCCTTTGAGAAATCAAAGTGGTTTTATATTCAAGTTTCTCAAATCCTAAATGTCTGTAGTTAAATTTGGCAGAACTTACCATTTTTTCTAAGTCTGTTTTGATTGTTGCTTTTTCTATATATTTAGCAATATAGCTATCCCCTGACCTCTAGCACAGTGGTTCTCAACCTGTGGGTTGCGACCCCTTTGAGGATCAAACAACCTTTTCATAGGGGGGGTCACTTAAGACCATCAGAAAACACGGGTATTTACATTATGGTTAATAACAATAGTAAAATTACAGTTATGAAGTAGCAACAAAAATAATTTTATAATGGGAGGGGTCACCACAGCATGAGGAACAGTATTAAAGGGTTGCAGCATTAGGAAGGTTGAGAACCACTGCTCCAGCAACTGCCCAGTGTCTTGAGAATATTTTGAAGTATTCAAATTTCCTTTCATCTACTATATATTTATGCTTTCTCCTCATAATTTTCTTATTTTAGGGCTCTCTATATTCAGTCAAATATTCCCCTTTTAAGATGTGGTCTTACACTACCTTGATAGTGGACTTATGGACCTCCAGAGTGCTTGGGTTGTAGACCTGCACCACCACACTTGGCTTCTTTATTTATTATGTAGCTAAGCTTAAATGGCAAGGATATAGATATAGATATAGATATAGATATAGATAGATATAGATATATTCACAAGATTCACAAGAATGGAATGATGCTAGAATTCTCAGCAGGATATGAACTTCTAGAACTTAAGTAGAGAATATAATATATACTAATTTCCTATTGCACTAATTATTTTACTTTTATCTTCATATTTTGTTTTTCCTTTTTCCTAGGAAATATTGATAATTTTATAATTTAATCTATTAATATTCAGAACAATAATTCACAAGCTAATAATAATATAAAATCCAGTCACTGGAGAGAAGAAAGACTGTAAGACAAGAGTTTATCACCACATGATATTCTCATACACTTTGGGATGAGAAGAGATAGATATGCCCAAGAGACAAAGAAAAACTAATCTAATTTGAAGCAGAACTAACTGAATTATGAGTGGGAAAACAAACTTAGAATTTAAATTGAGTATAGATGTAAAGATAAGTTCATTGTTCATCAGAGTACACTAATATGTACTTAATGGAATTCAAGGTTTTTCTATCTTAGATTTCTAGTGTCCCAGATAATAACAAGAGGAATAGAATGGATCTCTGATGTCATAATGGATCACCCATCAATCAAGCACAGGTGAGACTTCACATGCACAGTACGCCAGAGACAATGACTGATTTACTCTGGATTGAATCCTTCAATGTGGTATCCTAACTCCTTCTATATCTCTCTCCTGGATTGATGTAAAATGCATTTATTCTTGAAATTTTGCTACTATCTCTATTTATACTGTTGTCAACATGAGAAGAGACCAGCCTTTCAAAGCATAGGCCTCTCTGCAAATATATTACCCTCTTTAGAAAATGTAAGCAATTTTAGCATTCTTGTATAGGTATGATCTCTAAATCTTGCCACATTAACCCTTGTTAACAGGACAATAACAACTAAACCACTCCAGGCCTTGATGGTAAGAATTGCTTATTCTTTTAAGCAATGCTGTTACAATAACATTCAAGATGTACCTGGATCACGTACACTAGCGGCACCTGAGAACTTTCTACTCCAAGATCTCAGGTTCACCTAGACCGACAAAATGAGTAGTTGGTTTCCTGAGGCTCTGCTAGCCATCCATTGCTCTTCTGAACTAGGCTCTTCATTGTTTCATTGTCTTGATCCCTCTTCTTTGGCAGTATGGTGAAGCCCAGGCACTTTCGTCAGGATCATATTTTTATATGACCAAAATAGGAAACAAGTTATATTGAAATATTAATAACAAATGTGTGATAGAGCACCACCCCTGCTCCTTTGTAACACAGTTGCTACGTGAACCACTTTAATGACTGCCATTGTTTTGAAATGTTGATGGTCAAAAGTTTTTCTAGATGGATGTCTGTGATGACTCTGAGAGCACCACATCTGTGATTTGTACAAATGATAAACTAACCAATACTGATACATCTGTAGTTTATTAGTTTGTGACTATATTCAGTGGGAAGAAATCTTACAATTTAACCAGTTAAGGAAAAAAATGGTGTAAATTTTCTTTACATCCAAGTTCGTGAACTATGGTTTCTATCAGTTCCTAAGGGGTAGGGGTACCATACATACATAGTTATCAATCCATGTAAAAGATGCTTCCCTTGCAATCTGGTAAATGTGGTTCGCTATGATGTAACAAAAGAGAAATGATGTCAATCAAGTGTTTCCTGGAAGGTGTGGAATCTTCCACCTACCTCCCTGTGGGGCAGCTACAATAGTTACATCACAGCTGATTAAGCATTTCATTGGAAATCACCAGCAGTCCTTCAGTTTCCTGCTTCTGCATTCAAAGTCTTATTCCCTCTAGTTCCAAATCTCTTTGTACGTGCTTTGCAAATCTTTGCTTGTTGATTTATGCATTCGTCAACACCTTTGAATTCCTTAGAACCTCTCAGAAATGGCATATTTCAGGGCATTCCTTTTTGTTATTGCAACCAACCCCCATTTGAGGAAATGGATAGTTGAAGATGACAAAAACAAGTCAAGGTCAGAGGGCAGTTCAGGGTCATCACTTCCACCCTGGTTCTATGCGCTGGCCTTGCTAGCTATGGCTCCAAAAGGCAAGGAGCCAAGCAGACCCGGCTGCCATGTGTGATAGCTGGATGATGGTATCAAATGAATGAATGGGTCAGAAAAGGGTTTCTTTCAAGTCAGCTACTGTGGACAGACTCTTCCAACAGGAAATAACAGAGTAGAAAGGGATGAACTACTTTCAATGTGAAAACAAAGAGACAATAGACCAAGGAAAAGGATGTGCCTATACTTGTGGCATTGTACAGTAGCAATCCCCCCTCCTCCCCCTTTTGTCAATTCCTTCTTCCAGAAGCTACTTTAAAACTACATTTTTATTCTTCCTGATCTTTTTGTTCTTCAGATACTTTTCCTCACACTCTAGTTATTAAGGGGCAGTAAGAACTCCTTTAGATTGCTTTATTATATTTTCTTCTATCTTGTTTCCTGTCTGTATGCACTGATTAGAACCTAAAGTGGGCACTAGCTAGTCTTAATGATTTGGCGACAGTGTAACATGAACTAAAACCTTCAAAAGCTCACTATTAGTTACCAATTAAGGACTACATTTCCTTTACAGATTTAGATAGAGTTTTGTTAGATGAGAAAAATAAAACAGCTGCGAATTAATGTATCTACCATGTGTGAAGCTCTCATTGCACGGAACAGGCTGTATAAGCCAAGAAAGAAGGTAATACAAGGGGCTGAATGGTGAGCATATGAGAAAAGAGAGCTAGGATTTGAAGATGACACAGCTGTAAAGGAGCCAGAAACCAACCATGATCAGGTGAACAGCAACCAGACTGTGCTTCAGGGGCACCTGTTGAGTTTCTGCAAAATCAGTTCTAGCAGGAATCAACTCTTTGTTTGTGTTGCATGGCATGCTGAGAGCTGCCCATCAGTGTTTGCTACAGGAGGCAGATATATGATGGACAAGTTTGAAACAAACCTAAGTACATCTTTATAGGAGAAAGAAGGAGAGGAATTGAATTTTACATCTGCTTTTGTAAGTTATATGTGATACCCACCTCTGGAGAGTAGGACAAAGGCAGAGAGAAGGTTTTGCCTAGTTACCAAATAGGAGAGTGAAGGATCACTACACTTTGGGTAAGGCAAATCTTCTTCTGGGTAATTAATAAAAGGGGGCAAATAAACTTTGACGTTTAATATAAAGCTTAAGAGTGAAACATGCATTTCCTGTTTTAATGTGAGGAAAGAGTCTGAAATGATCTTTGAAAGAGCAGCGCAGCTAGACTTTAAAATGCAACCATGGAAGAAGCACGTGATTTCTGCATGGACTCTCTTGCAATTTTACTTAACAAGTGACACATAATTAGCTATTTTAGAGACTTTGCTAAGATTCACAGGTGTAATAATTGAACAGTAGAATGATAAAATAGTAAAATAGTAGCTGCTAGGAATTATTATATTTGACCTATTGAAAGCAACATGTGTGAGGTTGATAATATGTAACATATTATTATAATGAATATATATAATGAAATATACATATTAGAGGCCTGAAAGACCTATGGATTAAATAAAAGAATATTTAAATATTTAATGTTCTTTTCAACCTGGGATAAGAAAGAATTAGTAGAACTAAGTATGGGAATAGATATGCTTTGTGAAACCAAGATACTATTAACTAACATATACATTCAGGCTCTTCCTTAGTACAAATATCTCAGGCAAGAGTCTAAATATATGCCTACATATTAGATAGATGTCAAGTATATAAATAAAGCTACTAGGTAATTCAGTAAGTTCATATTTTCCCCTTTGAATATCATTTTAACACCCTATTTGAATTCTTAGAAAGCTCAAAATCCTTGGAGACTTGTATATAATTATGCTAGTTTAGGAATAAGCTACCCTCTAGCCTTTGGAAAGTCTCTTTGTTCATTCTCGGGTCATTCATGAAAACTAAGAAGTCATAGAAGATGTACAACCCACCTCCAGAAAGGAAAATTCAGCTTAAAGTTCACATCGCATCTGTATAAGCAAAGGCCACTGGGTTGGAACATTTGGAGTCTGGTTGTCCAAGCTATGCTCACAAGTTCAGATGTAAGCTCTAAGGAGAACTGTTTCCTTGACTCTGATCACTTCTCATCATGGGAAGAAATACCAAGCCAAAGCAAGCCCAATGTTGAGAGCAGCAAGTGCAAAAACAAAAGCCAAGGTCACTCTCTATTTTTCTTCCCATGCATCTAATGGTAGAACTACAAATGCTGAACCAAGATTGATGCTTGGGCTGAAATGAAACACATATAAATTCTTAAACTAGAATATATTCAGTTCAGCCTGAATTTAGTGAGCATGTGTTAATCATAGAACAGAAACAATTGCAGTCTAAAAATGACCTGGGCATGTAGTCCTGGATCATCAGGAATTATATTGTGTAACAAAAATAAAATAATAACAATAATGATAATAATATGCATATAGAAAAATATGAAGCAAAGCAAAAAAAAAAAAAAGAAGAAGAAGGGAATCCCTAGATTACTGGGATGCAATTAATCCTTTATTCATTGAGCATATCTTCCTTTTGTAGCCTGGATATGTAGTCGGAAGCATGCAGCTTATGACGCTCTTGGCACTCGATAGATGGAGGCTCAGGACTACACAGGTACAAGTTGTGCACATGCTCCCCATAGGACAACACGAGTCACAAGTGGCTATGCCTTTGCTGTTTGTTCTGTTTTCATCCTTTCATGCTGAGAGCTGAGGTAAATGTTTACAAACTTTTGGAAACTAGCATATTAATTTTGATCCAAGGGATGGGTTGTTTCTGGGTCAACTGAGGGATATTTGAAATGGTCTCCAGTTGGAACACAAACTATTTCATTTTGTAATTATGAGAGATAAAACCAGATTTAATTCAACAACTTTTTTTAATTGCTGTAAACTGTGTTGTAAATTTATTCGTGTAGTTTGAATTGGAGTTTTCATAGGTTCAAAACAAAGTAGCATTGTGCAAAGTTTTTCATGTTTACAAGGAACTCTTACTCACTGTCCTGGCAGTGCACACTGTCATAGTAGCATTGTGAAAATCAGTATGGAGGATTCTCAAAACATTAAATGCAGGATGTCCATGTGTGCCAGCTGTACCACTCCTGATGCATGGACAAAAGGCTCTACATCTTATCACAGAGGTACTCATGCATCCACGTTTCTTAAGGTATTTTTAACAGTAAGGAAATGGAACCACCTAGATGTTCACCAACAGATAAATGAATAAAGAAAATATAGTATATGTATACAACTGAATTTTATTCTGTAATAAAGAAAAGCAAAATAATGAAAAGAGATTGATGAACACAGAAATAAGGGAGATTGATGGGACTAGAAAGTATTACATTGAGAGGGTAACCAAAATTCATAGACAAAACCATGTAATCCATTTTATGCACAAATCTCAGCTTTTAATGTCTATATATGTGTGCAAAAATAAGGGTGAGTGTGGATATAACCAAGAAACTAACAAGGAGGTTGGGAGAGGAAAAAAGAAGTATCCAGGAAGGGGGACAATAGCACATTTGTGACATGAAAACAGAAAAGAGGATAGGACACAAGGGTGGGGTGGGGCAGGAATGTATGTAAGAATATTGGGGTGGGTAATTAAAATTTTATTTTAAAATTAAACCTACCACTGTGTAATTAAAAAGTAAGCTGAAACATGTTAGATTGTCAGATAGCATATTATTGGTAAAAAAAAATCTGTCTAGAGGAATTCCATTTCATACTATAATATTCCCACTTCTGGACTAGTATATGCTTAAAACAGTTGGTAGACTTAAATGTGTTTCCTAATGTAATAAGGCAATCTCAGCTGTAACAATGTTAACTTCACTTTGTGTCTGTATTAGCATTTGTTATTTGGCATCACACTCAGAGATTTGTGTGTTACAAATGGTTAACTTCAGAGGTAATAGTTTCAAATTGGGTTGAGCAGTATGTGATCTGCCTAATTGGCTCTGTTATATTTTAACCTTTTGCCACTGAATAGTTCAAAATACAATGAGGAGTATTTTTGCTAAATGTAAGCATTTCTCCCTTATGTAAGCCTTATGTTATTTTTTACTCTATATCAATATTAGTATATTATTTTGATGCCTATATCTTCTAGGTGTGTAGTGTAATTGTATTTACTGTTTTGCTTATTTTTAATCAATAAATACATTGTAATTCACATTCTTAAACATAATATTTTGTATTTCACTTGTAGCTTTACATTCTCAAACATATATAGTATTTTAGACTCTCCTTCATATAATTATGATATATTACTGGTTCCATCATTAGTTATTGAGTTAAACAAAATCTTTGACACATTGAAGTTTTATTGTATGAGGTTATGATCATGTTTTTTTTCTAAAATACTTTTTTATTCTTATTATTTCTAGTATTTAGTACAAACCAACACATTGACATGGGTGCAGAAGGGGAAAAATTCTCTAAAAATGTTCTATATGACAGGAAATTTTCTTACAGTAGGAGAATCTGTGCATGTTATAGTTTTAGCATGGGAACCAAATTCATATCTTTTTAATTAATTTATTAAATTAACTTACCAGTTGATTGAAGTCTTTAAAGAGAGGACTAAAGACATCATTATTTATTTTGCAAAGTATTTCATCACTTGCTGCAAGAATTTTGTGAGTTCAATTACTCTGTACTCCAGTGAAGATAAGCGAAAATCAATGTTAACTTGCAACTTTAATATTCACATGAAAATCCAAATAGAGATTTTTAAGTAGCTATAACATAAGTTCTTTTAAGTAAATGGAACATCTTGAGTATGTTTTACAGATAATGTTTCTGTGAGCAAATTAAAACACAAAGGAAAAGGAAATTAAAATAGATTCACATTAAAATATCTAAGCAGTGAGAACAACACTGCGAGTACTACTAATCTCTACACAGTTTGTTATATTTGAACAACAACTAAACCCCAGAATGGATGATTTATCAATAAAAAAAAATACAAAGTCACTTCTAAAAACGTCCACCATGACTTAGCAAATAATTGTAGAAAAATGATACATCTAACTTTTAAAATGCTAGAAAGTCTCCAAATGAGTTTTTAGGCACCAGGGAAGTTTTCTTTCAAAACTGTCAGATTTTTTTTTCTACAAGCAATACAGAAAGTTTTAATTGGCACATCACTCTTAAAGAAGTCTAGCTTCAAACATATCATTACAAAACTAATACTGACGAATCTCAGACTGGTGTGGCTGAGGATTACACCGCAGTGATGTTAGCAATAAAGATATCTCAACTACACTCAACATGATAAAATAATAATAAATCTGGAAATAATAATACCTTTTAAGCATGGTCTCTGGTAACAGCATTCTCTGCTATCATTTATGATTAATACTTGACAGTTTGGAAGAATGCAGAACTACACGAACACTTTCAGCAAGCATATGAATCTAATAGCTAAAATCTGAGTGTCATAAAAGGAAGTTTTATACAGTTTTGGCAAATGAAAGTTCGGAACAATCAGCATTCCTTTTTAATGATGACTTGCTATAAATCCACAAAATTGAAACTACCTTAGTAACAATTTTGCCTGTATAGACAAATTACAAATATATCTATCAGATCACCTAATACGACCGTTCTTGATCATTTGAATTGTTTTCCTTGACAATTTAAACAACTATTGAAGCATAACACACTATTAGTAATGACTAAATCTTTACTTTCACCCATTGTAACCTGACTGACATACTTCAAAAAGCATATATGACTTTTCCCAAACTGACTTTTACTAATTGAAGGCAATTTTGTTCTGCAAAAAGTCCAAAACAAAGCAATATTAGAAAACCTGAATCCATTAATATGTTGCTTTACTCATGAACGACTTTCTTCTGTCTTAATTTAATTATTACTTAAATGCCTGACAGTTCCTCCTCAAGGCTCTCTCTGGCTTGTATTATCATCTGTGGTAGTCTACTGAAATACTGAAACAGTGCATATCGTATAGATAAAATTCCTCTATGGTTCATTAAAAAAATAACCTGGGTCTTTTTTCAAAACCATTTATCTTCATTTAGTAAAAGTAAGTAAACTTGTATTTTAGTAAATTAAAGTCCACACATGTAGCAGACTAGCTTTCCTTGCTGTAATTGTTAAAAAATTTCTGATTTCAGTAAATCATCATCAAAATCAAAGAAGAAATATGGCAGCACACCAAAGATAATATGTTTGTAAAATTATGGCTTTGAATTTTTAAATAAATATTTCATATCTTATCACTGATACTTCAGGGTTTGTTCTTAGTTCTCAAACTTCTGATGCTGGTATCTGGTTGTCCTTAAAATATTTACCAAATATAGAATTCAAGACTCTACCATAAAATCAGCCCAGATACAGTATCAGATAATAAACTGCAGATGATGCTACATTATCTATTTGCTTTCTAAGTTACCTAGGTTATGTTTTTAATTGAAACAATAAAATAAAATGACAGAGTATTTACAGGGTTTTTTTTGTTTGTTTGTTTGGTTGGTTGGTTGGTTGGTTGTTTTTTTTTTTTTTTTTTTTTTTTTTTTTTGCACCGCAATCCTCTCTCCTTATCTATCTATCTATCTCTGATTTAGAAGATAAAAAGAAATCCTTCATTGATTTCCTTCATGTAAAATGATTGCTCACTTGTCTACACAGTAGAAATGGAAAGGCCAAAGTTTCTATTTACAGATTCAGGAAAACCGATTTCCTCCTGTGCCTGCGGTAAGATTTCTCTTTAACTGGCAGTGTTTGCAGCTTCCACCAATATGTCTCTCTAGTGATTCAGAAAAGGATTTCAAATTGTAGGCTTTGCTCACCAAGTGTCAAAATGGTTACAGGATACAGGATACAACCGTATGTAGCAGCAACTGAGAAACCCATAGGAATTCTGTTCAGCTGCTTTTCTTAAAGAAAAGAACATGAAATTACAGAGATAATGATAATCTAGTCCATTAGAGAAGTTAAAAAAAGTGGGTTGGAGTCTTTTCTGGGCAAACCATTCACTGACACCAAATGACAATAGGACAGAGAGTTGCATAACAAACAAAAACCAAATTTCTTTTCATGTCTGTAAGACTGAGTGAGGTCTCCTCAGGTGAGAATAGCAGAGCTCTGGTCAGTATGGGTGTGAATGTGCACAGTCGTCATCCATTTGTGAGAGCATGCAGGGTTGTGCGGGTTCCAGCGTGTCAGCTTCCAAGAGCTGATTGTGCTTATCTTCTTTCCAGTTCCACATTCAGTGATATCAGGCTGGTAACTTGAAATCAGCTACAGTGGGAGTATTTACTGGCCAACATTATCAGTTGAGGCTTCCCCCCCCCCAACCCCCCGCCATAGAGAGGGTTGTTAAGCATTGAGCATCACACATCTCATTTCATTTGAGGGCTTCCTTCGTGGCATCCAAGAAATCCATTTGCTACTAAATCTTCTGATTATAACATTGTTTGTTCAAGTGGCACAAAACAGGTGAGCTCTCTCTATTTTCACATGACTAGATCATACATTTTCTCTGGCTTTAAGGTGACATTTTCAATATCCTGGATGCTTTTTCCATTTAAGTGTTCAGTGGGACAGTCGTGACTGTACCCTGGGATATCACTGATTGTTGACACTGTGTAGGATGCACTGCGGAGAGCATCAGAGTGGGAAAAGCCATTTCCAAACTGGATTTTATATTGGTTCCAGTTTCTTCTCAGAATTGCTTGAACCTATCAGTCAACAAGAAACAGAAACAGTAAGGACAACCCATTAGTTGAGATTCTACTTGAAGCACAGCAAAAATGTTTTGCAGAAAGGGTTTGTATTTTAAATTGGAAAGGAAGGCCAAGTGGCCCTGGTCTATACTTTTAACTGCTCGTGAAACCGAGGCAGGAAGATTTCAAGGTCAAAGCCCACCTGAATGCTAGTTCTGAATAAGCTCAGGCCAGCCTGAACATCTTACTGATACTTTGTGTCAAGTAAAAAGTAAAGAAGCAAGAGAGATTTAGCTCCTTGGTAAGTTGTTTGCTTAGCATGTGTGATGCCCTAAATTCGGTCCCCGGTACCACACATACACATACAACGCACGAATTTTAAGTAAAACATTTTCATATTAGAGAAATATTGCAATCAATATCTGTACTTTTTATTTAATTAAAACTTTAATTTTTTAAATAATAATCAAAATTTTAATAGTTTATTCTGTCTTCTCTTTAAAGCTGTAATAATCCAAATATAGTATATGTATTCTTGTCAAACACAATTCATCTATACCTTTCATATTCAACATAATATGTATATATGATTTTATATCAATACCTAACTGAAATGAGAGTGTAAGTGTTGAGAGTATATAGGAACTGAGGAAATAAGCAAACAAAAAGAATATAGCGACAGGAGGAATCGTGCTATCATCATCATTAACAGTAGCTTTTATTGAATGATTATTGCATCCTAAAATTGTGCTGCTTTTTGAAAATAATAGTTCACAGACCTTACTTCTGAAAATAATGTAATGCATTAGATTGGACAAAAGTTATTGCAAAAAATGCTAAGGAATATTACTACTCCACTTCTGCATATTTTATCTCTCTTTGCTTTTTAAAGTATTTTCAAGGATTTATTGTTTTTACTTTATGTGCATGATTACTTTGTCTGAATGTTTTTGAGTGCATCATGTGCATGCATGCCTGGTACTGAACAAGGCCAGAAGAGTGTATTAGGTGCCCAGAATTGTAGTCACAATGTTTTGAGCCATCATGTGGATACTGGGACATGAACCTGGTCCTCTGCATGTGCAGCATATTCTCTTAACTCCATCTCCTTCCCCTATATCTTTCTTTCTTAAAACAAACGTGAAGTTTAATGACTTTCTTTCCTGGCTGAAATTTGAGATTATGACTAGTTGTGTCAGATATAAGGACACTGATTCTGATTGAACTTAGAACACTAGAAAGTCTTTTTTATACTGAATCATTAAACACAAATAAAAATATTCAGCTCCATCTCAGAAACTATCACTTTTATACTATCAGGTCTGAAAAGTGTGTGTGGCTAGAGATTGGCCATTTTTAGGTCATGAAATATTTGCCCTATCCCAGTGGCATAATATATGTTTGCCTAAGTGATCATTGTATGATTAGGTTTTACCAAGATGTTATCTAATTTTTGACCAATTTTTATGCCCCTCCATAAGGATCTAAAAATTTCCCAGCTATTCATGTACTCTTAACATCCTTGGATGTTAAGGATATATAGTTAGCTTTCTACTCTCGTATTAAATATTAAATATTATTATTATTAAATATAAAATATTAAATATTTTATAAAGTCTGTCTTGTTTCTTTTCTTCTTCCCTCTCCAAACTCCAAACATTCTGCAACCAGTACTGATTTATAGGAGACTATGGCTTTGTGGGTACAGCTTTGGGGATGCAGCTTTGGCATGCTGGGAAGTGTCTTATATGCTATGACTTAAGAAGAAAATAAATTTTTCCTGTCTTCTTTCATGTTTTAGTATTAAAAGAAGAGGAATGGTCAAATATGTAGCCATCCATCTCTTAAATATAATTCAATATTTACTATTGACATGTCCATTTCTCAGTAATGCAAATTTTATGTAAGTAAAATTCTACATTCTCAGTTAAATGATATATTATTAAGAAATTCAGCAACTTGTGGGCTTTCAGGACCACTCCCTTGTATTTGGTAACAAAAACTAATGTATATTCCTGTAAGTACTGTGGAAATAAAAGAATTATAGGATAATGCATATATTTATCTTGAACTAAATTGCATTTGTTTCTCTTGTGGCTTAGTAATTCTAAATCAACAAAATATTTAAATTAAATAACTTAGTAATATTTATGTATACAATATTTTCAAAAATGTAATCAAGCCGAGCGTTGGTGGCACACATCTTTAATCCCATCACTATAGAGGCAGAAGCAGGTGGATGGCTCTCTGTGAGTTTGAGACCAGCCTGATCTACAAGAGCTAATTCCAGAAAAGCCTCCAAAGCTACATTGAAACCCTGTCTCGAAAACACAAAAAAAAAAAAAGAAAGAAAGAAAGAAAGGAAAGAAAAGAAAGAAAGGAAAAAGAAAAAGAAGACACCCATCTTGAGCCATCTTGAGGTCCTAAGACTGATAGTTCTAAAAGAAAAGCTAACCAAACCCCAGCAGTCAAAATGCATTTGATCTATTAGATGTTTGTCCTTGAAGAATTTATGATAATGATCATCAACTTCTTTCTTCTCAGTGTCTAAATCACCAGGAAAAAAAAACATGAAAAGACAACATCCTGAAATGTGGGTTATGATTTACCAAAGTTTTTAAAAATGAATTTAATAAAGAACCAGGATCTTTGCAAAGTTGTGTGTTAAGAATGTTACATTTTGGAGTGGATGGGGATGGGAGGGGGAAGTAGGTGTGAATGAGGGGGAAATGGTAGGAGAGGAGGGAGGGGAAACTGTAGTCGGTATGTAAAATAAAATTTTACAATGTTAATTAAATAAAATAAAATTTTAAAAAGCATGTTACATTTTTAACTGCTTTCTCTAATACAAGATCGTGCTTATTTAACAGGTGTTAAATTATAGACATTCAGTGCATTTAAATGGGAAGAAATGAAAACTATGTGGCTGGGTGCTATTAAAGATATGGATATGGTTTCAGCAGTTTGTGTATGAGTTTTATATACTTAGCACAGTATATGCTCTATGCAATGAGACAGGTCAATAATACTCCTTAATCAATTTTTAATAATATGGTAGATGTTATAAAGAAAATATCCAGTTTTCTTAACAGATATTAAGACTTCTCAACAATTTTTGTTGTTGTTCAGTTGACAAAAATATATATATAACGCATTGTTGTTTCATATGCCCTTCCGAAGAACATAGTCCCTTGTTTATGTAACCAGGACATATTTTTATTTGAGTGGAATGGTGTTGAAAGTGGCCCGGCCACTTGTCAAACTACACTTAACTAGCAAGAAATGCTAAATGGAAGATAGATGTTTGCTAAAAATCAGCAGTGAGAGTCAAGTACAAGTGCAGATATTAGGCCACTTGACCTAACGTGAAGGGCAACTAAAACCAAGCAACTGATTTTAACAAAAACATGACATACTTGGAACCACACAAACTGAATCTGGCGGCTATTTCTTCATGTAACAAGAGTGGGAAAGAATCAAGAAGAGACAAAAAAAAAAAAGGGAGGGATTGAGGCATTTCTTAAGATGAGGGATGAATCATGCTCCAACAGGCATTGTGTCTCCCAAGCAGAGAGAAAGAAGACAGTTGCTGCAGATGTTGTGATGAACAGAGGGATCTGGCAACAGCCTAGTTCAAAGATTTTCTTATTATTAAAGTTTTCCAATGCCAAATTTTTCTCAATTTAAGGCATGGCAGAAGAACAAGGTACTGTGTCTCTTTTGTTTATACAGATAAAGGACAACAGGAGTACAAGTCATTAACTTCAATATTCCCTGGACACTGTTTCAGAGGGAGAGCGCCAATTCGAAATTTAGATTGCAGCATGACTAATGTTCCCATTTCTACATGGTTTTTCATTGAAACAATGAGTTATTTGACCAACATAGCAATGAAGCTATACTAATCTAAGGATGTGGTGAGGCTGGGCATTGTATGAAAATTTTACATTCCTCAGTTTACATTCACCTTTTCAACACTGGCATAAATAACTTGCTTTTATTTTCATTTAATAAGGACAAATATACTTTCTTGGTTCCAAATCTTTCCTAAAATATAACTGCTAGGAAGAAAGAGGCATCTTCAGAGTTTAAAGGCTACTGCCATGTACATTCTCCATCTCCTCCTACCCTATTCCACTACTGACTTACCTACTTTACAAGTGACTATAAATTAAATATTTTAAACCACACTATTCTGTGTCCATAGATAAAAAGCACATCTTCCATATTTCATACATGCTCTTGGGCATGTGTTCATATAGTGCTTGTGAATATTTAATTGTTATAGCCAACATCAGCAACTTATAGGATTGCCTGAGTCAGTGCATAGCCATAGATATATACATAATAAGGGCTGTATGAGTTTTCCTGTCAAAATGAAAGATTTTTTCAGTCCTTTCTTCTTGCATTCTCTGTCTACAAGTGTCACTGACTAGAGAAAAATGGTCAATCTCATGGATAACATAGAAGAATCACAGAACTAATTACAACTCAATAGCTACATTTGGCAGTTCACTGTTCTATCTCACTGTTATACACGGTGTTATAAATAAATATAATGGCCAGGTGGTGGTGGTTCATGCCTTTAATATCAGAAGGAGGCAGAGGCAGGCAGATCTATGTGAGTTCTAGGCCAGCCTGGTCTACAGAGCTAGTTCCAGGAGAGCCAGGGCTACACAAAGAAACCCTGTCTCATAAAAACGAAAATAAATAAGTAAATAAAATTTAATGGCTATAGGTTCAATTGCATATATGTTAATTGAACAATTTGTTTGATTACATCCAAAGGGAAAAAAGTAACAGTTTGCTTAGACAAGGAAAAAGTACTTTATAGTTTCTCATAAGAAATATGTAATTTCCAATAATTTATTTTATAGGAAATATCCTCATAAATTATGCCAACTAGGCCATGTGTTCCCCATCTGAGGTTTCCTAATGAGTTTCTCAGTTATCCAGCGCCCATTTCTCACAGAGTTGCTGTCTGGATTTCTGTGCTGTGCTCAACTTTGCTAGCATGCTCCAAATGAAAACTGGCCAAGAAGACCAGAAATAAATAAAAAGCAAAGTCAATAATGCTCAAACAACTGAGCTGTAACAGTATCCATATGTATACAAATATGCACCCGGTGTCAATCAGGAAGCCGGCTGTCTGTGGGGCCTCTGACAGTGGAACCAATGTTTATCCCTAGTACGCAAACGGACTTGGGGAGCCCATTCCCTATGAAGGGATACTATTTCAGCCCAGATACATAGAGGATGGCCTAGGCCCTCCCCCAAATGATGTGACAGACTTTGATGATCCCCATGGAAGACCTCACTATCCTTGGGGAGTGGGTGGGAGGTGGGATGGGGGGGTCGGTGGGAGACATGGGAAGATAGGAGGGAGAGGGAATGGGAGAGGGGATTGATACATAAAATAAGATTGCTTCTAAATTAAAAAAAAAAATATGCACCCACCCAATTAAGTTACTGAAGCCTCTCAAGTAGGAAGTCTGATGGGAGATGTCATTCTGTATATGTTTCTCATACAGGTTAATGAATAAGGCACTGTTGGCCAATAGGAAAGGAAGATAGGAGGGACGAGGAGACAAGGAGGAAATAGGAAGTAGGAAGGAGGGGTCAAGATGGAGCGTCTGGAGAAAGCAAAATGCTGGCCGGCTCCCCGGTAAGAGAAATACATAGATCAGCAGAAATGAGTTAATACTTAAGACAGAGCTAGCCGATAAGAAACTAGTACCTGGCCAACAGAATTATATCTAATACAGAGTCTCTATGCATTGTTTGGGGCTGGCGCGGCAGCGGGACCAGACCAGGCAGCAGGCGAAATAACCATACTCCTTACAGAAACCCTATAAATCTGCAATGTTAATTCGCTTTAATCATTTTATATCTATGGGAATAAAACTTTCAAAAGATTACAAAGTTGAGCCTGTTTCTTGGTACAATGTATGCTCTGTGAAGTTAAAGATAGTCCAGCATCCAGACTTAGTACTTTATAACGGAAGATCAAGGGACTGATTAGCTAGTCATTGGAATTTTTCCCTATTTTTCATCTCTAATATTACTTGTGTTTTGAGATGAAAGTTTGTACCTACAAAAAGTAATTTTACATTATTTTTTTCTGTGATAAAATTGTTATTTGAAATAGTAGTTTTGGACTTGGGTGGTGGTGGCACATGCCTTTAATCCCAGCGCCCAGGAGATAAAGACAGGCAGATCTCTGAGTGTGAGACCAGCCTAGTCTACAGAGCAAGTTCAAGGACAGCCAAAGCTACACAGAAAAACCCTGTCTTGAAGGAAAAAAAAATAGTTGTTACAGAACGAGTTCATAATCCCATCTTGTTTTAAAAAAAAAAAAGTATAAATTATAAAAGTAGTAAAATCAATAAGCTTACCTCTCCATTAAAAAAGCAGAAAATTGTAGACACCAAAAGGCCCTGTTTAGGAAAAAAAAAAAAAAGACAGAATTATCTGGTTCTATTTTTTATTATGTTCTTTATTTTTTAAAACAATTTTTACATTTAAAACATTTTGATCATATTCTTCCCCTCTCCCAAAGTCATTCCAGATCCTCTCCCCTTCCCAACTTTAAGTTCTTTCTCAAAAAACAAATGCCCAATACAAAAACAAAACCAAGAAAACAAAATAAAACCACACCCAAAAAGGAAAAACAAGCAAAAAAAAAACAACCACCAAACTGTAACCAAATAAAAGTGCACACACACACACACACACACACACACACACACACATTATATGTTGGTCACCTATTCCTGAACATGAGGCCTGTCCTGGAGTGGTTGATGTAGCCAGCGTCACTCCATGAAAGAAAACTGGTTTTTCCCACTCCCAGCACATAGGTGTGAGTGACAGGTCGATTGTGAATCTTTATCCTCAAGGCTAGGTTTTCACTCATTCATTTATTTATTTGTTTAAAATGTAACAAAACTAAATACAATAAGATAAAACAACACTATCACACCAAAGTTGGGAAGGAAAAGAGCCCAAGAGGAGGCACACAAATCAAATAGGCTTTGTGTATTTATAATCCACTTGGTACATAAGCCACGAAGAGTAAAACCAAACCTACATGCAAACTCAGTACAAAACTTGTCAAGGGCCCTCTTGATTAGCAGAAGCGTCTTACCTGATAGTGCATCAGGATGTGCATGACATAGTCATACACCTCCTCAGCAACCCTTCCTTCAGGCCGCCATGGGAAAAGCACAAACTCAATGCCAAGGAGCGGTACCAAGATGAGGGTAGCTCTCACAGCTTTCATGTAAAGATTGGACTCTGCTTGGTGAGTAACTTTCAGCTTGGTGATCAGAACACGAACAATATTTAATAGGAAAAAGAGATTTACCTAAAAAGAAAATAAAAGGCCAGTTCACGTTTGATACTAAAAAGCCTTATACAAACTCCAGTTTTATAAAGCTTCTACTATTTTATGTACAAGGACGGGGGCACATTTTGTATCGTAATACACATATTAATTAGTATGTATTTATAGAGTGATGCTATTCAGTTTACAGGTACATGAATTTTGGTGAAATTAACTTTTAGAAAAATAAAATTGTGGTAGGATTATTAGGGAGTACATTTATTCAGTAAACATTTGTCATTTTCTTAGTTCATTTTCTATTACTTAGTAAAAGTAATTATTCTTAAGAAATGTTAAGCTTTAAGAATTTACCCATGCGTGTGTGTGTGTGTGTGTGTGTGTGTGTGTGTGTGTGCGTGCACAACGCGCGTGCACCCATGGATGTCAGAGAAAAACATCAGATCCCTGGAGCTGGAAACATAGGCACTTGTGTGCTGCCCAACATGCAGCTGAGAAGTGAACACAGGTCTTCTGGAAGAGCAGCAAGTGTTCTTCACTGCTGAGCCAACTCTCTAGCCTCAACAAATGTTAATTTTTAAAAAATAACCTTTTTTCTCAATGCCCATATTGTAGATTCTTCAAGCATATATTGTTCCATAAATACTGTTCTTATGTATTTGGTTTCTCCTCCTTTTTGTAATCATCTTCACAACATCTTTTTATACAAACATTTCTTACAAAAAGTACCTGATATAGGACTGTAATTTTCTTTATGCTTGTGAAGAGCTAGTCACACAACTGAACTAGCTGATATTCAACTAGATGATATAGTAAGAACTCTTGGCTTTCCACAACTTCCATAAATAACTTTCTATAACTACAATTTTGTACTTATTGTACTGTAGCAACTTTCCCCAAGAGATTACATTGTCTTTGAAGAGATTTATAGAACTCTGAAAATAGAATTTGACTCAGTAATTAAGAATCTGTCTTATGATACAGTAATTTCAATTCATTTCTCATCCCTTTCATCCACTTTCTCCAAACTCTACTTTCTCTCCTTTCATATTGACTGCTTTAGTTCCCTTCCTGTTCTGTGATAAAATACTCTGACAAAGTAGTGTAAGGGTCTATTTTAGCACACAGTTCAAGGGGTAGCCTGTTATAAAGGGAAGTGAACGCAGCAGGAAGCTGAAGCAGTTGGTCACATTCTATACTCAGTCAAGAATCAGGAGCGAGGAATGCACACTAGCGCTCCTCTCACTTGCTCCATTTCATAACGCCCAGGATTACCTGGCTATGAAATGGTCCTGGCCTTGATTAAAATGCATCTTCCCACATCCACTACAAGTAAATCACCTACAAACATGCCAAGAGGACTATAGGTGATTCTAAAGCCTGTCAAGTTGACAGTTAAGACTGACCACTATATTGACCAAAATACAAACTAAATTTTGTTCATTTCCCGTGGACAATTCCTCATGCTTTTAAGGGGATTATGTACAAAAATGTCATATTGGGCAAATTTGTTAATTTCTTTCTTTTTTCTCTCATCTTGACTTCTATGGCATCTGTCCCCTGTTTAGTAACCTAATCATAATATTTTAAATAAACAAATATGTACTTTACATCTATAAACCTTAATAAAGTCAAAGCCAGGAGGTGGTGGCACATTCCTTTAATTCCAGCATTCAGGAAGCTGAGACAATCAGATCTGTGAGTTTGAGGACAGCCTGGTCTACAAAGCAAGTTTCAGGATAGCGAGAGCTATTACTCAGAGAATCCCAATCTCAAAATAAATAAAGATAGGTAGGTAAATAAACAAATAGAAATTCAAGCAATGGTAGCCCATCTCTTGAGGCAAAAAAATGAATAATTTATTAGTTTTCAACATGTGCAGTGAAAATGATTAAGCATAAAATTGTGCCACTGTTACTTTAAAAATATGCAGCTAACCAGACTCCTAATGAGAGTTCATCTGTGAAAAGAACGTGTTTATAGACACTGGAATGCAATGAAGACAAAGAGATTGCCACTTGACAGGTGGGGAATGAAAGACGATACGAGTCAGCATGCCGGCTGTACTTTTACCCCCTCGAAATAGATTTCCCTCTTAAATACATACGGAGATTTTTTTTAAATAAATAAAAAATAACTACCACTTCCTGGGGAAAAGTTGGGTAATAACTTTTTATCCACTTATAAATGAACTTTTATCCATTTATAGTTATAGGTATAAATTATAAAGCAGTTTAAAATCCTAATGTGCATAAAGACATTTAAAAATGGTAGAAATGTGGTAGTTTAGATCTACCCTCAGTGAAAGAATAGTTCGATACAAAGGGATTCTTTAAAGCCATCATGCTTATTTAAAACATGAAACTGGAAATGATGAGGAAGCTAATGTTTATATAAGCTTCTCTATATATAGCAGGGGCAGGGTGAACTGGATGCCATGCTGTATGCAGTTTCCCACATCAGTAAGTATTTTAAGCAAAAGTAGAAGAATTTCAAATTTTAGATGAACTGTATTTGAATTTCATCTAACTCAGGACAGACCTGGTTTAAAGATTCCTGGTGTTTTCATTTATTCATGGTTTTTGAGAATTTTGTACTAGAGTACTTCAATTTCATCATTATCCACACTCCTCTTCCTTCCTGAAACCCCGCTCAGGTACACCCCCATCCCTACACCCTCTCAAATGCAGGGCCTCTTTTCCTTTATTATTCCTGTTGGGGTGTGTGTGTGTGTGTGTGTGTGTGTGTGTGTGTGTGTGTGTGTGTGTGTCTTTAGGCACGAGTATAAATATGTAAGCATATCTGTAAGTGTTGCTTGTGTGAGCTCTTGGTTAGCCGATTATGATGCCCATCCCTGGGGAAGATGAAAAGGTACAAGTATTAATGGCTGCTGAGAAACCTGTTTTTACTAGGACATCCATAATGTTCAATAGCCTGTAGATGCCACAAGATATCTTCATATCACCACAGTGTCCAGGGTCACAGAAGCAAAGTGTATCAGCTGCAGGAATAGTGTGAGAAGACTTTCACACTAGGATGACCACGCATTCCTTACCTACACCCTCAAGTGACCTAAACATCTCCAAGATCTCAAATCTCAGCAGTATATAAAAGTGTTGTAGTTGAACCCATGCCTGTTCATGGTGGAAGAGTGTGAAGGAAGACGTCTGAGTGGGAAAGATGGATGGTGGTTAAATGACTTATTTAATTAAATTGTACAAAAACACATGAACTAGAGCCCCACCCATCCTCCTGGAATTTAAAGGGCCCTGGAGTTAAAAACAAGGACAGAACAACTTAAATCAGTTAAGAAATAGTCTCTTAGTTTTGTCTTAGGTCACTTTGTAAGAGTCAAATGTTTTATGAAGATAAACTACATATTTACTTTCTTTTACTGAGCAGTGTGATGAGCTATCTGTCATTTTTACTGAGGCTGTATCTCTGGTCTTCTCTCCAAAAACTGGTGTAGACAGGCTTTTCTGGAGACTGAGTTCACTGTGGTTACATTTTCCATTTGGTAGGTGCTTTAGCTTCATCAGCATCTCTGGTTTTAAGAATTTCAATCACAAATAGCTCTGCACACTGTGATTATATGCAATAAAATATTGACTTAGGTTTATTTATGGGTGTCCCACACAATGTTAATTTCTTTGAGTTCTGTTCCAACTGAGTCATGGTATCATGCAGAAATTACAAGTAAAGAATTGTTTAAAGAATTCTTTTGAGCATTTTATCATATTCTGGCATTCTGTTAATCACACACCAGGACATGTCATTTACTCCTGAAAAGCCTTTTTGAGGAATTCCTACTATTCCGTTGTTACAGAAGAGAAAACAAAGTCATAAAGAGGTTAAAAGTAAAACAAACTGAAGCTGGAGAGATGGCTCAGCTGTAAAGACCACTGTTTGTTCTTCCAGAGGACTCTAGTTCAATTCTCAGCATCCACATGGCATCTCACAACTGTCTGTAATTCCAGTTCCATGGAACCTGACACCCTCACACTGACTTTTAAGAATAGCTTGACAATGATATTTGTGAACTACATCAACAGTGTTCTAAGGCAACTATATAAACTAAATTGAAGCCAGAATCATGGTATGTTCTTAGACTTATGGTTAGGAATGCCAGAAAGGAACTCTGGGTTCTTTATTGTTGTTATTATTATTATTATTACTATTATCATTAATTGTTTATTTATTATATGGTGGTGTGCCTGCATCCAGAAAAGGGCACCAGATCTTATTATAGATAGTTGTGAGCCACTATGTGGTTGCTAGGAATTGAACTCAGTACCTCTGGAAAAATAGTCAGTGCTCTTAACCTCTGAGCCATTTCTCTATCCCCAAGCTCTGGGTTCCTCTTTCAAAATTAGCAACCCTGCCTCAAGACTATACATGACCATGTGAACCAAAATCCAGTCCAGGCACGAATCCCTTTTAATGAACAGCTTTGGAATTGGAACTCTATATTTTCATGGTGAAATAGTTTGTATCTATTCTTCAATTTCAGCCTGTTTCCTAAATGACTTTAGGAACTCTTTACTTGGGAATATTATAGTAGTCTTGGAAGCCATTGAGGGTGAGTGTTAGGAATCTCTTAAGGCTTATTAAGGAGAGTATCTCCTCCAGGACAGAAGAATTGAGTCTGCCTAGTTTAACAGTTGATCTAGCTGGATCTGTCAATCACCTGGGCATGATACAGCCCCTCAGGAAAACTGATCCATCTAAAGCCATACTAAGGAGGTAGGAGGAATAATTATCCCCTTAATGAGATAATCTACTTGATCTTAAAGAAAGAAAAAAAAAACTTCACAAACACTTGTGGAGTTTCCTCATGTAAGACTTCTGAGAAAGCCTACTTTTCTGAGTTACTCAGAGGAGTGTAAATTTTTCTTGGACTTTCTCTTTTTCTAAAACTTAGTATGCTTTCCCTGAGGCCCTGGGATTGCTCACTCTTTCTCTGACGTCTGACGCTCCCTGTCTTCCGCCTTGTGGCTACTTACAAATGGCATGTCTTTCTCTCTTCCTCCTCAATCTTCCTCCAGTTGGGAAGATTTGTAGCTTGTCTGCTCTGTTGTTTTCCTCTTAAACTGTAATAACATAGTTCTTCAGGTTTTTTGTTTGTTTTGTGTAATAATCCATAAAAAGAAACACAACCACATTCAAAAATGTCCAATTGCTGTCGACATATTAAGTGATGAATATTGTAATTACAGAATAAGTCAAGTGATACTCTTTCTAAATATTTATTTTTGTTTGTTTGGTTGGTTGGTTGGTTGGTTGTTTGGTTTTGGGGTGTGTTTTTGTTTGTTTGTTTGGTTGGTTTTTTTGTTGTTTTTTATTTTGGTTTGGGGGGGTTGTTTGTTTTTTGCTTTGTTGTGTTGTGTTTTGTTTTGAGACAGGGTTTCTCTGTGAAACTGTCCTGGAACTAGCTCATGTAGACCAAGCTGGCCTCAAACTCACAGAGATCTACCTGCTCTGCCTCCCGAGTGCTGGAATTAAAGGTGTACACCACCATCGCCCAGCATAAAGTTGTTTCTTCATTGGCCCATTACTCTTGAATAGGTGTGTTGTAGTTTCTTGTCAGAGTAATTCCCTGTTCTACAACTTGCCTCAGAAGGCAGAACTTAGGTTATCATCAGTCAGGCTCTCTGATGCTCTGACATTTACTATATTTGGCTAGCAAGAGGAACCAAGAAATCAGAGACAGGAAGAGAGTACTTGTTTCTGCTTCTTCTTTCCTGCCTGGCTGTTGTTTCGACACCAGCTGTTTTTCACTAGCCAAAGCCAGAGTGCTTGCTGCATCACTCTTAGCATTTGTCTAGTTACTTGGCAACAGCTTTGACCTCACTTCGAGTTCAGTTGCAAAAGCAACTTGGTTTCTGTTGCTTCTCCATCACTTGCAAATCAGCAATTTACCTTTCCTGCTCATAACATAAATATAACAACTTCATTCAATTAAGCAGTGCATCGACTCTTACTAATAATGTTGGAGAGGAGATTCAAGAAATATGAGCAACAGTGAGAAACAGAATTTCAGTTACATACCAGTAAAGCAGCACAAATTGGACCGTGGATGATGTAGAGGAGATGGGTATCTGAACTGATCCAGCAACTGGGGAATAAAGTGGAGATATTATATAGAAGGTTTTCTTTTCATTCAGCTCTAATAGAAGTCACAAATGGAAGGTATCTTACTTGTCATTGTAATACAAGCTTCTGGCAATGGCATGGATGCAGGCAGGAAGCAGCGGGAACCCTACAAATAAAGCAAAAGCAAATGAATGGGTTGGGTACCTTTCCTTACAGATGAGGCTTCTCAAAGAAGTCATGAATATAAAATTCCAAGACACTTTAGTAACAAAAAATAACTAGCCACCTAGCTGCATATGTATAGCCAAGCAATAATTGTGACAAGCATCAGGTTTGAATATCATTTTGAAATAGTAAGATTCCAGATTTAAAGCCATAATATGCTGCTTAGTCACAATTCTTGAAAGGATTTCTGTATTTACATAACTTCTGTGAAATGAACTTGGCTAACATTTAATAGCAAATGTTGGAAAAATTTGAGACTGATAACTATTTCTTCTGTAAAACAGATTCACAGTAAGCCATGTTGTGCAGCAAAAGAGAAAAATATGTTTCTTATACCAAGATTTGTGCATGTTTTGAAGCTTCTAAATAAGATCTTGAAAAAAATGAAGTAAAGAATTGTTTTATAGAAACAATCAGGATGTACTGACAATTTGATATGGGAACATGCACACTTCTAAATCTACCTCAATATCTACATCTCTAGGTAGATAATTTAAAAACTAAAATGTCTCTTTTATCTCTGGAAACTAGTTTTACTAAATCCATTTCCTATGTATTATGCTCATATACATTATCCCAATGACCTTAAGAAACACAGCAGTATATTTTGCTGTTAGATTTTTGTAACACAATGTCAAGAGATTATGTGAAAGAAGTAGATATTTTGCATACTTTAATTTAATTATTGACACATCTAATTTAAATATAAAGTAACAATTTAAGTAAATATAGGGCTGGATGTGATGAGTGATGACACACATCTTTAATCCCAGCACTCAGAAGGCAGAAGCAGGTGAATCTCTGTGAATCCAAACCCTTCCTGATCTACATAGAAAATTCTAAATAAAAAAGATCCGGTCTCAAAAACAAAGGAAATTCAGAAGAGTGCAGAGACTAGATCTTTAATTCATAATTTTAATTTTATTGTTTTAGTCACTATGTATTCAGCTAGCATAAGTTTGTCATTGGAATATCAAATGTTTAGAAAACGTATCATATTATTAGTCAAAATGAGACAAGAGAAACCATGAGTTTGTGACACTTTGCGTTACATATTTCAATTTACCACAATGAGGAAAACCTCAATTTACATGTTAAGAATGATTGTAGCTAAGCGACATTGCCCAAAAGCTAAAAGCCTCCTTAATCAGATGATTATGAAGGTGATGACAGTGGCACCTACCCCAGCCAAGAAAGTAATACCACATCAAGTGTTGCTTCTCTGCAAACACAGCCACCACGATGAGTGTGTGTAGGTAAATGCCTTCACAGAGCATCCAAAAGTAGTTACAGCCCATCAGGTAAAGATGAATGAACTGAGACACTTTACAGCTCACCTGTGGTGGGGAAAGAGTGCTTTCTTAGTCTATGAAATCCACACATGAAGTGACTGTCCAGTTGATTTCAGAAACCATGGTACGTTTCTTCCCCTCACACAAATGTGCACACTAGGGAATCTTGCTTGTACAATGCTCTTTTGAACACTCATTCCATGATGGTTCTAAAGGTACTAACCATGAAGTCTATCAATTCATAAGAATCATGTGATAGTCCAAACCAATCTTTTGCTTAGAGGTGTCTGTTTTTCTGATGTGTTCTGATTATTGTAAATTATGAATATAAACAGCCCACACATACACAACCGCACATCTGTTTGATTGTGGTGTTGCTTTCAGTTAGAAAAACTTTGATAATCTTATCTGACTTAATTAAACATGTCCAAATACTTGGCAATTTTTGTATCCTTCATTCCACAGGCATAAATAAAACTTACTAAGTCATTCTATAATGAATCTACAAATTATCCAAATATAAAATATGAGATTTTTCATATCAGAATAAAGGTAAAGAACTGTAGTTTAGCTTGCTCTTTTCCTTGGGTTTCCACTTTCTCTTCTCTTAGAGAAGGAAGAAGAGTTTCAGATATCAGATAAATGAAACGCAAAGGAGCTGAGAGATAGAAATCCTTCTCATCAAAGTGAGTGAGTGTGTGGCAATATGTGACAATCTTCAACTTCCAGTCGGAATTCAGTACACACTTAGTGGTTATTATAATTTTTGAAATAAATATTATGTTTGAAACCCAAAGCACTAGGAAATAAGTTTAAAGTTATCATGGGTTAGAACAAATAGCATTTGCCTAAATGTCAACCTAAAGCCTTTGTACAGTTATCATTTTTACATATTTATCAAATTCTTCAATATTTCTGTGAGGCATGCATTGTAACTGGTCACGCACCATACAGGTAAAGAACTAGTAGTAGAAAAGTGAAATTATTTGCAAATATTCATATAATATTAATGGGAGCTGCATCCTAAACAAAAGTCTACAATTTTATTTTCATTATTAGAGGTAATAACACCTTCCTAAAGGATATTTGTAATGTCATTTCTTCATTTAGTATATGTGAAAAATTCATTTACAAAATTTTAAGTAATGCAGATGATCTTAAATATAACAAGATGATATTCAAGTTTCTCAAAGATAAAATAATTTTAACTACATGGTTTGAGTATGTTTATGATGTATTTAACCTTTGATATTTATATAAGTATTACATTCTTTTCTAATTCAATTTAATCTGGCAGGTGGATCTCTGAGTTTGAGACCATCCTGGTCTACAGAGAGAGTTTCAGGACACCCAGAGCTGCACAGAGAGACCTATCTCAAAAAAATTTTAATTAAAAAATTAATATAAATTATTATGAGGGAGATACTTCAGAAAAATATTTCTGTGGAGGCACTGCTAGTGTAACCAGAAAATACTTTTTTTCCAAATAAAATATTCACTGTACATTAACTCATACTTTGTCTGTTAAACATATATCCTTATGCACAAATGTAAGATTCAGAAACTCTTGCTATATTAAAAAATGGACCCTCTCATACCTAGAGAAATTCATTCTGAAATGGCAGAATGCCAGCCAGAGTTTTTATATTGCTAATAATATCCTGGTCTGTTTCCTACCCCAGTAACTTTAGAAAGAAACACAAGAAAGATTAAATCAACCGGATACACATGTGCAAACAATGGGAGAAAATTTGGGAATTTGCAAATTACCCTAAAAACATATACAAGAGTGTTATTTATTGGCCCATTTGTTGGACATTCCTTCCCTTCTCTGATTTCAGTAACTAGATAATATAACCCAGAAAACACAACTTAATGTTCCCAAGAGCACACACACACACACACACACACACTACATATTGACACACACTACACACACACACATACATACCACATACACACCCAACATACATGCACACACCATCACACATACATCACACACATGGACACCATATATTCACACACAATACACATAATCACACAACACATCTACACACATTCCACATACACACACACCACACATATGATGTATACTCACACCCATACATACACACACAGTTACCACACACAGACACACACACACATCCATATCCAAAATTAGAGTTTTGCCACAGTGTTAAAGTAGGTGATTCTAAAAGTGTGAAAATTTCTGCTATATATGCATGTATTTGACTCCAAGTATATTTACATACATATCTTAATAATTTATATACATATAAAGTTTAACATATATTTTTAAAATATAGCTTATAAGAAGAAAATTTTACCAGTGTATGTATTAAGACAATAATGATAGAGCTTTCTAACACTTTATTTTAATGAGTTTAACATTACACAAAGTATGTAAATCCTTATGACCTAAAGCCGTGGAAATACTGAAGGAAATTTACCTTCCTAGACTGTAATATTGCTAAAGTATATTTTCTGTATGTCAAATCCCAAAGTTTACATATGTATTTACTTAATGACATATATATTCCATACCAGAAAGCACTTCTACCCCATGTCTCTTCCCACTGGTTTTCAAAGGTGCAACCATGCAATACTTACAGGATTTGTGGCCACTAAAGCCTGGTTATTGGCCACCGCAGTGAGGTGAATGATTGTCACAATCGAATTACAAACAAATGAAAAGAACAGGTTCTTATGCAAGGTGATCCGTTGACAACTTAGGCTCCTACAAGGCAAAAGAAATACACTGTGTTGATATCATAAAATGTTTCTGCATTTTTAATTAGATGTAATTTAAATAAAGTATACTTTCAACTAAAAGGGGTTGCTCTAATTTTGAAAAAATTATTTTGTTTATCCATAATTTTCACTTGACAAAAATTTTAATTGAGGAGAAACCCAGGTGGAAATGAGTTGCTTTAGTAGAAGTGCCCATATGTAGGGGTGGGGAACATGCCTGTTCAACACCTCTTCATTAATTTCTCCTGTTTAATTCAAACACAATATTTTAACTTTTCATCAAAAGCAGAGAATGGGATTCAATGAAGTCACATAATCAAGAACATGTTGATAATGAACTTGAATATTTCAATTTATCTGAGACTCTCACACATACAAAATGCCTCTAGTTACACTACATGGTTTGCTTTGTACATAGGCAGATATATTTTATTGGGTTGGTAATGACCATATTTATTTGACCACCCATGGGAAATGTAACTGTTTTTAAACTAGCTGCATTGATGAAAATTAGAAATTATTGAGGATTGTTCAGTTTTGTTGATTATTTTTCTGAGGGTCCAGATGTCATCAAGATATAAAAAGAATTTGACCTTTTATCATTTGTATAAAACAAAGGAGAATTATCATTTGTATAAAACAAAGGAGAGTAGATTTCAGAAAAGGTATCAATACAGTTTAGTGAAGCAACTTTCCAGATGTACTTCACAGTCAGTCTTAGATTTTTTTTTTTTCATACGTGAATACTTTGACCACATTCAAAGGAAAATTCCAGCACAAATTCAATTCATGAAGCAATTGAATAGTTTCATTTGAGGTTCCAGGTAATGATAACAAAATGAAACCTACATGACACTAACTGCTGACTGGCAAAGGTAAGCTCATGTGTAGGAATCCATGATGCATCATTTCATTGCAGAAAATAAAACCTCATATGTTTTACTAAAACTAAACCAGGTAGTCTTTCTTGAGAAACTACCCTACACAATTCCAAGACCTCTAATTTGAAAAATAAAGATTTATTATAATATTGTCACTTCCCTTTATATTGAAAACCAGAATTGTCAAAATTTGGAATTAGAATGAATATCAGTGCTTTCCATGTTTAAAAATACAGTTTAGATTATTTTTCTTCTGGAATGTTTGCAGCTATGTGAATAAATATATATAAATATATATATATATATTTACACACACACACACACACACACACATTTCCCTAAGGACAAGGAAATCAACATAACCCAAACTAATGTTTACAGGTTGCCGATACATACTGGATGCTATTGGTGAAGATTTATAAAAGCTTACTGATGGGGTAGTTCTTAAAATAACCATTGAGTGTAGTTGAGACAGTCATTTAACAGCAGGTGTTTGCAATACATTAAAATAGAAAGAATGTTGACTCCTGGTTTCATGCTAGAGTCAGTAAACTTGGCTTGATGTCACAGTGCATAGAAGCAATGAGATAAACTTTGATCTAAGAGTAGAATGATTCTTGTAATATAAAGAAATTCAACACTGAAATACAAGCCTATTTTTGAAAAAATAGCAGCAATGACATGATTTTGTTTATTAACAATGATGACAACAGAGAGTGAGATCAACAATTAACTTATCCATGGAGCCCTCAACTAATGCCTGTTGAAAATAGGAGCCAACACCCATACATAAACACTGAGTCGAACTAGAACCCAGAAGCAGATGGAGAGGACAAGACCATGCGGCAGAAACATATACAGACAGCTTACCTGAACAAGGAGGAGCTAAGGGCCACTAGACTGATAGCTGGGAAGCCAGCAGGGGACTGACTCGGCCCCCCTGAATATGGGTCTCAGCCAGAAGGTCTGAGCAGTCTAAGAGACCTCAGACAGTGGAGCCAGGATGTATCCCTGGTGCACAAAAGGACTTTGCAAACATATCCCCCATGGAGGGATAACTGCCTTATTCTAGAGACAGGAGAGAAGCCCTAGTCCCTACTTCACAGGACCTGTCAGATCTACATGACCCCAACTGGATGGCATTCCCCTACATATGGAATTGGGGTGGGGAGATGGGAGGGGAGGGTGGTTAGAGTGCCTGTGAGAGGGCAGAGAGGGTAAAAGGGAGGGAGGGAGAGGGAACTGGGATAGACATGTAAAATAATAAATTAAAAAAAAAATGCTTTGACTCCAAAATTTAACTTGAAGAACAAGTTACTGGGGAAAAGGATTTCAAATGAAAAGATGTGGATTCCTTTCAGACTAATGTGGTTTGATCACGCCAGACCGCCTGAAACAGAGTACAAGCTGATCCTACATTCCAAACAGCTGGACAAAACAGCCCTACAGACTACAGCTAGGATATCTGAATCTTCTTCGAATCCCCCCAAGACAGCGCCCCTTACCAGCAGGAAGTAGTTTGGAAAGAACAACACCCAAATTCCCAAATATTGTGTATAAATGTTTGTTTTCATTTAATTGGACTTTGTTATATAAAATTAAATAAAAAAAAGATACAATAGTCTCCTAATATGGATAGTAGCTTCATATCAGAATTGAAGATCAGTACTCATTAACTGTGCTACCACACAAATGGAATGGGTTTTTTTGTTTGTTTGTTTGTTTGTTTGTTTCTTTAATGTAGAAAGATAAAACTGCCAAATGTGACCTCGACATGATTGAATTTTTTAGTAGCTATAATATAAGAAATATGGGTTAGGGTAAAAAAAAAAAACAATGATGACAACAGATGAATAGGATGGGACTCCTTAAAGATGCTCTTATTACAGTAACTAGTATTATGCGTAGTTTATTTCCATAATGTATCACTCTCCTGTGATGGAAGTCATGAACATACAACAGTCTGCTGGGAACTTCCACTGTTTCTACGAAGTACCAAGGACTGTTTAGGAAGGAACTACTTAGCAATGCACATATTTGCTTCTTTGAGTTACACAATTTAAATAAACAAGATACCAGCAAAGAAAATATTTCCCTTAATGGGATTAGTTTGCCTTTTTCTGCTGAATATGTCTCTAATCTAAATCAATGGATAAGATATATACCCCCTCTTTAAAAAACAAACAAACATAATTTTCAAATTGTGGTTAATTGCCATCCTAGAGCCTTTACTCAGTAGCTGATGGAAGCAGATGCAGACACCCACAGCTAAGCACTGAACTATATTCCTGGAATCCAGTTGTTGAGAGGGAGGGGGTATATCCTCCCCCTCCCAGCAATCAAAACCATGCTGGAGAAACCTACAGAAATAGCTGACCTGACATAGTGAGAGCACATAGACCCCAGTTGTAAAGCTGGGGAACTAGTATTGGATCAAAACAATCCCTCTGATTGTAGGTGCCAGTTAGGAGGCCTGGGCAGTCTATGAGACTTCTAACAGTGGAACCAATATTTATCCCTAGTGCACAAATGGACTTTGGGAGCCCATTTCCTATGAAGGTATATTATTTCAGCCTAGATATGTGGAGGAGGGCCTAGGCCCTACCCCAAATGATGTGACAGACTTTGATGATCCCCTGTGAAAGGCCTCACTTAAAGAAGATTAGAAAACTTGCTTAAAGGGCAAATTTGAAGCATTTTAAAATAATTGATTACAAGCATTAAAGACGTCTTTTTTATAGTAACAGCAATACATGCCAGACCTGGGGACAGAAGCCTGAAATCTTAATTATTTGGGAGGTCAAGGCAAGAAGACAAAATGTTCAAGGCTAGCCTGGGCCACAGAGGAAGTTCCAGACCAGGTTTAAAAGTTTAACTAAATTTTTTTTAAAAAATCACTATGCTAGGAAAATATTTCAGTAGTAGAGCACCCACCTAGCATACATAGAGCCACAGCTTCAGTCTCCAATGCTGCAAACTGATTAGCTAATTAATATTAAAACTAGGACTGGAGAGATGGCTCAGGCGTTAAAGGCTAGGATCACAACCAAATAAAATTAAAGCTAAAAGTGGTAATATTTGAATGCAGTAGTAAATGAAAGTTGAAAAATAGGACCTGGGGAATATAGTAGCAACATTTATAATGATAACAGTTAGTACATGGTATCCATGTATGAAACTCAAAAAATAAATAAAAATATAATATTAAGAGATAATTATAACCATTGATATTAATGACATGCTCATTGAAAAGATTGGAAGAAGTTAAAGGGTTAACCATAGTTGAAAACTTTTAGGTTGCTCTCTGTACATGTGAACATCTGCACTCTCCTAGCCTACATGTCTGTTCCCCTCAGAAATTTCTTTTCTATGTGATTGTCCCTTCCCCGATCTGTCTTAAATGGTGAAAACTTAGGAATGAGCAGCTGGTATAGATTGTCCTCTGAAGATGTAACTGAGTGTCAGCCTACATAGCAAGCCACAGAGCTCTGCTTTAACAGTCCCGATATTCAGCTGAGCTGTCAAGACTGTTAGAATAAACTAGATCACTGCCAAACCAGTTCACTCTGTATTGAGAAAACATACCCCACTGCCTAAAATGTTGGCCTATTGCTTTAGTGTCCTCCATTTCTGCCTTTAGGCACTGCACAGAATAAACAAATGCAGACAGATGCTATCTAACATATGGCTTCCATCAAGGTCTAGGGACAAAAAGGTCTCAGATTCAGTGATTCCTATTGTTTCTTTCTAAACATACTCATTAACACATGTAAGTAGATTGGTGTAGATAAAAACTTGTAAGTAAAATTTTTAAATCTAATTATTAAGCAAATTATTTACATAAAGAAACATGCTAAAATTTTGAGATAAAATTTGTCCTAGGGACTGCAGGGCATTTTGTAATGTGCTGGGAAAATCCTCTTTCACAGCTAATGACCTTTTTTTTTTTTTTTTTTTTTTTTAAGACAAGGTCTCCTTATGTAGTCCTAGCTGGCTTCAATCTTGTTATGCAGCTTAGGATGGCCTCAAACTCACAGATACTCAAATGCTTTTATCTCTGCCTCTAAATTAATTATCTTATTGAAAGGAAATGGAGAAACAGTAGATCTGGGGGAGAGGAGAGGAAGGAGGGGAGGAAGAAGAGGCTGTGGTAGGGATGTATTTTATGAGAGAAGAGTAAAGGGAAAGAGAGAGAGAGAGAGGCACCACCATGCCTGGTTGGGGGTATTTTTCAATTATTAATCTATGTGCAATTTTTTTACCTTCTCTAAATTACTACTTTACTCAGATATTAAAAGCAATGAATTATAATCCTTGGAATTACATTGCAAAAAAAAATCTTGCTGATTTCTTTAAATAACTACCCTTTCTATTTTAGCATAACCACAGAATAAAAACTGAGGTTTAATGAGTTTGTATTGTTTCCATTTGATATTCTTTCCTGATAAGTATTTTAGAAAATCATTTCAACATGCAGTTTTTGGTAAGCAGAGTTATACAGGCAATTGGTAGAAGTATGCCAACCACACCATTCCTATGTGGGCCATTCCAGCTCTCTTTTGGAACAATTTTACAACAGATGGCAGCAAGTCGGCACACATGGTCCTGACTGGGCTTCTGAAGCCTGAACCTGCCTTATAGCATTTGTTTGAACAAGTTTTTAACACTCTAATCCTTAGACTTCTTATCTATTCTACAGGAATCATCATATGATTGCCTTGAGGGGTATGACACATGTTCTCAGTACAACCTATGGGGAACACTTATTAACGCTAATTGAAGTAAGTAACACATACTTCAATTCTGCAGTCAATAGTTTCCTGACACAATAATAAGATGGCATCAACTTCTCCCTCAGTGATTTTAAACTGCCTCAATAGTGAAACAAACATGTCTTATGTAGCTCAACAAAGTTATTAAAAACCTATCATGTCTTTGTTACTGGCACAGAAATTTAACATTCAGAAGATTATTCCAATATGATAAAATCTCAATTGATCAAACAACCTAAATTATTCTCCCAAGTAATTCCATTTTGTCTACATATATCTCTGAACGTTTACTGCATATATCTCTGGCGTTACTGCCATGGTGACCCCAATTCTGCTGTTGAATCTTCAAATTTGGCTGATAATGTGGTCAAGGATCTTGTCTTAATTTTCCATATGGGTTTGCTGTATAAAAAGAAATTTTAAGCTATTCTTCTCAATATTAATGATGAGAAACATAAAGTATAGAAGAATGGAGCACAGTGATACAACTGTAGCCCTGCCTATAAAGCATTACTTTCCTATTTTTTTCCAATAAAGCTCTTTTCTTGTTTTACTTATTTATTATGTATACAGTGTTCTGTCTGCATGCAGGCCAGAAGAAGACACCAGACCTCATTACAGATGGTCATGAACCACCATGTGGGTGCTGGGAATTGAACTCACGACCTCAAGAAGAGCAGTCAGTGCTCTTACCCTCTGAGCCATCTTTCCAGCCCCCATCTTATTCTGGTTTATCTAATTTGATTACTGAGTGCTCAGTCACCTCCCATTAAATCACTGGCCATGTATTTGAAAGGGCAGCTCATGTCAATCTGAGTACTAGCAGAAATAATAGGCAGAAAACAGCTAACACACCAAAAGAAAGGTCTACATTTTGATCATTGTCTATTGAAATGACAAGTACTGATTAGAATATCTGATTACTGGTGACAGGAATATACATAATCTCTAATGACATTCTTTTTGAGGCTACTTATGATCATCTAGACATCTAGATTAAAAGACGTGTGTTTATTTTCATAGAATGCTTAATAAAAATCCCTGCCTGGAGTTGGCCCTTTTCCATCACTCTCCTTCCTTCTCCATCCTTGCCCTTCAGGGCTACCTCTTCAGTGTCACAGATGAATCAGGGCTGTACAGGGAGCAGCCATGTTTTCACATGGCCAGCTGAACTCTTCCTATGTGTGAACTATGTCGTACAAGTGCTTTCCCTAGTCTCCTAATGGGCAGGAAATCATCAGCAGAGAAAACAATCTTTGAATGTTTGCATTTCTTGCACTCTGGAAACAAACAAAACCCTTTTAGAGGTAAAATCAGTCAGTAATGACAGTAGCCACCATTTATTGAGTCTTTAATATATCCCTGACACTAACATAAGCAAGCTAGTCATTACCTTAACAATCCCTTAAGATACCAGGATCTTTTAATAAAACTGAAAGTTGTTCAAGGTCATGCATCTAACAGATGACCTATTGAGACAAAAGGCCTTGAGGAAGCAATGAGGGTTTTGTTTACTTTACTATTCAATTAGTTACTATTTGTTTATAGTTATCTGCTGGCCACTGTTTCTAGATTCTGGGGAAACAGTTGTGAACTGCTCAGAACAAGACCCTAATAAGTTATTTTTTTATCACAGAGGGAAGTAAACAGACATGAATTGATGCCCTTCTTAATACTTGTGCTAATTTTCAAAAAATTCAAAGGCTATCATCAGAGTAAAAGGCATTCTCAGGACAGACCCAGTCAGGAGAGGATAGTGGGGACATGGATTTTGGGTAGAGAAGATACCCTTAGTTAAAGTGATTAACTTGGTGTTTTAAGGAGGAAGAAGACCAGAGGGTGACAGCATAAGGTAAACTGCACCTTTCTACAGGTGTAGAAAACTAATTAAAGAGATTAGCTTACAAAGTATTTTCTTAATCTACAGGATTGCAGTCAATTGTTATGTTTATTTTCCTACTTTCTAATGGATATACATATATCTGGTGTGTGTGTGGGTGTGTATGGGTGTGTGTGTGTGTGTGTGTGTATGTGTGTGTGTTGATTTTCTAATTATCCTCATCTTAAGATCTCAGTTTTTAACATCTGAATACACCACCAGCAAGTGCAGTAGTACAGTTTCTATCCTCTCAATGGCTTTGTACTTCCTTACTACTAAAATTATGCTACAATTCTGAAGGGGTTTATTTGGAATTTCTTATATATAGTCACATCTGTGCGTGTGTATTAGGAAATGAAATTACTTATGTCTGCAAGACTACAAGACAAGATTACAAAATGCATTCACTTTTGGAAGAAAATTACTCTTACTATATGTTCTCTTTGTACAACAGATTTTGATGCATTTAAGTAACCATATAGTTTTATGACAAGCAATGGTTTGCCAAGTTAGTTAAGATAATTTTGAGTCATTCTATACCATTCTAATTTAGACACATTTAAATAGCACTTTTGGTTTGAATTTTTCAAGAAATTACATAAAATATACTTATGAAGAAGTTAATATTTATAAATATTTAATTTAAATATAAATATAATATTTATAAAACATCTATAAAAATTTAACTTTAACAATATATGTAGATTCGAACTACACATTTACTTCTTAAAAGAATCCCAATTCTGCAATGGGTTATTTACTTTTATTTCCCTTTATGAAACTCTACTCAATTAGCTCCTAACAATAGTTATCTTAGAGTAGAAGTGGGTTTTGCTGAGAAAATTCCATTACTTCTTGCCCTACCCTGCCCTTATCCAAATCTAATACTCTAATGTGGAAAGGCAAATTTATTACATAATTCAGTATATTTTTTTTTAAAAATTTTCCAACTACAATTCATATTATGTAATAGAAATGGTTTTAACTCACACAACTTTCAGTATGAGAAACACAGTTTTCAACACACTGATTAAACTGCAACTTGGAGACAGACTGAGTATGATTTGATAAACAATAATAAGAAAAGCATATTTAGGTAAACAATATACAGTGTTAAACTAGAAGGAGCCTAGGACGAATATGTATGACATACTATACATCAGAGCCTAAGGACATAAAACTTAAAAAAAAAAAATGGACCATAAGAGTGTGAAAAGCCATCCAGTTGGGGTCATGTAGATCTGACAGGTCCTGTGAAGTAGGGACTAGGGCTTCTCTCCTGTCTCTAGATTAAGGCAGTTATCCCTCCATGGGGGATGTGTTTGCAAGGTCCTTTCGTGCACCAGGGATACATCCTGGCTCCACTGTCTGAGGTCCCTTAGACTGCTCAGTACTTCTGGCTGAGACCCATATTCAGGGGGTCCTGAGTCAATCCCATGCTGGCTTCCCAGCTATCAGTCTGGTGGCCCCTTAGCTCCTCCTTGTTCAGGTCAGCTGTCTCTATGTGTTTCTGCTGCCTGGTCTTGTCCTCTCCATCTGCATCTGGGTTCTACTTCGACTCAGTGGTTATGTATGGGTGTTTACTCCTGTTTCCATCAGGCATTAGTTGAGGGCTCCATGGATAAGTTAGTTGTTGATCTCAACTGGATCGCATTCCCCTACATATGGAATTGGGGTGGGGGGATGGGAGGGGAGGGTGGTTAGAGTGCATGTGAGAGGGCAGAGAGGGTAAAAGGGAGGGAAGGAGGGAGGGAGGAAAAGAAGGAGGAAGGAATGGAGGAGGGAGGGAGAGAAGAGGGAACTGGGATCAACATGTAAAATAATAAATTAAAAAAAAAATGCTTTGACTCCAAAATTTAAGTTGAAGGACAAGTTACTGGGGAAAAGGAGTTCTATTTTTGTTTCCACAGAAAATGAAAAGATGTGGATTCCTTCCAGACTAATGTGGTTTGATCAAGCCAGACCACCTGAAACAGAGTACCAGGTGATCCTACATTCAAAACAGCTGGACAAAGCAGCCTTACAGACTACAGCCAGGATTTCTGCATCTTCTTCGAATCCCCCATGACAGCGCCCCTTACCAGCAGGAAGTAGTTTGGAAAGAACGACGCCCACATTCCCAAATATTGTCTATAAATGTTTGTTTTCATTTAAATGGACTTGGTTGTATAAAATAAATTAAAAAAAAAAAAAGAGTGTGAAAAGCAAGGATGTGTTGGGGGGATAGGGTTGACAGACATTCTATCAGACAACTCCAGATGATTGTGAATTGAACCCTTGTCAAACTACCCACAGGTCAAAAGTAAAGTTTTAAACCAGCCACTTTTAAGTGACTGTTCTAGTTTTCCAGACAAGTTTATTAGACAGATCTATAGACCAAGATTCAATGTAGGATTCCTGTCATTCTCAGCTACCAAAGGACAGTTATATATAATGTCAAGTACAGCTATAAGGAAAAACCATACCTGCTCTAATTCAAGAGAAATGTGAAGACAAATAAAACAGATGGTTTAAAATATTCAGATTTGATCTGGGAACAAGGTGAGAGTTTGGGCCATTTGTGTTGAAATGTATAAGTGCAAAGTTTATGCATAAGCACTACAAGGCTAGCTCACTAAATTGAGAAGGCTTGACTCACCAATGGGAGCTTTGTCTTGCTGCATTTTATTTGAGATTTATGACAATAACCTAGAAAGATAATTTCTACATGCTCAAAATTATGTGACTTGCTTTAAAAGAATTTGGAATTAGCATATAAAATTTTAGCAAAGATGCCCTTTCAAGAAATCAAAACAAATTGAAAAAAATAGAAAAGGAAATGAGCCATGTTTTCCTGACAAGTCAGATAGATGCTGCATGCTCTCTTTTATGTGCAAGTAGATGAACCCTTTTATCTGAGTTGAAAGTAACATGCCCATTTGCTATGCTTTCAGTTTTGTATGGTAATTAAAACATAATTTGTAACTAATCCAAGTAAAGTTTATTTATTTTTTATCTAAAGGGTTCTGCTTTGTTTTTCCAAGGATTATTATGAGTAAGTCATTGCCTCTGAGGGCTTGGCAAACCCCAAAGTTATGTCTCTATCTCTCCCCCTCCCCTTCTGTTCTCTTTCTTCTAATCTCCTGCTCTGATTCTTTACTTTAATTGGGTTTAATATAAAACAAATCTATCTAGTGAGCAGCATTTCATGTTCTCTGTTTCTAATTTAAAGCATGGATGAGTAGTAGACCGTTGTCTTCCCTTTCTAAGCAAAAAATAACAAACAGTACCCTAAATCAACATTCTGTATAGTTCTTGGTTCTTATGAGGGTGGACCAATTAACCTTGATTAACAAAGTGGAGAAAGGAATTTCCTCTACCGAAGACTAACTGAAGAAGACTGCAATATGAGGAGCAGGGGTAAAAGACAAAAGGAGCATGTGAATGGATTTTTCACCCACACACAGATTTTATCTGAAGCATCAGCTCCTCTAGAAATGGTTTCCAGGTTACTTGGCATGAAGTTAATAGTTCCTATCGTCCCTGACAGTCTATGAATATTCTTCATGCAGCATTTAAATCTAGGAATTTCTGAGGTGCTCAGATTTTCTTTGATTGGTCTGTAGTCTGCCATCTTATTTTACTTGGACATGTCTGTGGATCAGAATTCAAAGTCCCAATCTAATGGCTTTCTGTTTTGATAGAGGCAGCGAAGCCTGGAAAACCTCAAGAAATTTGTTGGAGGGTAGAGATAAGATATGGACAAGCCAGTCCTGGATGGGAACTTACAAAACCTTTATATCTTCATTCTCAAGTTTATTGAGTGCAAGATACTGTTCCAAGGTCTAAGTTGTGTGAGGAAACAAAACAGAAATGGCTTCTGCTCACCTGAATTTAATTTTGTAGTGTTTTTATATTATTTGTATTAGACAGTATTTAGTTCACCGAACTATTCATTCCATATTTGCTTTCATTTACGTGGATATTATAACTTCCTTCTAAATATGGTACATATAAAACTTTTAAATTTTTATTCTAAAGACATTATAGTATATTTACTAGGAGAAAGTAGCTAAACTGAGAACTTTTAAGGAACTTTTAATGGAAATACTTGTAGCAATGTCCATAACTTGAGAACACTGGATTTTAATAAAATACTGTCCATCATTGTATCTCATTGACAATATTGATATTATAACAGCCCTAAGCAAAAAATAGTCATGTAGGTGGTAATGTCATCTGCATGGCAAGCAGGTGAAACAGCACCAGAGAAACATGCCCTGGCCTGGTAATGAAGCTGTCTAGGAGTCTTTGCTGCTCCAGTCAATTTCTCCTCACCCATTTTCATGTAAATAACTCCAATAAAAACTCATTGGTTTGCCAACTTGAACTTCAGTGGTATCTGTACTTCAGTCTGTCAAGGGCTCCCTATCCAGGATGAGTAAATGAGTATGTGGTGTCTTCCTAGGAAAAGTGTTGTTATACAGCAGTCTACTTAAAACATGGTGGCTCGCTTTAAAAAAAGAAAAAACTGAGCTTACTTAAAACCAGAATCGGGCAAAACACACACTATTAATAAGTGTCAATATCAAGATTAAAATATATCCCATGCTTTTAAACATTGTATTTCCCCATTTGTTAAAGTTCAGATTCAAATGTGTGCCTATCACACTAAGTCACAAAAAAGCTTGATGCTTTCTTTTATAAAGTTCAGTAAAATAAATAGCTAGTTCATTGTAATTTAATATAAACATTAGTTAAGTGCAAGATAATTATTTGCAGTATATTAATATTTTTTGTACCAGCAAAGAACGAAATTTCTTAAATAGGTAAGTAACTTATTTGATTTAAGAAGGTTTCAATTGTGTGGCACTATACAATTATTTTTAAGAGCAAAAATGTTAGCAGATAACAAATACTTGCATTTATTATATATTGATCTTTAATTTCTTTTTCCTATAATTTTTTATTTAAGCCATATAATTCCTTTTTTCTTCCTTTTTTTCTGCATCAAGGTTTCCTCTGTGTAGTCCCAGCTGTCCTAGAACTCTCTCAGTAGACCAGGCTTGCCTTGAACTCAGAGATCCACCTGTCTCTGCCTCCCAGGTACTGGGGAAAAAGGTGTGCACCACCACTACTGGCTTCTCTCCTTTCTTATTATTCAAAGTCTATTCGTAATTATTTGGACTCCAGAGGTCATATTTCTAACACTGTATATCGTAACCTTTTATGACATAACTCAATAGGCTATTTATCTAGAAAGCATGAGGACAGTATCTGGGTCAACATGAAATATCTGGCCTTCTTGGAAATGAGGTTTGTATCTGTCTATTGTGTCTTTGAAAGTAATGTATTTCAGATAAATATATGAGTTCATATTTTTAAAAACTATTTCCATAGATAGTTTGGAGGCTTTAAGTCTTAAACTTTAAATATTGGTTGAGTGGCTTTTGTTTCTAGAATAAAAAGTGTGTGTGTGTGTGTGTACCAGTTTCTTTGATGTTACATATTTTAACTTAAAGATAATTCATTTTAATTCAAATTCCTTCTCCATTCATAGATTCTTAGGCTTTGAAAGAAAATTATAAGTCTTCAGGCCCAGATATGAACCCAAAATAGGAACAACTGACTATATAATATCCTTTTGTGTGTATGAATGTGTTCAGGATATTGTAGGAGTGTGGGAACATGCACAAGTGTACGTATGTATGCATGTGGAGGTCACCAGTTGACCTCCAGATATCTTCCTCAACCCTCTTTCAATTACTTTTTAAGAATATGTTCCATTGAACTTGGAGTGTACTGATTTGGCTAGATTGGCTGGCCAACAGGCCATGGAGTCTTTTCTCTACCTCCCCAGCACTGGGATTACAGGCACCAGTTTCCTGCTCCTGGCTAAAGATTCAAGTTCAAGTCCTCCTCTTATGTAGAGAGCACTTTCTCTGACCAACCACGTCAATAATCTTGGTAGATTATTATATGATTTCTCTTTGAAAACTCTGAGTGACAATGAGGTCTACTGATAACTAGATATTCACTACATTTTGTTTAGCTATTAAGAGGTTTTTAATCCAAGCCATATATTTTCTCCTCTTTGTTACTGTACAAACTCTATTCCTAACTATAGTTATTTGTATTCATGATGGTATTATGCTTCTATCACTGTACATCTTACTCCTTTATGACTTAACGTTCTTTGTACTTTTATGATATAATCAACACAGATATTGTTTGCTCTAATATCTCAACCTCCTTGATAATCCATTTATTATGAAAGTGTTTTCTCCTTTGAGAACTGAATGAATGAATGGTCTTATTGGAGATTTAGACTGATGCTATACTTTTCCTGGTCCAGTTTGGCTTCAATATTGTTTGCCTTGGCAGCCTAGTTTGCCTCATAAGCCCAGTGAGTATTTCTTTTATTAACTCAGATTTTTTTTTTTCACATGAGAAAGTAGTATCAACTTTGCTTTTCACTTGATGGGTATTTTACTGACATCTTTGCAAAATCAGAATTACATGAAGGCATATGACCTAGAATTCCAGAAGACCATTGTTTTCTTTCTTACTACTGGTTTTGGAACACAATGTAATTGCTATTAACTTTATCAACTTCAGAAATTTAATGTCTTGGGATGTTTTGGCTTATTACATGAAAAATAGAGACAGTTAAACTGAAGAGTCTCAGCTGGAATGGTTTTTAATTTAAAGAGATTATTATCTCTCAAATATTTTCAAATTTTTACACCATGTCCACTGTAATTACTTTCAGCTTCAGTAAGGAACTCAGGAAGAGTCCACTGAGGATATGATCAAGTATAATTACCAGATATGAAACATTTAATCAAGCTAGAGAGGTAGAAAAGATGATAGGTAGGACTCATTAATAGTTTTGTGTAGATATGAGATATAATAAAAAAGCAACCTAATATTTTTAAGCAGAGAATGACAAGTGAGATCTGTATTTGATACAATTTCTTTTAAGATTACAGGTGAATTAAGAAAGCTGATTTAAAAACTACTAGAAAAACATATGGGAATGGTAGAGCATACCTTTAATGCCAACATTTGGGAGGCAGAGATAGGCAGATCTCTATGAGTTTGAAACTAGCCTAGTCTACATTCAAGCTAGCAGTGGCTACATAGTGAGTCCCATCTGAAAAAAGATAATGCAAACTGGATTTGGAAAGGATAGAAAAGGAACTATGAGAAGTAATAAAAAGAAAATGAACTCTGAAATTACTGCTAAATTCCCGATTAATGCAACTGAGATTTTAGTGATACCATTAGTGAAGCTCACTCTGCAAGAAACCTGTCTTAAGTTTGGAAGAGTTGGATGTTATAGATTTGTTCCAAAAATGTTGCTTTTAGAAGACTTGGATGGATACAATTCAAGAAGCACAAAAACTTGTATCTTTGATCAAGAAATGTCAAGACTTTGAAAAATATAAGATATTTGCACAATAAAACAAAAAATATATTGTAAAATGGGCTAGAGAGATAGATAAGTAGCAAAGAGCATTGGCTACTCTTGCAGAAGACCCAGGTGAAATTGCCAGATCTACATACTGGCTCACAGATGTCTGTAACTCCAGTTTGTGGGGATCCAATGCTTCTACTGACCCCTGTGCATACCAGACATGCCCATGGTTCACAGCACCCATATACATACATACATACATACATACATACATACATACACACACACACACACACACACACACACACACACACACACACACACACATATATATATATATATATATATATATATATATATATATATATATTTCAGCTACTGTGGAAACCAGTGTGGTTTCTCAGGAAAATAGATATCGGTACACCTCAAGATCCAGTTATACCACTCTTGTACATAAACCCAAAGTGTGCTTCATTTTACTACAGAGATGCTTATTCAACCACGTTCATTGCTACTGAATTGATAATAGCCAGAAATTGGAAACAGCCCAGTTGTCCTCTCAACAGAATAGATTTAAAAAAAAAAAAAAAATGTGGTACATCTACACAATGGAGTACTATTCAGTCATTGAAAAACAATGAAATTTGCAGGTAAATGGATGGAACCAAAAAAAAAAAAAAAAAAATCCTGAGTGAGATATCCCAGTCTCAGAAAGACAAATACAGATTGTCCATACAACCACAGAGATTAGGTGTAGAGTAAAGGACTGGTGGGGAGATAAGTCTCATTAAAATGACTCCTATTAATATTCTTCTGTACTCATAGACCACGCCTTGCTCAGCCATCATCAGCGAAGCTTCTGCCTGCAGCACATGGAAATAAATATAGAGACCCACAGCCAGACATTATGCAGAGAATGAGATACTATAGAACACTCAGCCCTAAATAAGATGTCTTCATTAAATCCTTTCCCTCAGAGCTCAGGAAACCCTAGGGAAGAAGAGGCAGAAAGCATGTAGGAGTCAGAGAGCATGGAGGACACCAAGAAAACAATGTCCACCTTCTAAACCAACATGATCAAAGCACATATTTTATTTTTATATACCTAATAACTTTATGAAAAAATTAGAATTAAGATATTTTATTAATAATTTGCTTATTTCATGAAACTAACATAAAAATTTTGTACTTTACATGTTAAACTTAATAGTATTACATATATTTTGTGTATTTTGTTAGCACATGAGTTCAATATATACATAACCTGAATTTACCACAGTTTTCAAATTTAAAAAAAATTTTAATATACTTACTTGAAATAAAAAAATATGATGAGAGAGATGAGCAGTGATGCAATAGATAATCCATGTCCAATTATAGTTAGGTAGAACAAATTCAGTGCGGTCTATAATTGTGATTAAAAAATAGAATGAATTCTGTATCTAAAATCTACTTATATATTAGATAAGATGCAAATTAATCAATTTTATTTTAAAAACATGTTGACAGATTTATAATCACTTGTTTAAAAACCAATAAATATTTAGAAACATGTAAATGAAGTACATCTATTCAAATTTACTAAGTGAGTATTCAAATACTTATAAGTCATGTTTCTTTCTAAGAAATCAGAAGTCACATTTTAAATCTTTGAGGTAATGCATTTCTTGATCTAGTTTTCACTGTATATAAAATCAGTTTTTATATTTAAAATCAAATGATACTCAAGATTTGGCTTATTCAGAATTAAATACCTGATAAGGCTTCCTTTATCTATTTAGGTTTTTTTATTTCTTTTCCTAAATCTGAGGCTCAGAGACAGATCTTAATATGGCAAGTTAATAAAACCTTTGATCTATATAAATATATTTTAACATTCTCTTTTTAGTTTTTCTTTTCTTTCTTTTTCTATTTGCATTCCATATTTATAGAGGGTAGGTGGGTGGGTGAGTTGCTTGGTGGGTTGCTTGGTTGTTTGGTTGATTGGTTTGTTGGTTGGTTGCATGATGGGTTGGTGGGTGGGTAGGTGGGTGGGTGGGTTGCTTGTTTGGTTGATTGGTTAGTTGGTGGGTTGGTTGGTTGGTTGGATTGTTGGATAGTGAGTTTGTTGTTTGGTGCGTTGGTTGGTTAGGGTAGGTGGGTTTGTTGGTTGGTTGACATTTTAGTTGGTAGGTTGGTTGGTTGCTTGCTTGGTTGGTTGAATGTGGATTTGGTTGGTTGGTTGGTGAATTGGTTGATTGCTTGGTTGGTGGGTGGGTGAGTGGGTTGGTTGGTTGGTTGGTTTGGGTTTGGGGTTTGGGTTTGTAATGTAAACACCTCTGAATAAGCAAAGCACACATGATACACAAATACAATAATACCTTGCAATTATTGAGTGTTTACACTACACTTGTCTTTTAAGAGCCACTGAAAGAAAACTACAGTTATCCTTTTGAGTACACAAAAGATTTTTTGTCTGTGGCTATGGGGTAGATAAAGTGCTAAAACAGGAAGCATGTAGCACTTTTAATTATACACATACAAACTGTAACACATAGAAGTATTTTGAAGCTTCATTCTGTGAGTATTGTCCTTAACTGTCCTTTTAATTCTAAGTTTCAAGGCAAGAACATGACTGAAACGGTCCTGCACAGTCACTTAGGATGGGTGCCTTCTCCTAAGGAACCTATCCTGTTGCCTACAAGCAATTTTTTAGGTAATTCTAGAATTCCACTAGAAATGAAAGTTTTCCTTTATAGTATGCTTTTAAGTTATATTTTCTTTGAAAAATATGAAAGCCCAATTCCAAGGCTCTGACTTGTAAAAACACTGTTACCTAACAAGATTACTTCCCCAGTGCAATGACAGAATCAGTAGCAGCTTTTCCACAGATTTTTCTCATTGCTCTCAAATGATATTAGGAAATGGCTTTAGTGTGGAATAGAGCATTGCTTTCTTGTTCCCCATTCTTATTGAACTGTTTAAAAGTGTAAACCAAATTTCAACTCACACTTGTAACATACCTTCACTTTTTCATGTGTGCTATTATTACACAGAGTATAATTTGTCCATGTTCTGTTACTATCTGGATGTCTAAACCAGTTTCCATCTTGGTCACAGATCTTTGTAACCTTTTCTGTAAAAAGAAAAAAAAATTAAAAGAGGCAGGAGGGAGGGCCCAGACCCTACACCAAATAACTTGACAGATTTTGATGATCCCACCTAGAAGACATCACCCTCCCTGTGGAGTTGGAGGGGATGGGATGGAAAGGGAGGTTAGGGGACATGGAAGGGAGGGAAAATGAACTGGGATCAATATATAAAATAAAAAAATAATAAATATACATTTTAAAAAATTAGTTCAATAAACCTACAGTTTAAACAATAAAAATTTTTATTGTTTAAATGAATTTAGAAATAGAAAATTAAAATCAAGATAGTTATATACTGCAACTCTTTCTAGACTACTTTTGTAATACGTTCCAAATGCATTTAATAAACACAATGTTCACTAATCAGATTTCAATAAGATCTATAACTAAATTCTACCATATACCTGAAGGATCAAAATCCTGAAAATAATCAGGGCAATACTGCATTGATTCAGTTCCTGCTGCAACATCATTCCAACACAGCCATCCATCCCATGTTCTGTTGCAGTAAAGGCCTTAGAGAGGAGATAAAAATGAGGGATCACTAAGTCTCTGTAACTACTCAGGAAAACAAACTCTTAAGAAAGCTTTCTCAATGCCTTAATGCAATAGAAGTCTCCTGGAAATGAAGATAGTTCTGATGCCCAACATTAACTTTTGGTACTTAAACCTTTATCTAGATCATCTGTAAAGAGTTAATTCAATATGGAATAAAATTATGTCAGTTGACACAGAATTGCTATACAAATGTTTAATTACTTTATACTTCAATCTTATTGATGTCCTAAATCAGATAATTGTTTTTGCAAATATCAAAACATACTTTTCTGCCTGCTACAATAAAAATACTGGTGCAGCTCCAGTAAATAAATAGTTCTGAAATATTAGTAGATTAAATTAATCTTGAAGGTGCTAAATGTGAAAAAGGGTTTTGCTATTTCTAAAAGCAGAGCCCTTTTTTGTGTTTGTTTGTTTGTTTGTTTTTGGTTGTGGAGACAGGGTTTCTCTGTATTGCTTTGGAACCTGTCCTGGAACTAGCTCTTGTAGACCAGGCTAGTCTCAAACTCATAGAGATCTGCACACCTCTGCCTCCCGAGTGCTGGAACTAAAGGCGTGCGCCACCAATGCCCGGCAAGCAGAGCCATTTTTAACTGTAAATATATTGTACTTTCTTATTTGACTACATACAAGTGTATTATTAATGTTTTTTTTTCTAAATGTTTTGAAATCTTTCTTTTCTCTGATAGGAAAAAAAAAAACAGAATTATCTAAAGGGTCCACTTTGTATCCTATATTTGAAACTAACTCTCCGTTGGGCTTCCCAGATTAAAACAGGAAGTTCTTTTGGGTTTGGATACCTATGGAAACTCTACTTTGGTTATTCATCTTTTATGTCCTGAATCAAGGCATATGTCTGGTACTTGGCATTAATGACACAGGCTTTTCTTAAGGAAAATAGAAACACTTAGACTTTGATAGCTTTGCTACCAAATTTGCTATGAACATATGTGTGTTATTAAAAAAAACTGCATACAAGTTTTATCAAGCAAGGTGTTTTTTAAAATAATAAATTAACAAATTACATAGACTGAAGGTCAATGATTATTGACTTGTCTTGTTTTAATATTAGCATATATTAGTATTTTTATACCTTTTAAAGGATAATTCTGGAAAATTCAGTGTATGGAGTGTTTTGTTAAATTTTACTAAAAAGAATGAGTTGAATCATGTCATAAAATACACTTCACAAATACATAATGAAAAGAAACAACTAATTAATTTTTAATTAATGGATGTGAAGAACCCACATAGATAGTTCTTTTAAATATTTGTAAAGTATCTGTAGAATTAGTAGTAGCTACCTTCTGCCTGTTGAACAGGATCTTGCATAATCTTTTGGTAACATTCATATTGAGCAGTCATGATCTTGTTTCTAGTGACTCCCAGTTCTGTTTGGTTAAAGCCTTCTTCTTCTTCTGGCTCTGCTGTGACAAGAGTCTAAGGGGGTAAAACAACAATGGCTTTAGAATGGTGGAAATTAGTGAGCAAACTGGTGGAAAACAGCAAGAACAGTGAGGTGCTTGATCACTAGGTGACTCTCATGAGGAAAATCCCCAGAGTGTGGTATTCACCAATTTCTGTAGTCTAAACTCTTACTGTGTCCAGTTTCAAACAGCCTTCAGGGTGCTGCCAATGACAGCACTGAGAACCACCGGTGACTCTCCGAAGACTCTGGTAGTTGGCTGACTACAGCACAGCCTAAAGCACTGTTCTGAAATGCAAATAGCCATATTTACAGCCCCCCCCCAATGTTTTCACTTGCTCTGTGAATGTTAGCAAGGTATCCATCACTACTACGAAGACTCTATTTCATAGTAAAACAGTAGAAAATAGCATCTGGATATCAGGGAGTAGCCATCCCATGGAAAATAACCAAACTTTGTACATTTGTAATAACAAAATAATAATTTCCTCACTGCATGGCATCATCAGGTAATAACCTGATTAGCACTAATATTGACTGTTAATTTCTGGTAGGTTTGAAGTAATAAATGAAATCCTAGACCATCATGACTATTTTTAAGGCATTTGATTTTATTTTTCAATGTTGGGGGTTGAACCCAGTGGCTATGTAAGTTAAGCAAGCACTGTAGATTCTGAGCTTCATCCTATCCCAAGACAATATTAGAAAATCAAAATAGATAAAACAAAAGCCATTTCTCTGAAAAGGTTTGTAGAAATTAAGCAAAGTAGTAATAATTTCTAACACACTGTCCATGGATGAATTCAAGAGAAAGGGCCACAGTACCTTATATTACACTAAGCTGATTGGCAAAATGCTACAGTGTTGCCTTCAGGAAACTGGTGCTGGCCCATGTAGCTTGCTGGCACACTTAACTGAGGGTGGTAGCTGAAGAAACAGTTCTGTCCTTTGAAGTCTAGTCACTTACCCAAGATAATATCTCCGAAGTGCAGACACTAGACTACTTCTAGGCTTGAGGATGTTTTCCAATGTATGTACTTACAGAAATGTAATATTGTTTTTTTTTTCTCATGTAAGCTTTCAGTACTGGTTTTTAATTCCTTTGTTTGAACCTTTTTGAGGGCTTTGCTTAGAAACACCACAGGAAAGTTCTTTGCTAGCACAAAATTAGATGAGATTATGTCTCTGGGTTTCCCGCTCACATAAAGAAAGAAGAGCATCATTGGCTGCTTTAGTTCAATGCAAAGAACAAGATAAAGAGAAACATGACTACAGATAGGAAGTGAGACCAGGAAGCATGTAGCTCTTTGGGGTTTGGTAACCCTCTGACTTTACTTCTAGCTTCATATCAATGACACACACATGTAGAGATGCACATGGATGTACACATACACATGGAGGCACACTTGACTTGCCCCAAATTCAGCATCAAGATCTATTTGAATGAGTGAATTAACGAATAAATGAGTAAACAAATACAAAATACATTACATATCTCCTAGATTTTTTTTCAATCGATACGTGACAATCAATTGGTGAAACAAAACACATTTGAAAGACTAGAATATGGGGTTTTTTCTTACAAATAAGTGAATAGGTATCTCTCTAAAAATATATTATGTGCTGTGTGCAAACCACACTATTACAAAGTATCACCCCAATGTTCTTCTAACTCTACCACTTTAACACGAGATTTGCTCATTTGAATCCATTGATTTTTCCAACCTCCTTCAAGGACCCAACAGTCCATACTAGTTATAGAAATTCAAAGCAGAAAAAACTACTGAAAAGAAGTGGATTGTTGCTGTGTTACTTGGATATAAAAATGAAATCAACTTATTTATCTAATAACTACTTTAATTTATATTTATTAACTTTTATCAATTTGGTATATAAATAAGTAAAGCATAGCCATAACTAATAAGATCGGATACTTACCATATTAAAGGGAAGGAGAAACATAAAATAGAATATATGTTTTTTCTCCATCATTAGAGTCCAAATGAACTTGTAGTATGTTCAAACTGTAATAAAAATGAAATAAATAAAATTCATTACTCATGAAATCAATATAAGCTTCAAAAGAAAATATCTGTTATAATGCTACAGTAATTCTAAAAATTTGATTAGTAGTCCTACAAATATTGAGAACATTGTGGCTTAAAGTAAAACAGAGTTTAGTGAAATATATTCTAGTTTAATTTGACTTACAAATAAGAAAACACTGCATATGTATTTTTGTGAGTAATTAGAATGTATTTTGCTTTCTTTACCTTTACCAAAATTGAAATAAAACTACTTAACTACAAACATAATCAGCTTTTTGTGACTATCTTTTACATTTTATTATATATATATAGTTATCTTTATTAAGTTTTATGTAGTATTATCATTAAGTATTGTGTATTATTAAGCATTATGTAAGTATTAAACTTATCTGTAACTTTCTGACTTAAATTTAATGAAGGAAATTTATTCTCAGGCCAATTTCTTGATAATTAACATACAAACAACATAAATATGAAGTTTCAAGCTGCTGGTTTACTAGGGAGGCAAAGGCAGGAATATCTCTGTGAGTTTGAGGCCAGGATGGTCTACAAAGTGAGATCTAGGACAGCCAGGACTGTTACACAAAGAAACCCTTCAGAAAGAAAGAAAGGGAGGGAGAGAGAGAGAGAGGAAAAAAGAAAGGAAGGAAGGAAGGAAGGAAGAAACAACGAGAAGGGGGGAGGGAAGGAAGGAATTTTGATTCTTCAAGGTAGAAAATGGTAATTTATGTTAGTACAGATTATCATTGGATGGGTTTTAAATCTCCTAGAAGACAAGCTTGCAGGCACATCTGTGAGGCATTATCCACATTAAATTAGCTTCTGGGGACTGAAAAGACAACCAGGGAGCCTGCATGGGACTGATCTAGCCCCTCTGCACATATGTTAAGTTGTGTAGCTTGGTCCTCCTGTGGGACTCCTAACTGTGGGAAGAGGGGCTGTCTCTGACTCTTTTACAGGCTTTTGGGACCTTAATCCTCATACTGGGTCTCCTTGTCTAGCCTTAATACATGAGGTGTTTAGTCTTACTGCAACTGGATATGCCATGTTTTGTCGATATTCAGAGAAGACCTGGTCTTTCCTTACACAGAAATGGTGGAGGAGTGGATTGGGGGTTGGGAACCCAGGAGGGATTTGGGGAAGGGACTGGGAGGAGAAGAGGGAGGGGAAACTGTGGCAAGGATGTAAATACAGAAATAAATAAATTTGTTATTTTTAATGTTAGCCTCTGAGTATGACTGTGAGGAGATATCTGGATGGGTTCGTTGATGTGGGAAGCTCTAAGTTAACTGTGGGGAGCAGCATTCTGTGGCCTGGGATCATGACTAAATAAACAAAGACAAAGCAGGTTAATTGGGAGCATCCATTGATGTCTGCTCCTTGACTGTAGGAGCAAAGTGACTAAATTACTCAAATCCCTGTCATTACTTCTTTGACAAAACAGACTCTATCCTCAAACTGTGAGCAAAAATAAACCCTCTTCAAGATTGTTTCCTGATGGGTATTTTTTGTTAAAACAATAAGAAAAGTAGTGAAGACAGAGACTAATTCTTATAAATCAGGAAATAAAAATATTCTCAAAGTCATCTATACTATTGAAATAAGGCTATGGGGATGAGCACTATTAAATTCTATTGTATTTCTAATGTGAGATTGCATCCTATTCTGGTGAAAATGGCCTCTCACACATCATCTACTAGCTGAATACTGAGACCGACTCCACTGGGCTGAACCCCTAAAGCTTACTTCCTAATGGTATACTATAACATACTAGCTTTAAATGTCTGGGTTTTCATGATATGGGCACTAAACACAATACATGCTTAAAATGTAACAATGGTTTTTCACAGGAAATAAAAAAGTCTTCAATAGGTATCTGCCATTAAACAATGAACTTGGATTAAATTCTGTTAGAAAACAAGGCATGACATTCATTATATAACTATTTTCAGAATAAAATTAGAAGGCCCTTTTCCACATGACCCCATGTTTTGCATTTTCTATGACATGCATTGAGACTTGATCAGTTGTTAGATTTTATCAGCTCCATTATCCATCCCCATTGACTCACCTAACTAGCTGTTACTGTTATTTTCAAGCATAAGCAATCTTCTAGTTTATTGGTCAGCTACCCTGGACTTGCTTTTTAGATCTTAAGAAAAGAATACCTGAAAATCAGGAAGGGCTGGATTATTCTCACATTTTAAAAAAATAGTGTGGCTAGATTGAAAAGTAAAGCTTCTGTATTTAGCAATTAACAAGTTGTTGTTTTAGTTGTTAGTTATGTTTTACTCCCAGAAAATATAATTTCCAAATACTTACACGCACAGTTGTCTCCAGACTCAAATCACATTTTCTCCTGGATCATATTCGACATTGTCTTCAAGAATTTCTTAATTACAAGGTTCATGACCTAAAATATGGATTGATTTAAAATAATTTAATATGATATTAACAATACAAAATATTTCCATAATAAGTTGAAATTTTCTAGGTAATACTCATACTAAAATTATACATTCTTGAGCTATTCTAATTTTTAACAAACTACAGAAATGATACTGGAAAGAATAGTCTTTTTCCTGACTTTTGGTATCTTTGTTTATAATATGTTTGAGTTACTATAAAACAGTTTAGTCACTGAATGTAATTTTTCAATATAAATCATAGATTATATAATAACAACACAGATGACCTAGAAATGTATGTATTTCCTATAAGTAAAAAGTTTTCAAAGTGGTTATATTTTCAAAGAAAATCCTGGCAGGCCTGGAGGTATACAATTTTAATCCCAGGACTCTGGAGGCAGAGGCAGGTGGATTTCTGTGAGTTCCAGACCAGCCTGGTAACCTGGGGAGTTTGAAGCCAGGCAGAGTTATGCAATGAGACCCTCATAAAACAAATAAACAAAAATGATTTTGACTATTAGCATTTACATCTTTTCTTTCTTCATTGGTTTATTAATATATTTTCCTAAAGTATTTGTAACTTTAGTAGATTTTTCTACAGTTATTTGTATTTTTATGTGATTTACAAGTACTTTCAATCATTCTACCTTAAAACAATGAGTATGGTTTTCTGAAACTTCAATTATCATTCAGAGTCAATTGAAAAAAAGAGAGAGAGAAGCAGTTTTCTGAGGATGAGAGGGATACATGCATTTGTATTGAAGAGGGGTAAGGGTCCATGTAGTTTTCTAAGCTCTTATTAGCATAGCAATCATAACTTATTAAGATGCCTGGTTAAGGAATATAAAATTATAGCAATTTGAAATTCATCACTAAATAACACATTTCATCTGGAGCTGGGGGCAGTACAGAGTACTCTAGGTTTCCTGGGATTGTTAGTGAGTTAATGAGTCATGGAACCCTGGGAGCTCTGACCTATGACCTGCTTCCAACCATGCTGCTATTGCAAAGAAGCAAAGATGTCAATATTGATTTGTTCAGATCAGCATGAACATAACTTTACAGATTCTATTCATAAAATCACTATCTCTCTATACATGGGTGGATGTATCTCCCTTTTAGCTTTTTTTAAGTATCATGCTGTTAATCATGATTAATTTTGAAACATTTTGTTATTCAAACAATGAGAAAAATAATTCATTTTTGTGTTAAATATCCAAAACAAAAATTATATTTGCAAACTCTATTTTTGGTGGTTACATATCATCTGATGTAACTAAATATTAAAGAATCTTTTCTGAAAGCCAGAAACATGGCTCAGAAGGAAAAGATGCTTGCCACCAAGCCTGCCGACCTGAGTACCCAAATGACCTGATGACCCACAGGTAGAAAAGCAAGAATAAACATTCCTAATAATCCTAATAATATTCTGACCTCCACACATACACCATGCAAGTGCGTGCCCCCTCCACAAAAGCACAAAACTTAATTAATGAATACAAAACACTAAATAAAAGGTTACAAAGCTAAACACATGATCAGTTGGTTTAAGATTTTGCCTCTAATAAACTAATATTTTGTGATTGGCTACTCTAATTTTTTCAGTTCATTCTCTGATAGCTCCAGTTTGTCTTTTAGTATAGAGTCAGATTATAGCAAATTTGTCTGGAAGGCTTGCAAGTTTTATCCCTACTTGTGCACACACATGCACACATGTATAATACACACAAGCAACTCTAGTCACATCAACACAAATATCTAGATACTGGCCTCAAGTGTCTACAGTTATATATCATTTATATTTGAATTTGAATTGATTATCTGTAATATCAGAAAGTTGAAAATAAATTCTAGTGAAGCATATAATAATATTGTTTTAGATGTTATTTGCTTCATATTTGTTTATATTTTGTTTTCAAACACAATATTAATTTTCATTTATCTAGGATAGTTGGAACATTGAATAATCCAACTGACTTTTTGATTTATATAATTGTATTTAAATTACAATAGATTTGCAAAAATTCCTCTGAGATACAGCTTAATCTTCTTTTTAATTATCTCTTATTGCAATGTATTATTCCTTTAAGTTTTCTATTTCCTTTCATTTGATAGCATGGTTTTTCAAAGACAGAAGCGAAATTTGAGTCATCAGTGCAATTTCCTGATTAGAAGTACATGAGTATCTACTGAATACATAGATAAATAAATGAATTAACTGACAGAGTACTTTATAATACCAAAGTTAGTATCAAGAATATTGAGCATAAATAGCAATTGTCATTTCTTATTTTAGAAGATTTTTTTGTTGTGAATCTATACCAGCAGTTTTCATCCTGTAGGCCACAACCTTTTGGATCATATATTATATATTTATATTACAATAATAACAGTAGAAAAATTACAGTTATGAAATAAAATAATTTTATGGCTGGAGAGTCACTACAACATGAGACACTGTATTAAAAGTTCACAGTTTTAGAAATGTTGAAAACCACTGCTCTAAACTGACAATGAAATTCTGATGTAAAATACTTATAGTAGCATCTCTACTTTCTTACAAGATTACATCATGAAAGCTATATAGTCTTTAAAACTGCAGATGCCAGGATGTCAAATAAAAAATAGTCCACTAACTCTGGAAAGTATTAAAATTAAACAAAATTTAAAGCACTGAAAGCTATGTTTAAAAGATGATGAGTTCATATTCTTCTGTATGTATGTACAAATATATGCAAATCAAATATAAATAAATATAATTCTGTTTATAAAACAGATTGGTTTAGCAAAACAATTCTTTGATGACTTAGACACATGTCAAGATTAAATTTCCTTTATTATTCACAGGAACTAAAATCAAGGCAAAGTGCTTCAAAATCATGTTTGGAGGTTTCCCAAATATAACATATTGAGATATATTTTCCCAACACTACTCTTATTTTGGCCGTTATCTACCAGATTTCAAAACCAGAGTTCTAAAACTGCATCTTAGTGATATCTATCTTAGTTATCATCAAGTCGTGTTGGCCACAATAACTGGAGAAATATTCTCAATGCAAACAGCTTCACTTTTACAGCTTTCTACCATCACTCCATTCCTTAGTGATCTAGTACACTTGCTCCTGGGAACAAGGTGCACTTCACACTGAGTACAGCATTCCCAATCAGCCTATGTTTGTTAAGATTATAGCAGCAAATTTGTGTGGCAATCATCAGTCATACACAAGACTCAAAATATCCAATCTATGGTGATTCAGTTTGCTGTTGTCATCTGCTGTTACAAGGTTTAGCCCAAGTCTCTCTGATAACAGCCACAGGCGATGAGTGAGAGCAGTGAAGGAACCAACCCTTTCACCATAGGATCTTTAGATGAGTCATAGATAGACCATGGTGGGCAAGTGGATGGCACCATTGCAAATGTAACTGAAAATCAACTTAAATTGTGTCTCATACTGGTAAGTGCAAATTTTAAATTGTTTCTTATAAAGTTCATGAACTTATTGGAGCATAACTATAAATATTGCTCATTTAAAAACTATAAATCAGTATAAGTTAATCAATATTAATTTGTCAGGGCACAACGATGCAAATTCTCCTTGGGTCTCCAATTTACTATTAGTCCAAGAGACTATGCTTGAATCTGACAATGAAAATGGAGCATTTGGCTGACTAATAGTGAGCCTGAAGAAACTGAAGTTCTAGGGAAAGTTTTGTATACAGTGTATTCAAATAGTGGCATCATAAAAAACGGTAGCATTCTAAGTTTAAAAAAGAGATGGATATATGAAGCTTGCTAATTTGACTTCAAGGCAGGTTGGAATAGCCTTCCCTAACACTGAGCTAGTATGCAAGCCAAGGAGCTCAGAGGCTCTGTGCTGACTTGCTTATCTGATGAGCATTCCAGGCTGGATGGCTGAATAACTATTAAGGCAGATTCTTTTGTGATCAGGTTTGGGATTTCATTTTACACTCTAGAGCATTTACTCATGGGAATAATTTTCCCATTGTGGGCATAATTAGCCACTTTCCGGTAATTTTAGCCACACTCTTTTTATTTGAAAAGGCAAGTGGCCAATATCAGCCCAATTAGCAAAAGGTGGAAGGGAGCCTTTAAGAAAAAAAAAAAAAAAAAATACAGCTCTGCAGCTCTGTACTTGATGGAACACTCTCCACATCTAATGTGGAAAGAATTCATTGAAGTAAGATGTGACTAAACTCTGATCAGGCTAGCAAAACCTCTGATTTAGGCTGGATGAGCCATGGATAGATGATAGATAGATATAGATAGGTAGGTAGATAGATATATAGATAGATAGTTAGTCAGAGCCCTCCCTTCTTGTAGGGTCATCAGAAGAGCACATCTTTCAACTGTAACTGCACAGCAGGCAGGGCAAAGTATCAGGATGCTCTTATGCATCTTTTTACCATATGTAAAATATGGAGCCAAGTACTGACAGTCAGCTAAGAACTGCACACTATAAAGACGCCTATGACATTATCAGAGCTTCTGAATCTGGCCCTGTTTAAAGTTAATTACAATTCTGAAATTCCTCTTCAGTGTGAATACGAAATTTTGATTTTAAGGTTTGCTTTGTTTTGTAAACATTTTGAGAAATTCTGTTGTAGTAGAAAATTCACTAATTTTAGAATAAGATTCACTTCGCACTCTATGAAAGAATAGCATGAAATACCTACAAAATGAGACAACTGTGTTCCTTTCCATTATATAATCTAAATACTTCAGGATTTTTTAACCAAAGTAAAAGTTAAAATTTTTTACCAAAAAAAGTTTTTAAAATGTTATCATTCCTTGTCTAATATATTCTTTCTCTCTCCACCTTCCTATCTCTGTCTCTATCTTTCTTGCCTTTTGTTAGAAACATTATAAAAATGTTGTAAAAGAAAACAAAGTCAAACAGACAAAAACTAAGCTTGCTTCACTTACATACATACTATCCCAGATTGCTATATGGAAAAACTAAATCTTTCCTTCAATTTAGCACAATATTTTGTGTTCAACAACAACAAAAAAAAATCCAGTGTTTTACATAGATTGAACTATTTTGCTTTGTAAAGAAAAATACAGTATCCTCAATATTAGGTTTCAGAACTTGAATTTCAATTTACATACAAAATATTCTATTTTATTTCACAAATATATGTTAAGGAAAAATAACCAATTACATTGAGTTGATGGAACAGATCTCAGGATATAGTAGGAAATTTCACTTCAGTTTAGATAGGATCTATGATTGCTTACCCTATTCTTCAGATTGCAAATATATTTCAAATACAACACCAAAACCAAAAACAGTTATGACATAATTAGAACTAGGAAAACATTTAGCTTTCTATTCTTTCATAACTCCTGTCCATTACTGCATCAGTCCTTCCCATCCCCCTGTAATTTGCCCTTCCTGTTTTCTTTCCTTCACATTGTGCTGTTCCCATATGTGTATTTATTAGCATATATACATATGCTGTTAGCTACAAACTGCATATAAGAAGGAATATATAGATTTTTTTTCTTCCTGAGATTATGTGACCTCACTTAATCTTTTATATTTGAGGTCCATTCATTTTCCCACAAATTTTGTAACTTCATTTTTCTTTTAGCAGAGACTTTCATACAAATATCCATCCACTCTGCTTTGGTGATGGAGGCAACCAGACTGCTCTGTACAACACTAAGTTACTGCAGTTGTGGCAAATCCCAAGAGCAAGGATGTCTAATGAGAAAACTAACATGTATTTCATATGTGTTCCAACCCTTTTGCAGAAAGTAACAGTAGTAAAAATATTAAACACTAGAATAATATGTCAAAATTTCATACTATCTTTTGTCCCCTTTTTCTATGATTTTCCCTGAGTACTAGGTGTAGCCGTTGCACTATATAGATATATTCACTAAGAAATTTCATAAGGCCCAGCCCTAAATAAAGAGCTATCGGCAATCAATGATGAGAGAGAATCAATAAGTTTTCTCCAAGGAAGAGCCTTCTGCTGGGTTACCTAGCCCCAAGTGGTCAGTCTTAAAAACATACAAATAAGCAACACTGTGTGTGTGTGTGTGTGTGTGTGTGTGTGTACTTTTAGCAATAAGAAAAGAGGGGTAGTTGTCAGGAAGTGTTGGTGGGATAAAAAGAGGGACTAGAAATGATATGGATACATTATTTACATATGAAATTCTCAAAAAAATTAAAAACACATGCCTAAAGCTTTCTTCTGGAAATTAGAAGGATTAACTCAAAGACAGAGACAAAAGTAGGTTGCTGAGAGACTTCTAATTTATATTAGAAATCTAGAGTACACCACTCTAAGCAAGTGAGTTGAATAAATTGTCATGTGAGCTGACAAGGCAGTGTCTAGATTGGACAAGGCTTCGGGTAAAAGGTGTATGTCTCTCAATCCCAGTGTATGCGTTAATACTCATTTTCTATGTGGTAGTTTTTGGAAGTGGGGCATTTGAAGGTGGTAAGTTTAGATGGAGACGTGAGAGTAGAATCTTACCATGGGATTAATGACTTACACAAGAGGAAAAGTAGGAGGGTGTGTTTGTATTGTGTGTACATGTATGTGTTCATCCATGCACATCATATGAAAATAACCAGAAGGGAATCTTCATTAATAACACAGTCGGGAAGCCAGGTTTCCATTTTGTGACTTCTAGAACTCAGGCCATGTTGATTTGTTAGAACAGCTCACATTAACTAAGACACAGAAACATATTTAAATGTTCATGATGTTAGAAAACTTTCATTTTTAGTGACCTGGGAACTTAGTAACTTAAAAGTATAGGTAATTCTCAGAATTGGATATTGGGTATCAGAATAGGAATCAATGACTGATTCAAAGACTACAACTGAATAGAGGTTGCAGGGATCCTAAACCCAGATCAGATATTTTATGATTCCAGGAGTGTTGTCTTCATAGTTGTAGGGGTCAGCAAAAGAGAGTCTTAAAACGTGACATTTTCACCCATCATCATGTACGAGACATTTGGTCTGGAGTGAGCTGTCTTTAGTATGAAGGGAGAAGACTACATTATAATAAATGTGTATGCACATTCACTTTGCAAATATTCATGTCTAATGAATTCAATATTGGCAGGGATATGTATGAGCAGAGAATAAACAGTCCAGCTTTCTAGGGATGAAGATCTACAAACACAAACTCAGGAGTGAGCCAGGCAATGTGACTGGAGACATAGGAGACGGTTAGGAACTTGAAATGTTCTGGGGAACAACCAGTGGACACCTGGATGGGAAGCTCAGGCATCATCGGGCCAGGCTTTCATGATACTCTGTGAGCGGCTGTAATTTTGCACATCCCAAACATTGCTTAATTTAATTATCAACTCCTGGGACTATGTCTGGGTTGTGATTTAAAAATAGATTTTCCACGGTAAAAGAAGTCTGCAGGAAGGGGCTCCTTGCTGAATTAAGCTATGCTTAAGTGAGAATGCCACTGAAGAACAACACGTTCCCTGTGAAAAAGATGGCAAACCCATTCCAGGGGCTCTAACCTTTACGAGCTGCTATTATCAACCCAATTGTATGTTTTTTCCTGTTGCACAAACATGTTCCCAAAAGACTTTTAAAATAGCTTTCTTTCCTGCTAAATCGTTGCACCAAGCACTTTTTCTGACTCTGGGCTCTAAGAGGACCAGGATGTGTTAAAGGAAAAAAAAAAAAAAATGCCCTGTCACGCTTGACAGGGTTTAATAGGCCTTAACAACAGTGAAATGTTTCCTAATCTCACAGCCTCCCACCCCCGCTCTGGGAATCTTCCCATAATGTGTTCTAACCAATATAAAAACTATCCCAAAGAGACAGACGCACCTTCTCCAACAGTCACGCTTTCAGTCAAGTCATCTAGTGAAAAGTCTGCACACCCTGATAGTTTTCCAGGTTGAAAAAAAAAATCAAAACAGAAAATAAAACCTGCTTTTAAATATCCTAAAAGAGAAAGAAAATGGTGTCCCATTTATAAACTCAGCACCTTGAAGCTGAGTGGGACTGAGCGCTTGGGAGGTAAAGAGCAGTCCGAACTAATTGCGTTTACAAACAAACACAAATGTATAGAATTGGTTTTTAGCTACTGAGTATTTCTGGATATACCTGGTAAGTCTCTTCTTCGCTTTATCCTTTTTAAATGCCTTTTGTTGTTCTAAAAAGCAAGTAAACATATACTGAATCTGTCTTAGCGTTTCAAAACGACTGCGGCTTCAGTCGATACATTTCTCTAGCTGCAACTGTAGCTCACGTTACCAGCTACGTGTCTGTCTTCCCCGCAAAGTTTCCTTGACACAAAGTCTGTCTGAGCTACAAAACAACGGCAATCTCAAAAGGAAATAGATGAAAACAAGCAAGAGATAAACACTATCTAAGCGATATTTTAACAGTGACTGTGACTGTAAAACGCTATGAGATGTTTAGGGGCAGGAGCCAAAATGATTATCCAAACAGTATGGCGATTTGGCACTAAAAACCAATTAAAAATAACTCTAGAAGTCTTGCGGGCTGGAGTGGGGGCGTTAGCAGGCAACCACCAGAAGTGAACAGCACGGCAGAAGGTAGGGATTCCACATAGAAGGCCTCATGTTCTGGACACCTGCAGTGATGTTTGCTAGCAGTCAGGCCTGCAGCCTTTCTCCATACTTCTCAGTTGTAAGATGGGAAGAGCATAGGCATCCTAAGTCCCATGTGGGATCCCAGGTGCTAACCTCCATAAGCACCAACTGAACATAGGGCCTGGGAAACGGTACCTGCGCAGTGGTGGTCTCTCCCCAAAGCAGAAACAGTACATCTTGGTTACTTTGTAATGGGTCACACTTAACAAGACTTGTAATGTTGAATGAAATTATATATGAATGTTTAACAATGTCAACTCTCTCGGCTTTTTGTTAAGCAAACCTTATAGGCAGTCTGTGATAGTGGGATTTAAGACATTCAAAACGAATGCGGATGAGAGTTGTGTCTCAGTCATTTGTTTCTAATCAAATGACTTTACTGCGTGTACATAACCCAGCTGCTTTTTCTGTTGGTGCTGTTATAAATACATATTAGGCCTCTCCTTTAAGATCAGTAATAAGCCAGGCTTTGGTGGTGCACACCTTTACTCCCAGCACTCAGCAGGCAGAGGCAGGCTGATCTCTGTGAGTCGAGGCCAGCCTAATCTACAGAGGTGCCAGGACAGGCTTCAAAGCTACAGAGAAACCCTGTCTAGAACCCCCACCCCCCCAAAAAAATGAGTAATAAATAGTAATGCCCACGGGTCACGGGTCTCTGTCTTGTTCTCTGTCTCATTGTCTGTTCTCTCTCTCTCTCTCTCTCTCTCTCTCTCTCTCTCTCTCTCTCTCTCTCTCTCCCTCTCTCCCTACCTCCCTCCCTCCCTCCCTCCCTGAGGATAGCAGTACTATTAAGGAGAGGAAGTCTTCCACACTTTGTCGCCTGAGTCTGCACTATCACCCTTGTTTTTGTTAGCTTCATCCATTCCTAGATAAAGAGGGACACCAGTGATATTGGAGGTGTTAGATAATGTAGTGTGCAAATAATAGGAGGTTATTAGTTCCAGAGAAATTGGTGTAAAGACATGAAAGGTAAATGGTTCAAGGGGGGGGGGCTGCAACTCTTATTGTTTAAGGGAATGTCTATTGAGTTCCTTTGAGGTTTAGAACTGAGGAATAACTTTATATTTTGTTTTTATGTTCTTACTTGTGCTTTTTAAGATCTGTAAGTTCTATATGTATCTGTATGCAGAGGTGTGTGTATGTATATAGTACGATGTGTGTGTGTGGTATAGAATGGTGTGTGTATGTGTATAGTGTGTGTGGTGTCTATGGTGTGGCGTGTGGTATGGTATGGTGTGTGGTGTGTGTATATGTATGTGCTTTCATCATCTTAGACATTCTAATGCTGTTTGTATTCCTATAAAATAGTGACAATGAGTGGCTATAAAGCATGGAGGATTTGGCACCTTGTAGAACGGCTTGTCAAAACTTATCATCGATTCAGGGGCAGAGGACACCTGATAAGAGTAAAACTCATCACTTTATCTGTCATCTTAAATGACTTTTTTAAGATCTGGAATATTTCAGATAATTTCTTGTTCTATAATATTGTATATACTGTATGTTTGATTAATTTGTGAAAATTATTTGTAGAAAAACATAATAAAGCAAATAATTCATATTTTAAACACACTTTTTGTAGAAAAGTCTTGTCAAAAAAAATCTTGGAGGATTCTGGTTTTGCAAGATGTAAGGAAGAAGAGGGTAGAGACAGAGCTCAGAAACATGTATTGGGAATCAAAGCTTTATCACAATTATTTTGTCAGTTTTTATCTACTGTTTTCAAAGTTAGTATTGCTGTGCTATTATTAGTACTGAAAATATAACTGTTTGAAAAAGGATGTTGTTTGCTGACTTTTATGGTGTATTTTCTGTGTGTGTATTTATGTTTATACATATGCATGACTTACTAAAATGTTTCACTTTAAATTTTTTCATTTTGTTTTGTTTGGGAGAGGGCAGATTCAACACAGGATTTCTCTGTATTGCTTTGGAGCCTGTCCTGGAACTCACTCTGTAGACCAGACTGGCCTCAAACTCACAGATATCCACCTGCCTTTGCCTCCCAAGTACACTTTAAGTTTTTAAATAAAGAAAAGCAATAAACTTCCTAAAGAAATTATTTTCTCATACCTTCGAAGAACATAAAAACTTAGTAGACACAATAAATCACAGCAACATGTTTGTTTTCTAATGAGAGACTGAAAGGGGGTGGATGCAAATGGGAGGGGAGGTGGGGAGAAACTGGGAGAAGTAGAGGGAGTGGAAACCATAGGCAGGGTATAGGACGTGAGGGGAAAAGTCTATTTTCAATAAAAGGAAAAACAAACAAACAAATAAATAAATCATGGCAATCAATAGGAAGAGAATGAAAATTGTAATGGATTATTTCTATTAATTCATCTGTACTGTACATTCAAATTTTAGTAGTATATTTTTGCAATTATACTAATGTCAACTTTCATATTATAGTAGAAAAATCTCATTTTAATTAAAAATTTAAAAAGTTAATCATTGGGCATAAAGTAAGGACTGAGATCTGAGGTAAAGGCTAGTATAAATGTGTGGAGCTTTGACATTATACCTATCTTTAGCATAAACACTCATCTAAATAACAAGTTGTGTTTAAAAAGAAAATTAAACTGAGTATGAAGAAACCCAGGTTCTAATTTTAACCAAACCCAGGGATTACAGTGGAGACAGAATGGCGTCTAGAACAGATGACAGCGAGGTGGTCCTAAGGCTTTTTGAGCATGGTACAAATGATTTCCTAATGATCATACTTTCATGTGTTGTCCTAGTTTATGTTACTAGACAACTGTGTAGTCAGTTTGGTATATAACTCCATCTTTCATTTGGTGGGCTACATTTTCTCCTCTTTAATTCCAATAATGATATGGTACCAGATTTTTAATATTCATTAACTCTTTTCAATTCTATCATTCTAAGTAAAAATCTACTAAAAGTCATATTATTATAAACATATATGTAAATATATGCAAATGCATTGCATATTAAAGTCCAAACTAAAACAAAGAACATTTTTAATCATTAAGTTATATCAGTGCTGTATCCTATTATTATTGTGTCCTGACCTGTTTTGTCTTTGTACATTTTAGTGATTGTTTTATGAAAGTTATATAGGTGTTATTCCCCATGGAGGGATACTCCCTCAACCTAGGAAGGAGGGAGGGCCTAGTCCCTCCTCCAAATGACTTGACAGATTTTGTTGATCCCTCCTAGAAGGCATCACTGTCCCTGTGGAGTAAGGGGGGATGGGATGGGAGGGGGTGCAGAGGAAGGAGGGAGGGAGGGAGAGGGAACTGGAATTTATATATTTTGCTATGTTAAGCTTAAAACCCTTCTTTTTATTTTAGACAAAAAAGAAGAGATGATGAAAAAAAAAGAAAAATAAATAACTAAAATGTTTTAAAAAAATAAAGTTATATAGGTGTTTACAGGCAATAACAATTACAATTTCATACACAACATACTTTTCTCTTTGATATACACAGAGAAATAATTTCTGGATATGGATATTGTTTTATAGCTAGTATGAGTTTTATCTTCCCAATGCCTTAATAAATGCTCTGAAAAAGATTGAGATTATATTTTACAGGTTACTTAGAGCATTATTAAAAATAGAGCCTAGCAATAAAACTCAAAGATGTTCAATACAGTGTTCATGACAGTTTTATTTTTATTTCTTCTTAGTGTTTGGGATTAAGTTCAGCACTTTGTGTGTATTGGGTGAGCACTCTGGCACTGAACTACAGCCTCATACCAAACTGTAGTTTCTACTGTGTGAGCATATTTTTTTTTCTTTTAAAAACTAAAGATGAGCATGATGACTCCTAGTGATGTGCCCCCTGTCCTTCAGAGACCAAGGCAGGAGGCTGGCCTCAAGTTTGAGGTGAGCTTGGGCAACACAGTAATTCTATACCAGAATGGTTTACTGTGAAAGGCCATGTATCAAAAAAACAACTGGGGGGGGGGGAGGGAGGGAAGGACGGAGGGAGAGGAAACACACACCACCCTCTCCAAAAATCCCCACTGAAGACAATATTTCCACTGCAGTGATGAATATGCGAAATGAATATACCTTGAACTACAATCCTCTTCTGTACAGAGGAAAAGAAACAAACTGCTTTCTGCAAAGCTTTTGTTTTAACTCTTGGGCTAATCCAGATTTTCTATTATCTTATTGATACGCATATATAAATTTTCACAGTTTAGAAGGCAACCAGTAAACTTTTAGCAAAAGAAACATAGTAATTTAATCATCACACAGTTGAAGGAGGTAATTATATTCCTGTAATAATGAAGACTCCAAAGACCAAGGAAAATAGCATATTTTTTTTCTCATCATTTTGTTGTTGTTTTGTTTTATTTTGTTCCTCAACTTTTTGTTTCCTGCATGGTTTGTCTCCCCAGTATGGTCCACCGGACTCTGAGAAGTTGTAGGAATATGCAGGCACAGACTTGAAGCCCAGCTTCATCTCCAACGTTGTAGAAAGGGACTATACATCACCAGTAGGGCCCTATGCTCCCCTAGGACACTAGGACAGAGCCCAGGGAGAGTGACCTCCCAGGGTGTCCATGTTGGCTCTCTTATCGTTTTTTATCCCATCTTCTCTTCTCTACAATCTAGAAAGTAATTAAAGCCATTTGTGGAAGTATTACCTTTATTTGTGATAAAGAAGCAGTAGTCTTGTTTATAGAGCTTATAAGAAAGTCACTTGAGAACACAGAAAGTGCCAGCAACTGTTCTTGCTCAAGGGTCTAAAGTCTTTTCTCTCCCAAGGCTGTCAAGAGGCTGAGAGCGGGTTTTGTGAAGGGATATTTTACATGTGAATGCCTTTAATTGACCCTGTTTGCCAAATAATGATGGATAATTGCCTTGATCTCCTGGGAAAGTGTTTACAAAACAAGTACTCTTTCCTCCCTCATTTGAGTCAGCTTCCAAGGCTTGCTTGTTTTAACTCAGGGAATAACCTTGGTGGAGGATAAGGATGTCTCTCTGGGGCAATCAAGGAGCCACTGGGATCTAGCATCTGTAATAAAATACACATTTTCTGATGCTTTCCTTCTCTGATACTAGGAAGCTTAAGTAACTTTAAGCAAAGAAGACTGGGCAGCAATATTTGACTTTAAAGTCGCACAGTCTGAGTGATGCTCTACACACTGAGGACAGCCACACAGCAATGTTCCAAAGCAGAACCCACACATTACTGAAGGATGCTCTATATTCTACTGAAGCTGGATGTACTCACTCAACAATTATTTGTTGAGTAGGCACTTGACAGAGGACTGGGTATGAATAATGTAATAAGAAGAGATGAGGTAAAACGTTCATTTATAAATTATTCTGCAGAGACAGAAGTTAAACATTTGTACAAATTTAAAGTTACAAATAAAGATAAGTCCTGAGAAGGAAGGAGATGACCTCATATGGTGGCTCAAGGGATGATTTCCCAGAGGAAGTGGTATTTCACTAGACGTCTGCAATTGGAGGATGGTCGAGAAACTCAAAAGCAAATGGCTTCAATCAGAAGGGTCCTGGGGACAGAAGGCAAAGGAGAGGGGCTATGAGATGGCCTGTGAAGGCAGGTAAAATCCTAAAGAACACATTGAGCTTAGAGTTAGATAACTTGCCAAAGTCTGGTCTGTGTCCTGTAACACCTGCAAACATCTGTTTCCAGTAAGGAGAAAGGATTTGGTTTAGTGTGGCTCATCAAAATTCAGACCCAGCTGGATTGTGTGTGAGGGAAGAAAACAGTAAGAATGAAGAATCCTTCTGAAGAGTTTGGCTTTTGAAAAGGAGAAGAAAGAGGTTTAGTGGTAGGTGTGGGAGGACCTATGGAGTGCAGTTTTATTTTTAGATAAGGTTAACATTAACATTTTACAACAGGGCTTTTGTGAATGAGAGGTTTTGCCTATACAAGAGACATTTAGATTTCTCCAAAGACTGGGGGATAAATGGGATGCCAAGGAACACTGGGAAGGACGAGCTGACCAGCTTTTAAAACTGGGATAGAGCAAAGCAGGACAGCAGTTCTGCTGAGCTTGGATGGACAGAAACAAGGCAATATCACTGTCTACCCCCTCCTTTTCTAACACTGGTTGTTGAAAATTAAAAACCGAAGGAGCTGATGGGATTCATGGAAAGCATGGAGATGTTGGAAGACTTGGAGACAATGGGATAAAGGATTGACTAAACCAAGTAGGACCCTTGCAGAGGCAAGTACCAAGACTTAACTATGATTAAAGCTTGTTGACTGAGGGAAGGAAATATCCCAGAGCTCACAGGAAAAGAGTTTTATAGGCAGAGAGTAGGGGTTTCCACCAAATCATGCTAAGGTCCCCATGGCCCCTGTGGGCATCAGCAGTCTATGGATTTTCACTTTGGGGATGACAGCACATAGATATGGGACTTCAAGCTTTGTGACTGCATAACTTTTGTGTGATAGTTAAATGGTATCTTCTTTTTCCTTGATGTAGCATCTTGGAGATTTTTAGAAAAAAACAGTAAATAAATAACATTGATTTTTCTTCTGGTATTTGATAAGAGAAAGGATGTTGTGAAATAATAATCAACTTTAATTACTAATAAAATTATAAAGATCAAAAGATCCTTTATAGATCAAACTTGGCAATTATTTTTTTCTCCTTTTGGAAATCATGCCTTTCAGTTCTCGCACTTGGATGGATAGCCCTACAAGTACTGAGAGTGTTGTACCAGCAGGACATTAGGAAAATTATTTTCAAGGTAATGTTCTTGTGTATATGATATATGTGCATTGCACACTCCATCATTGTGTTTGCCTTATTCCTTTGACACTTGATCTTTCACTAACCTGGTGATCCCCTTGTCTCCACTCCTCATCATCCTGGGATTCTAGATCTGTGCAGCCATAGCTAGCTTTTTACATGGGTGCTAGGGATCAGAGTGCAGGTCTTTTGCTTGGACATCAAGTACTCCTACTCAGTGGGAGCTATCTCCCCAGACTCCAGCACAGGTATTCTTAATACAATTGAGACACACTCCGCTACAATAGTTTGGTATTATGTAATATCCATACAAAGCTAAATAAAGCATGTATACAAAGGGATGTGGATAAGTTGGTGGAACATAGGCTCAGCATGCAAATGGGATTGCAACCCTAATACTGCTATGTTTTCTCAGATACACACAGAGAAGGAAGAAAGAAGAAAATGAGGAAGGGGAAAAAGGAGGAAGAGAGGGAGGGATGAAGAAAAACACAATTATTGTTATTACTATTAAGTTGACCCTCACTCATATATGTTAGAGTAGCAATAAAGGCCCATACACCTTTAATACCAGGACTCAGAAGACAGAGGCAGGGGGAACTCTGTGAGTTCAAGGCCAGCCGGTCTATAGAGCATTCCAGGACAGCCATACAGCCAGGGATATACAGAGAAACACTGTCTCAAAAAAACTTTAAAAAAAAAAAAGGGGGGGGGGCTCAGTAGAAACCTAATATCCTACTTGGGGTGGGCCAATCACCTGGCCAAGGAACCACCCTAGGGAGTTGGGATCCTCTTAAACCATGCTAAAGAGATAGGTGAGATGGTTTTTTCCTCCAATGAGAAACTGTACTTTTCTTACTAGAGCTCCTCACCCCAGCACAGTAGATTATTATAGCCATGCAACTGGCTATACTTTTCTAAACTATTTAGAAAGGGTAACTTCTCTCCCGCTGTTTTCTAAGTGTGCTTTCTCTTAATAATTTAGGCATCCAAAGATAAAGATTTGTTTGATCAAGCCTCAATACCCTCTGGCTTCATGTAAAATAAAGTGGGTAGATTAAATATTGAGAGTAGCTTTTGGTTTTCAAAGTCTGTGACTCCTCAAAGTATCTGTTACTTGCTAAGTTTCAGTAAGTAATTCAACATACAACTATGCTTATTATTTTCTATCAGTTAGTATGACTATAACTAGTATATGTGATATATGTACTTTGATCTCTGAGAATTTGTAATCTAGTAGAAAAGGCAAAGTAAACACACTAAATATTTAATTGCAATTGTTCTCCTATCTGCCTGGAGTGCATTTCAACACTGCCAGTGGATTTTCCTCATACATTTACACAACTTCAATAAAGTTTAATTCATGATTAATGTATAATAGGATCAAAGTAATTAATAACAGAACATGAAGCAATTATAACGAAATAGTGCAATAAAATGGGTTGACAGCATTGCTACTCTTTTGTGCCATGGGGATCATGCAAAATAATGTAAACTCAAGCACAAGCAATGACTGCTGACTGCTGCCCAGAAAAGCCAGGCAGCTCCTACCAGATTAATGGGCCCCAGAGGGCCAGCCACGTATTATGTAGCATGATATGCTGGACAAAGGAGTGGTTAGCATCCTGAATTGTATGGATCAGGTCAATGCAAGATTCTATCATGCTACTCAGAAGAGCTGAATGAGTTAAGAATGTTAATATTTTTCATTTATCTTGGATGTAGATAATGGAAAATGAAAGCAATGGCAAAAAGGAACTACTATTTCTTAGTTTGTGATAAAAATATAGACTATTATAAGGTTTTAGGTTTAGAGACATCTCAGATGACTGGAACAGCTTGGCCATGAGGAAGAAGGGGAGGATGGGAAAAAGAGGAGAGAGAATAGATTCTAAATAGGAGAAATAAAATGAGCAAAGACAAAAGACAAGAGCAAGGTATGTCATTATACCGTGATTATACCGTGGTGTGTTTTCAGCTCGCAAGTGAAGTGCAATGCTTATCTGAGCCCTGCTCTGCTGTGGTGGTGATCCTTTTCACCAGCTAGATTGATTGCACTTGCCCATCCTCATATAGGAGGAAAGCCAGAGAATGTTACTAGACTCTAATAAAATGTAAATTATTCTTATTAACGTAGTAAAAAGGCAACACTCCAGATAATAACAAAGTATTATACCATTACCATTTCTTAATTGTTAATGGCCTGATCTTTCAAGACTTCTTTTATTTGGGCTCTAACTTTGTGTGTTGACGGTGAAAGAATGTACACACACAAAGGAAACTGTGATTTGTATTTGAGTAGCTATGCAATACCAGTGGCAGTAATTTAGAGATGCTTTGCCAACACCTAGACCTGGAGGAAGTTGGCGTCAGCTATTTGTAAAGGCCAAATATAATATAAATAATAATGACTGGGGCTGAATTGTGTTAATTAATCATATAAACAAATGTACATGTCTTGTAACTTGGGAAAGGTATTTAGCTCTTCTAAATTCAATGCTTACATAAATAAAACATGATGCTAAGCTCTGTATAGTATTTATGTGATCACAAAATGAAAGATCAACATGTAGTGAGCTAAAAATGTTTTCTAGCAAAGTATAAGCAGTCAGTGAATGTTAGCTATTACTGCAATGAAAAATTAATATTGGATATAATTAGTTGCTTCAATCCAGCAGGAAAAATGGAAAGTGTTATATCTAAATTGAGAGAATAGTGTTTTAAGGGCTTATTTATATGACTTATATGTACATTTTGTTGCAGTCTATATTTTTTTCACAAACTAAGAAACAGTAGTCCCTTCTTAACATTGCTTTCAGTTTCCATGGTTTCCATTATCTACAGCCAAGATAAGTGGAACAACACAAAGAAAAGTTATTAACATTTTTAATTTGTTCAGCTGTTCTGAGTAGCCTGATGGAATCTTGCATGGCCCTGCTCCACAGAATTTGGGATGCTAACCACCTCTTTGTCCAGCATATCATGCTACATACATATGTGGCTGGCCCTCTGGGGCCCATTAGGAAGAAAATTTTCTCACCATGTAAGTATGGCAAAGCTGTATAACTATAGTTTCTTACTAAAGTCAATTAATATATTTTTACTTACAAAGTTGTCTGGATTTCTCAATATTAGTCAACTGTTTTACATAATAGTAACTTTAAATTGTAAATATGGTCACATTTTAAGCTTACTACTAATTTCTTTACATAGACCACAGCCAAGTCAAAAGGGGCCATTTGGAATCTGTTCTGTATTAAATTTTCAGCCACCTATTTTATAAGAGACTGAGAAAACTATCGTTTTAATCAATATAAAATATCCTAGGCAAAAAATAAAAAATAAATGTCATCTGCCTGTAGCTAACAAGGCACACTATTCCTTTTATACTTTTATCCCCATTCATTTAGGAATTGAACCTCCTAGAAAACATGGAATACCAAGTGTTCAGTTTTGTATTGATTAACTGGTTGATTTAGTTAGAAACAGAAAATGATGCTGTTGAAATATTCCTTGGTTAATGCCACAAATCACAGGCCTAGGGCAATGAATGAAGTTGCAAAAGTCCTAATGGCAACATATCAAGAAGAGGCTTGTATGCATTGCATCATAAGAGTATGAACTCATTAACTGATGGAAAAATGGGATACAGGAGAGGAGAGAATTCCACTCCAGACAAAAACAGATGAATATCTTCCAAACATTGGGACATTGACTAGGCACTTAGTCTAATATGTCTGTCATTGGACTTTTCACACAAAAAAGGAATTTCAATAGTACTGTGGAGAACAGAGAGCATGCCCCCAAGTCAATTCTTAAAAAGTGTTCCCATGGGTAAGTAAATGTAACAGTAGACTATAAGTATCAGACAAAATAAAACTGCAACAACAAAAGCAGCATGCCTTGAAAATGTTGAAAAACAAAGGGAAAACAAATCCTTCTGGACAAACTGAAGTGCATAAGAGACACCTTGCACGCTGTTTCAGCCTCTACTGGTACCTATAGCAGCATCTAATGGTGTCTACGGCAGGAAACTTGCTGTGTCTTTGACATTATTTTATTTAGCCACAAAGGGATTTTAAACTGTGATTTTTTTTAAATAAAATATTGGATGAATTTTGTTTTGAATGGTTGTTATGTCAAGAAAATATATCATCAACTACAGTCCCCATACTGTAACAATGCCCTAGCTACACATAATTTTTTATTCCTTAATCAGTGTCTTTCTAACCCTGCTCCCATGATATTACCTCCCACTTGTTAGCATAGTTGTGATGAAATCCATAAAAGATGACAAATAATGCATCAGCATGGAAAAAAAAGAAACACTTTCCAATTGTGGTAGAAATATAACTAACATGGACATTATACAAAATAAATAAATTTTCTTTAAAACAATAAAAATAGAACTCTTCTATAATCCAGCTATAGCACTACTGCATGCATCTTATGAACATGAAGCCTGCAACAGTATTTATAACCAAGATATGGAACCAAATTAAGTATATTCAACTGCAAACGGCTGAAGAAATGTGCTACACACACATGGTGCATCATTCAGCCATAAAAGAAGGAGGAAGTCATTGTTTTGGAAAAACATTGGTGAACTCAAAGGACATTAAACTGAGAGAAATAAGCCAGGCACAGGATGAGAAACACCACACAGCCGCAGTCTTGTGAAACTTAAAATAGTTGACCTTACACACCTGAACAGTACATTGTGGTCCCCAAAGGCTCTATGGAGTTGATGGAGTTGGTGATTGTGGAGATATTGGTCAAAGGGCACAAAATTAGTTATAGTCAAGGAAGAAGTTCAAAAGATGCATGGATGGTGATCATGGTTAATGGCAATATAAGGAATCCTTGAGAAATGTGAGTACCAAAAAAATAAATAAAATGGCAAATATGCAAAGGGATTCATATGTTAATTGGATTTAACAGTCCTATGCCATGCAAATGGGCTGCCAGATACCACACTGTAGATGCCAAATACATACAATTATATCTGTCAATTTATAAAACAGCAATGATATAAAAGTTGATGAGTAGTTAGCTTATAAATAATGGCTATGTGAAATATTTCCATCCTAATCATTTCTGATTATAAATAGCTACAAAATTTGAATTGTAGAGCTTCTATGCCATATAAAAGCCAGAGAATATCTCTTCTTTTCTAATATTTTTTATGGCTTTACTAAGGTTAAACCTAATGTTTTGTGTGTACTGGGCAAGAGTCCTGCCACAGAATTCTATCTCCAGTTTTTCTTCCTTATTTTATTCTGAGATGAAGTCATAAGTCTCCTGCCTCGTCTTCCCAAATAGAATAGCTAAGATTATAGGCCTGGGCCACCAGACCTGATTCTGTACTCATTTGCATATCATCTTAGTAATAAACTCAATTAAATTTATGATTAAATCTCGTTAACACCATTGTAATAACACATATTAAAAGGAGGCGAACAGAAACTAAAGAGTTGAAGTACAAAGAGGAACTGTGAGTGAAGCTGGAAGGTCAGATATGTTATAAGTGAAACTCTTTTGGGCTGATCTAACATTTTGATTCTGATTTTTTTCTCTGTATCATTTCAATTTTAGTATACGTGCTGTGGAAGCAAGCACTGAATCTGATTTTTCTAGCAGGCCGAGTTTCCCAATGTCCATCCATAGGATGATAACTGATCAGCTACCAGGGGTGAAGTGCTAACATTCTCCAAGGAATCTAAAAGAACATTTTATACTGTACCAATGTTATATTAAATTCCATTTACTCATTGATAAAGAGCTGCTATTGACCATAACAAAGTCCCCATATAAAGAGGTTATGACCTGTCCTTCAGTCTGCTAACTTGACTTGATAAATTTTGATATACTTAAATATATTTTGAGTAATGATGAATATCTATTCTGTCTCTTAAATAAGACCCATTTGGGGACTAGGAGATAACTCAGGTACACATATAAAGTGCTGTCTTCAAAGCATAATAACCTGAATTTGATCCCCAGAGCCTACATGGGGAAAAAAAAAAAAAACAGGCATGGTGCTACAATGCTAGGAAGTGGGGCTCATCACACATGTAAGGTAAGCTAATGAGAGATCCTGTGTCATTAAAAAAGATAGAGGCCTCTTAAGGAACAACACTCAGCTGGCACATGACTTTAATCCAAGCACTCGGGAGGCAGAGGTAGGCAGACATCTGTGAGTTCCAGGCCAACCTGATCTACAGATGAATTCCCGAACAGCCATTGTTACATGCAGAGAAACTTTTTCTCAAAAAAAAAAAAGGAACAACACTCAATGTTGTCCTCTGTCGTACAAACCAACATATGCATCTATATATACATACATAAGAGTGGGAAACAGACTGGTTTGTCTTGTGTGATTGGTTGGTTGATTGATTGATTGTAACAAGTTCTCATTATGTAGCCCAGACTGTGAGTTTCCGTTCACCTGAACCTGCTACCCAAGTGCTGGGATAACATTTATATGCTACCAAGCACAGCTTTAAGAAAGATTTTAAATTAATATGTATGTCACACAAGACTCTTGACAAATATTGAAGTAAAAATGATTTTTGGGGTGAAGTTAAATTTTTATGTCTGAAATGAAGTGCATTTATTTTATAGTCTTGAAGACTCATATATACATAAAGTAAAACAGCCACATTACAATAATCTACTCAAAGGAACATGGCAGAAATAAAGAGTAAAACAACAACAACGAAAATAACACCAGAACCCAGAGACGCTGTCTTTCAGAATCCCTCCTAGAATAAATGAAATGTGAAATTTTGACCTGGATAATTTTTGTGTTGTACTAGAAACTTAAACAAGACTAGAAAAGCTTCATAAAACGTCTTCCTATTTTAGAGTGAATTGATGCCACTTATTTTATGTATTTCAAGATTCAAATAACTGTATATAAATGAATTTGACCATCTCAAAGATAGAGTACTAGGAAGCTAGACAGATGGCCTGATGGTTAAGATCACTTGCTGCTTCTTTAGGGGACCTGTGCTCAGTTCCCAGAACCCACATGATGGGTCATAATTATCTGCAATTCAAGTTTCAGTGGATTCAGTACTCTCTTTCAAGTTTGCTAGGCACCAGGCATACACATGGTGTGCATGCATGCAGGCAAAACACTCTTACCCATAAGAACAAGGGGTAGAGGACCAGATAACAATAATAGAACATAAAAATGTTCTGATTGCAAAGAAATAGACATTTCCAAACAACCACTATGAAAGTGAAGCAGGACCTAGGGTTGGCAGTTCCAGCAGCAGGCTGATTGGATCATAGCTTTACTGTCTTTACATCAAAGGTCTATTTTTCACTGGCAAGAAGGTTTTAGAGCCAGCACATAAAAAGCTGCAAATATTTGTGCTTGGTTTTCCTTTGTGAGATATCTATAGTAGTCTGAGAAAGTAAAGAACATTTAGCCACAGCAGGAACTTCCTGTAAAAACTTCAGTGAACAACTCTGCCTCCTTTATAAATACACCCTTTGTCTCTTCATAGGTTCTAGACATTTCTCAAATGTTTAAAGTAGAAACTTGCTCATCTGAACAGAAACACAGCCTGTAAATGAGTTGCATCTTTCTTTACTGGCCAGTAAATAAGCAATATTTCTAAACATATTAGTAGGACTTTACACATTAATGTAACATGCCAAAAAAGGAGCCTACAACTGAAGAGGTAAAGTAGGCAAAAATTTTAAAATCTTTGAAAGATACAAAGATGGCACACAGAGTAAGCTGAGTCAATGTGAAAAATAGCTGATAGAAATCTAACTCTCACAGATCCCCTGGATTGTAGACAGGCAGGTGTGTAGCTCTTGTATAGCCTGTTCCTAGCATGTCTGAGGTTCTCAATTCAACACCCAGTGTGAATATAAGCAAATAGAGAAAAATTATATTTTACTGTATTCATTCTAGTATAGCAATTTTAAGTCAAAATTTGATCAAAATTAATATAACTGGTAGGAGATATCTACCTGATTTGACAACAAGGTTAATTAAGTCAAGACAGAAAATAAAACAATAATAAAGTATTTACTATGAACCAATATTTATATCCATATGTCTAAGACCAAGATTGATTTAAAATGCTATATTTATCTTCAAAATAACATTAAGTATAATGGAATTAACAAATAAAGTCTAGTCTTCAAGTTAAAAAAAAAGATCAAATAGAACCTAGAATCAAAACAATTTGGTTACTTAGTTTAGTAACAATTATTGAACTGAATCGTTAGCCAGTATGGTCAGAATAAACCAACAAAAGGTGTGTGAAGCAATTGTCTTTAATTTGGAGGGAAATATCTTAGGTTCAATTCACACTAGATAAAGATTGAAATGTGAAATGGTCCTGGGAATGTTTAGAAACATATTAGAAATTAATATCTTTACTATCTCGGAGTCAGAAAGTTTTGAGCAAGTGATAGAATTAGATCCTTCTCAGAATGCAATCAAGTCAGAGAAGCTGTGTCCTTCTTTCTCTCCTACAGGCAAGTTCTGGAGTGTCAAGTGACTGTGCAAATTAACCCTACCAAAATGCTTAAAGTTAGAAGACCTAAACTGTTATAGTCTTATTAGACAGAAAGATATGCAGATGGTGGGTTGTTTTGTTTTTGGTTTTTGTTTTTTCAGCTCCTCATTAGGTCAAAGTATTTTAATCAAATATTCCAGACTATCAGAGCTGGAGTGGACTTGAAAATCTTGCAGTAAAATCTGCTCACTTTACAAGACTTAGAACACAGGAGCCAGGAGGAGTTAGTGAGTTGTGATATGTTCCTTAACATATCACACTGAGCTACGAACAGGCATCATTTCTGATCTGTCTCAGCTCTAAGTTATTTTATTAAACCAAAACTAAACCACTATTGATTCAAACAGATGTAATTGAAGGCTGTTGCTACTTCTAGTTACATGTTTCATCTCCATGGGAATGATTTTATGAACCTATTTCTCGATAGAATTTAAATGTATTGGTACTTGTACTTTAAATTTAATTGTTAGAAATAAAAATAATTACACATACACACACACACACACACATACACACAAGAGAGTCTGACCCACACTCAGTAAATCATATGAGATGACGCAACTAAAGAAACAGCCGTTTAAATCCAAACCTTTCATTGCAGCTCTTCCAAACTGCTAAATACACACTACAGTTTGCACATTGGAATGATATTCTAAAATATTATATTATCCTCTTCAACATGAAATTATGATGGATACGCACAATGGGACGCCAAAGCCAGTTGGCTTTGCCAGGCAGTAGTAGTGCAGACCTTTAATCCCAACACTTGGGAGGCAGATCTCTCTGGGAGTGTGAGGCCAGCCTGGTCTATAGAGAGCATTAACAGCTAGGATTGTTACACTGAGAAACCCTGTCTTGGAAAACCAGAAAAGAAAAAAAATCTTTTGTTATAGATTCTTCACTCTCATCTATATGAAGCAACTTGAAGTGTTATGAGAAGTGATTTGGCAGAACATCACTTGGAAAATGTCAGGAAGAAAAGGCAGCTGTCACTTATATGTACGCAATTGGAGCACTCCAACCTTGCTGTGAGTCATCTGAAATGTAATGTGCAGAGGAAGGTGACACATAAAAGGACTGAACAATGATGAGTTCCCAAAGACAGCCAGTGGGACAAAGAACTATTACAAAAGGTCTATTTTGAGGGCTAGCAGCATAACTTGGGAATTCTTTTTAAAAAGCCACAGCTTTTACAGGAGGGGTCATCTAAATCTGTCAAGTCATTTGAAGTAGGGACTAGGACTTCTCTCCTGTCTCTAGGTTAAGGGAGTATCCTTCCATGGGCATCACCCTACATGTGGACTGGGGGGGGGAGGGTGGTCGGTACATGTGGGGGGGGAGGGAAAGAGGGAGGAAGGAACGGAGGGAGAGGGAACTGGGATCGATATGTAAAAAAAAAAAAAAAAAAAAAAAAAAAAAAAAACCCACAGCTTAAAAACAGACAAGGAACCATCTCATGGAGCTTTGAATTTAAGCTAACACAATTTAGTACAGTTTAGTATAATTATACCATGATAGGAAAATCATTATTGAATTATTAAAAACCTTTCAGTCCAAAAATGAGTTAGGGTAAAGAAATATAATCAAATACTGTGGGAAGGGGACTATCAATAGACACAGTTATTTTAGTTGCCATAGCTCTATAATGCTGAACACATCTGTCTTTTTAGAAGCACTCTTGCTATGCTTTGACAGAATAAAATTCACACACTTTTCTAGGGATCTCTAAAAATAATATCTGGAATACAGCAAAATATTGAAACTCCTTCCCCTATATTCTTGTTCTCTTATTTATAAATAAGATATCTTCTGCTCTCCAAATATAGGAAAACTTGAGCTCACCACTTATAGGTGTATAAAGTAACAATGACTATGTGGTTAAGAAAATGAAGAACTCGCTACCATTACGCAACCCAATAAGTTCACCACCTCGCGGTTCCTAGGAGTCTGCGGTTCCTCAGGGTCTTTCTCGCGCCATCCGCTGTGATGAACGGAAGAAAGGCCCGAGTTAATGCAGTTAGCTCCTTAAACAACAATAAAAGACTCTTTGCTTTTGAAAAAAGAAAAAAGAATTGTCTTAGAAGACAATTCATATCAATAACCTAGTCATATTATAATATTTAAAAACCTCTCTAGAGTAATGTGACGTATATGTATGAGTATGGCTAACCTCATTGAATCACTAGAATTAAAAAAAACTGATAGGACATATTCAAAATTAACTTACTATTCCTAGTCATCTGGACAAAGAAATACAATTATAGGGTTAATTCTACTCCCCAATATCTTAAGAAAATAATTTTGAATTGAAAGGTGTGCGTAATTCTACCTTTATCAGTGGGTTATTAGTTTATTAGTGGGTTCCTACTTAAAAGTTTCTTTGTATTTTAAAGTCATCTATACACTATTCTGTGAAGTTCTTGTTCCTATAATTAATGCATTCTTAATATCCTTGACTTTATTAGCAATCCAAGATATTACTTTGAATATTTCTTTGAAATATATGCAATACCTGCGTGTTAGACAGTCCAAATTTTGAAGGTTGGTAGCACAAGTTGGTGTATCATCACAAGGCCCTGGATGACAAAAGAACATTCCTGTGAATTTGGTAACATTATGAGTAGAAAATGGGATTTTACAGAACTTAGTTTAAGAGTATGTTCTAGTGTGTTTCTCTGTTAAAATTACAGTTTTATGTGGTATGCTTGAAAGGGAAGTTTAGAGGAGATATATCTGTCACATTTAGGTTACCATTAAGCTAGCCTGGAAGTTAAAAAAAAAAAAAGAGCTTTGCTTTGTAGCATGGTGACGTATCCTTATAATGGGTCATTGAGGGACAAAACATGAAGGCAGATGTTTCCTATTGCTTGAGATCTTAGCACTAGAAGGAGGTGGAGTCTGCCTAAGTGTACCTTTGCTCTGCTTTGCTCTGTAACTGAAGGATACTATAGTCCCTGGCCTTCTGAAGCCATTAAGGAGAAAGCTTACCAATAATTAGATATGTAGTAAGTGTGATAAAGAAAAATAAAGCAGATAAAGGAAATAAAAAGAGAAGATGACTGTGGCAGTCGTGAAAAGCCTTTGAGGAGGTGGCACTGAAAAAGTGACTTTGGTAAGAAGGACGCTGCTGTGATTGCCCTAGGGAAATGTTAGTCCTAGAGTGATGGTTTGGTCAAGGGTCAGGGACTGGAATGAGTTGGCTGATTCAAGGTATGGGCAGAGAGTTAGCACTATCAGAGTAGAAATATTAAAAGCAATGGGAAGTCATAGACCTAGTCAAAGAAGAATACAGAGGCTTGCAGGGTCAAAAACAAACCTGAACTCTTTATAACAGTGCTAGTAATAAATGAATCTATTACCACTAAATAAGCTAAATACACATGTTGGCTTGCATACATCTTTCCAGGTTGAGTGCATGCTGAAAGTAGAATGAAATCATAATATATTTTTCATTCATTTACATTCACACTTTATTAAAATTAGTTGAACTTCAAAGATGTCAAATTTGTGTTTGTGATGTTTTTAATTTCCATTGTGATCTGAGAAACATTTGTTGATTTTTGTCTTCATGATCTGATAATCCACTGTTATGCTTTAGTAATCATCTAAGTCATTGTCAAGGATTTGTATAATGTCAAGACAAAGGTTTATGTGACCAGCAAAACATATCAAAAAAGAATATTTTTAAAAGCAATAAAGTATTTTATAAACCAAAACTTTTTTAATACTGAGTAATATTACTCTATAATTCAGAAAATCTTATCATGTTTCCATAATTTCTATATATAATTGTAATCTAATATTGCTATTATTAGGATAAATAGGTTTATTTAGATGTGAACCAAAATTGTCTAATTCTAGAATAGGGACTTTTCTAAAAATGCTTTTGAAAAAAATAAAAACTCTTCAGCCTCAGGCTTTATTGGCACCCATATGGAATTCAGCAAGTTCAAAGTTGAAGTTTACTTTAAATATTTTCCCAACTTGTTAGAAAATGCCACTAGAAATAGAAACAGCTGAGGGACATCAGTGTTCTTTCTCAGTATAATTCAAAGTTTTTCATTTTTTTTATCCCAGTCAAAATAACCATGGAAGAATATTTTAAACCCTTGGATTTTAAACCCTAATGGTCATGAAACCAATTACACTGGTTAACATAAAATTAAATATGGAGTTAATTTTGGTTGATAAACATCTTGCATATATTAGCAAAATTATAGTGTATGAGTTACCATGTACTTTCATTTTATAAGATAGACATTAATACATACAGTATCAAATAATGTGGTAAAAATAGATAAATATCCAATGTGAAACATAAAAAAATATTACTACACAAACCTCATGGAAGTATAAGATATCTAGATAAAAGCAAAAGAAATAACTAATTTTGTTCAGTTAGCAGAACGTTTAAATTAACTGGACAATGGAATTAAAATGAACTAAATCTTGAGAATATTGAAAAGAATTAGAATATATATACATAAGCAAATAAACTTTCTTCATGAAATAATGCCATAGTCAACAATTAAGCTAAAGAGAAGTAAACCTACACTTAACTATATTAAGTGAAAATCAAAGCCTCGAAGAAATAAAGGAGATAAATCAACTGATGCCTATAAAGACAATTATGTATTTGCCAAATTATGACTTATGAGAAAGATGCAAACTTCAATGCCTTCTATAATGTTTTAATGTATAAGAAGCTAATATTACAACAGTGGGGAAAGAAATATGTCATATTCAGGTAGTTTGTAAACTCCATAACTTACTTATACACACACAAAGAGGAAAGATGATATACAGGCCAATGATTGACAAATAATACAATAATAGATTGTAGAAATACGATTGATAGATGATGGACAGACAGGAAATAGATAGACGGTAGATAGATAATCGACAAAAAAGTGGATTAGTCACAGTTCCTCTAAATCAACTACTTCAATTACCTAATTGGAAGAAAATGTTTGAAAGGAAAATTTTTATTCTTTTTACATGCAAATTCCCCATGATTCATGACCAGAGAGATGTAAATCAAAACCACAATGTGATATTGTGTTACACCCTCCAGACTGGCAAAATTAGAAAGTTTGACAATTCACAGTTTTGGGAAGTCTGTGGTGCAATAAATATCTCATTTACTGTTGGTGAGAATTTAAATTGGTTCAGCACTATGGATTGCCAAGAAATACATCTTTTTTATTATTATTATTATTATTATTATTATAAACTGTTGTCCAATGGCTAGGGCTTCTTATTGGCTACCTCTGTCTTAATTATTAACACACAATTACTAATCTATGTATTTCTACATGTCCTTATCTTACCAGAGAATGCCAGGCACATCCTATCCTCCCAGTCCCTCCACGGCCTCTCTTTCTGGCCTTCTCTGCCTACCTTTCTCAGAATTCTCCTCACCCTGCCCATCTTCCTGCTTCTATGCATCAACCAGCAAAAGAAATATATATGTACAGAAGGACATCCCCCATCAACCACCTGATGAAAGGAATCATGTCAGATAAATGGTTTTGCCCCTTAACCTCACAACATTTGCCTTCTGGCTTCCCATAAAACTCAGGTCAGAGTATGTACAATATCATTGGACAAGTCACATGTTCATATAGTCATATACTGAAGCAATGCTTTAAGAAATGGCTGCAAGGAAAGGCCATGCTATGGCTCATCAGGACAGAACTTCAAGACATGATAGAGCAGTCTCATGCAGACCCAAGACTAAACAAAGGCTAATCTTCATGGGAAAGAGAAGTTCTGGGAAGGACAAAAGTATTTAGCAATTGCTGGTAGCATTATGCATAAGCTGTGTGACTGCATCTAATTTCAGTATCACTTGGGAGATTGAGGCAGGAGGTTGCTAGGATTATGAGGCTGGGCTTGGAGCTATATAGTGAATTTGAAGTCATCTGAGGGTACAGAGTGAGAACCTACCAGAAGCAAAGAAACAATAACAAAAAAGTTTAGAAAAATAACTCACTGCCAACACAACAACCACAAAAAGCAAAAAAGAAAAAAAAAAGAAAAGAAAGAAAAGAAAAGAAACTTAAAACAAATCATCATATTTTTTTTTCTGATGGGAGAGTTTATTTTGACTTAGAACTCCAGAGGGGTAAGCTAATCATCGCAGGGAGGTATAGCAGCAGGAATGGGAAGCAGAGAGGTCACATCTCAACAAATACTAAGCAGAGAGAGCGAGTCACAAATGGGATGAGATTATGAAATCACAAAGCCTGCCCCTAGTGACATCTTCCAGAAAGGCCACATATCCTAAAGTTTAGGAACTTTAGGAAATACATCTTATAAATATTTTGTCTAAAGAAATGCATTCAGGTGCATAGGGAGATACATAGGGGAACTATTTGACTTCCTTGCTTGTAAAGGTCAAATGCTGGAAGCAATTCTAACATTCCTCAGAAGGAGAAGGGGCAAATGCTTTCTGATATATTCATGCAAAGGAATGCTACAGTAGTATTAAATAATATGTCACACAACACACTCCAAGAGTGATGCACCTCAAAAAGTACAATGATATGTGAAAGAAGTAATTGACACAGAAAATGTGATTGCACTTTCTTAAAGTAAAAATCAAAATGCTAAAGCTAAATAATATATTACTTAGAAAGTCATACCAGGGGTAAGTGATCTCCAGATACCTAGAACCTAGTGTAGGGTAACAGTTTACTGGTGGGGTTGTATGTGTGAATAGTTAGGAAAGAACTTGATGCCCAGACAAAACAGGTTCTAGTAAAGGGGTGTTCACTTAAACAGGATACTTATAATAGATAATCATCAAGTGAGATACAAAGTTTAGAGAGTAGACTTTGCAGAACATTAGCACAGTATGACTGTCTACAATTGTGCATTTTGAATCTTTAAGTCAAAACACAGAAGTACAATGTGTGATGAGAATATAGGGGAATAGCTTTGACTTGAAATTTAATGAGTATGATTTATTTGTCTGAATTCTAGCCATCTGGCTTTGTTTTTAAAAATCTACAGCATACTTTTTTCTGAGTCTTCTAGGAAACTAATGATGGGATCTGGGAAACTAATGATAGGTAACCAATGATGAAAAATCCTTGAATATATTATAGGTTTAAAGAGAAATCTGGCACTAGGGAAATGTCCAGAGATCTACAAGAATGATCCCAACTAAGAATCTAAGCAATAGTGGAGAGGCTATCTTAAATGCCATTTCCCTCTAATGAGATTGATGGCTACATTATATGCCATCCTAGAGCCTTCGTCCAGTAACTGATGGAAGCAGAAGCAGAGACACAAAGTTAAGCACTGAGACAAATTCCTGGAATCCAGTTGTGAAAAGGGAGGAGTGATGACCAAAGGGGTCAAGACCAGGCTGAGGAAACCTACAGAAACAGCTGACCTGATGAAGGGGGAGCTCATGGCCCAGACTGACAGCTGGAAAACCAGCATAGGACTGACTCAGAGCCCCTGAATGTGGGTGTCAGTTAGGAGGCTTGGGCAGTAAATGGGCCTCTGGTAATGGAAAAGTATGTATCCCTAGTGTACAAATGGATTTTGGGAGCCCATTCCCCATAGAGGGATACTCTCAGCTTATATACATGGGGAAGGGCCTAGGCCCTGCCCCAAAAGATGTGACAAACTTTGATGATCCCCCATGGAAGGCCTCACCCTTTCTATGGAGCAGAAGAGGGATGGGATGGGGGTCAGGTGGAGGCATGGGAGGATGGGAGGGGGAGGGAACTGGGATTGATAATAAAATAAGATTGTTTCTAATTTAAATTTTTAAAAAATCCTTGAATCTAACCAACCATTGTCTGATTATCCCTATTTGACTTAAGACCCACCATGAGATGGAATCCATACCCAACACTTCTTGGGTGACAAAGAACCAAAGACTAAATATCCCAGAGACCTAGGGTAAAACAATATTAATGGTCTAAAAAGAAGTAATAATAAAGTAACTCCTATTAATATTCTTCTTTACTCATAGATCAGTGAGTGCCTTACTCAGCCATCATCAGAGAAGCTTCCTCCTGCAGCAGTGGAACAGGCACCCACATCCAGAGAGAGAGAGAGAGAGAGAGAGAGAGAGAGAGAGAGAGAGAGAGAGAGAGAGACCTTGGAACACCCTATTCTAAATGGGATGTCTCCATAAAATCCCACCCCTCAGAGCTCAGGGAACCCTGTGGAAGTGGAAACAGAATGAATGTAAGAACCAACAGAGATGGAAGACATCAGGAGAACAAGACCCACTAAATCAACTAAGCAAGGCTCATGTCAACTCACAGCACCTGAAAAAGCAATCACATGGCCAACACAGATCTGCACAGGTCCTCTGTGTGTGTGTGTGTGTGTGTGTGTGTGTGTGTGTGTGTGTGTGTATATATATATATATATATATATATATATATCTTTCAGTTTAGTATTTTTATGGGACTCCTGAGTGTGTGAATGAGTGGGTCTTGATTCTTGTGCCTTCTCTTGAGGCTCATTTCCTTCAGTTAATTTGCTTTATCCAGTCTTGATGTGATTGTTTTGTTTTAACTAATATTTTATTTTAGTATTTTTTTGAAATGCAAAAAAATAAAAGGAAAAAGAAAACCCCTTGAGTTAATGTATGCTTTCAAGTGTGTTTAAGTGTGCATGCATATATATGGGCATGTGTGAATATGTGCATGCATGCATGTGTGTCCTATTATGTGCATGTCTATCCTTGTGTGCACATGTGTATGTGTGCATGAGTGTTTACTCCTGAGTCCAGTGAAAGTAAAAAAAAAAAGTTGTAATTTGAATTAATAGCAAGTTTCTGACACTTGTAAGTTACAGTGATTCATAGAGGGGGGAAAAAATGCCTCTGAATGGAATTGCTACCAGTACTACCGATTCAGAGCCAAGTCTTAAAAAGAAAGTCTTGCATATATCTTTTGTTTGTTTTGTATTTCAGTGTGAATGCTTAGAGTTTGGTAGTTTTAGAAAAAGATGACCACTTAAACATGTGACTTGTTTACCCACCTGTGCTGTTATTATGTGTTTAAACCTAGCATGTCTGCAGAGCATATTCTTATGATCTGCAGGTAAAGAGACAACTTTCAGAACACTCTGGGAAACTTATGCATTACTTTCAGCTGTGTTGAACCACCTCACACTGTCTGATAGGCTTGGTGAAAAGGATTTAAATTTTTCCTAATAGCCCTGATCCTTCCAGTGTGATGACTGTCTTTTCAGAAACTATCCTGAGAAACTGGAATGTATCAACTGTTTAGACTTCAAGACACCACCACTTAGAGGTGGAGCCACTATCTTGACAAACTGAGTTCAATCTTAAGAACAAGAAGACAGTAAATCTATTTGCTTTTCATAACTTAATAGACACTTCTTGGAGCTTATCTCAGGTAGTAACTCTTAGGCTTAACCATTAACCCCAAGTACCCAAAAACATGAGATAAAGTTTTTTTTCTCAACAAGATTTTAGGTTTACTTATTAACTTAAAAAGTACATTCTACTCTGTAGTGTCCATCACCCATGGTCGTGTACATAGTCCCTCCACATCTTAAGTGAAATGCTTTGAGATTGGGTTTGGTTTGTTGTTGTTGTTGTTGTTGTTTAATTGGGGCAAATAAAATGTCTTACTGAGCCAGCCTATCTTCTGGTCTAGTCTCTTATTATATCCTGTTATTTTGCTCATTTAATTCAATTTTCCTTTTTGTTAATGAATCATTTTGTTTTTTTGAGATTTCCATATATGTGTTCTATATTTACACCATTCCCCCTCTCTTTTATCCCTACAACTCCTTCCACACTTCCCTCCATTCATTCTCAAATTCTCAGCTTCTTATTCTTTGATTAGTATTGTTACACACACACACACACACACACACACACACACACACATCATACATATACATTTAAGTGTATAAATTCAACCTACTGAGTTTTAGTGTTTCTCTTGTCTTTTATAGTTCCTTTTACTTTCAAATTCCATTCCTGGCTTGATTTTATATCAGATTTTTCACTTAGTTATTAATAATTACTGTTAATAAAGGTGAATTGTTCTGATTTTGTTCCTTTGATTTCCAATTTCATCAACTTCTAAACATGTCTCCAAGCTTTTCTTCCAAACTGCTACTTGTAGCAAGTGTGATGCTCTGGATTTCCTCAAAAGTGAAACACTTTAGGTAGTGTTAAATGTTTATGGGTTTTTAAATATTTGACCAAACTATGGTACATACAAATGTTTTTCTAATCCTGGTAATGGTGTTGCAAACCTTTAATCCCAGCACTCGGAGGCAGAGACAGGTGGATCTCTAGGAGTTTGAGGCCAGTGTGGTCTATAGAGTGAATTCCCTGACAGCCAGGGTTATACAGAGAAACCCTGTCTCAAAAAAACAAAACAAACAAACAAAAGAAAGAAATGTTTTTCTAGAACTTTCTGAAGCTGGTAATTCTCAACAGGAGTTAACTAAAATGACTCTTATCAAATACTATGAATAACATCTGTTTGTAGGTAACATCATGAATTACAAAATTGATTCAGGAACTATTTCACTTTGTAGGCAGTGGTTTAATCACTGGTGCCAATCACTTGCAGGGAGATGTTTCACAGAGTAAAGGGAGACCAGCATATACAAGAGTCAAACATGCTATACCATATGATTTACCATCTATCCTATGTAGTTCCAAAATTTCTCTATGCAATAGAGAGCTAATTGCAGTAATTATAAAAATACTCAGCAAATTTCACAGGTGTAATTTAGTATTAAATATTTTGACATACCGTACTCAACTTATAAGTAGTATTTGGTTAAAGGCTCTCAAATGTATTTGTTGCCAAAGCTGAATCTAGATGGAAAAGAGGAATTATTTTGGCACTGTTTTTCTGAACAAGTATAAATGGGAAACTCATTTGTTGCTCTAGAGATTGATGCTAGCTTGATAAAGTAAAGTAGCTCTGAAAATTGAGAAATTAATCATTTTTGCCCTCAAAAGTGCTTGACTTGAAATTTCAATGAAGTATATATTTTCCTATGGATAATTTATTTTTAAGTGCCTTTTTCATAGCTTAATCAAATCCACCTGTTAGAAATTATTGCCATTTTGTCTTTTTTGAATGTTATTTATGTCACATTCCTGTATTATTTCCTGGTATGTACTACCTGGAATGAAGAAAATACGCTGCACAGTATTGCATTGTCTTATCAGATGTTTCAGCACTTACGTTATCAGGATACATTATTTATGAAAAATACAAAATAAAAGCAATCAGAAATGTTTGCATTAGAAGAGAAAGTAGGAGGTACCCTTGAACAAATTGGTATAGGAGACCGCTTCTTGAACATAACTCCAGGGGCACAGACACTGAAAGAAACAATTAATAAATGGGACCTCTTCAAACTTAGAAGCTTCTGTAAGGCAAAGGACACAGTTGACAAGACCAAACGGCAGCCCACTGACTGGGAAAAGATTTTCACTAATCCTATATCCGACAAAGGGCTGATCTCCAAAATATACAAAGAACTCAAGAAACTAGTCAACAAAACACCAAATAACCCTATTAAAAAATGGGGTACAGAACTGAAGAAAGAATTCTCAATGGAGGAAATCAAAAAGGCTGAAAGACACTTAAGAAAATGCTCCACATCCTTAGCTATCAGGGAAATGCAAATCAAAACAACTTTGAGATACCATCTTACCCCTGCCAGAATGGCTAAAATTAGAAACACCAGTGATGACTTATGTTGGAGAGGATGTGGAGAAAGTGGAACACTCCTCCACTGCTGGTGGGAGTGCAAACTCATACAGCCACTTTGGAGATCAGTATGGCGGTTCCTCAGGAAAATGGGAATTAGTTTACCACAGGACCCGGCAATCCCCCTCTTAGGCATATACCCAAAGGATTCACATCAATGCAACAAAGACATCTGTTCAACTATGTTCATAGCAGCACTATTTGTAATAGCAAGAACCTGGAAGCAACCTAGATGCCCTTCAATTGAAGAATGGTTAATGAAGATGTGGCACATCTACACAATGGAATACTACTCTGCAGAAAAAAATAATGGTATCTTGAAATTCGCAGGCAAGTGGATGGCACTTGAAGAAACCATCCTGAATGAGGTAACCCAGTCACAAAAAGAGGAACACAGTATGTACTCACTCATATATGGATTTTAGACCTAGATCAAATGATCACCAGCCTATAATTCACATCACCAGAGGAACTAGGATACAAGTTGTATTCTAAGAGATTCATATAAAGTCCCTCACAGAACTGGGAAGGGACAAGTCCCCCAGACCTCAGGTATAGTGGGGGAGGACAGCTAATGGAGAGAGAAGTAGGAGAAAATGAGAGGGAGGAGAGGAAGGCATGTGCGACCAGGAGGATTGAGCCTGGTTAGGAATGGAAAATAGGAAAGAGAGAGAGAGACAGAGACAGAAAGAGAGAACATAAAAGAGGGAGCCAATATTGGTTTGAAGATAAAGTTGAACACAAAGAAAGGTCGAGGGAACTACAAGACTGCTCCCAACCAACAATCTCAGCTTCCGTGGAAAGGCTATCATAAATGCCCTTCCCGGAGAGTGAGATCAACAACTAACTTCTCCATGGAGTCCTCAACTAATGCCTGTTGAAAACAGGAGCAAACACCCATACATAAACACTGAGTCAAACTAGAACCCAGAAGCAGATGGAGAGGACAAGACCATGCGGTAGAAGTACATAGAGACAGCTTACCTGAACAAGGAGGAGCTAAGGGCCACTAGACTGATAGCTGGGAAGCCAACAGGGGTCTGACTCGGACCCCCCTGAATATGGGTCTCAGCCAGAAGGTCTGAGCAGTCTAAGAGACCTCAGACAGTGGAGCCAGGATATATCCCTGGTGCACAAAAGGACTTTGCAAACATATCCCCCATGGAGGGATAACTGCCTTATTCTAGAGATAGGAGAGAAGCCCTAGTCCCTACTTCACAGGACCTGTCAGATCTACATGACCCCAACTGGATGGCATTCCCCTACATATTGTATTGTGGTGGGGGGTTGGGAGGGGAGGGTGTTTAGAGTGCATGGGAGAGGGTAGAGGGGGCAAAAGGGAGGGAAGGAGGGAGGGAGGGCTTGGGGGGAGGGAGGGAGGGAGGGAAAGGGAACTGGGATCGACATGTAAAATAATAAAAAAAAAAAAAAACGCTTTGACTCCAAAATTTAAGTTGAAGAACAAGTTACTGGGGAAAAGTATTTCTATTTTTGTTTCCACAGAAAATGAAAAGATGTGGATTCCTTCCAGACTAATATGGTTTGATCACACCAGACCGCCTGAAACAGAGTACAAGCTGATCCTACATTCCAAACAGCTGGACAAAATAGCCCTACAGACTACAGCTAGGATATCTGAATCTTCTTCGAATCCCCCAAGACAGCGCCCCTTACCAGCAGGAAGTAGTTTGGAAAGAACGACGCCCAAATTCCCAAATATTGTGTATAAATGTTTGTTTTCATTTAATTGAACTTTGTTATAAAAAATTAAATAAAAAATACTCTATATGCAAAAAAAAAAAAGAAATGTTTGCATTCTAGAAACACATTAAATTAAGACTAAATTTTAAAAGTTAGGCCATGATTCTAAGCTGTATGATAACAATTTAATCATAAATACACTACTTAAGAGTGAACACTTCAAATGAAGCCAGAAAGTTTGAGAATTAAATGATAGAATAGAACGGCAACAAGAAGTTGTTTTAATTCTGATGTTTAGCAGTACTTCAGCAGTGCAGAGCATAATGAGTATGATGCAGTTCATTGTTTATGGCTTAAAAATGTAGTCATTGTTGCTACTAGAGATTAAGGGTAAAATAGAAAATGGTTATAATGAGTCGCACAACGGAAAAGTGAGGAACTTTGGTTGCTGATGTGGTCATTAAAAAACATACAAAAAGTTAGTTGGCATATTTAATTTGTGTTGATTTATATTAGAAGTGTCAGCATCAAGCCAATATGATACATATTTCATTCACTATGCTCTGAATATACATTGTATGTATCCAAATATAATAGACGTCACTCTTTATTCTCCAGAAGCTATTGTATTTCTGACTTACATAATATCTAGGCTCAGAGTGAATGTCTATGTGATGTTTCTTCATGAATGAATGGTTAGTTCTATGACTCTCAAGCAAACAGGGAATCTAACTTAAAAAAGACTGGATGTTATTTTTACAACTTGCAAATTATATCAGCTCAAAAGATACATTTGGTGAAAGTCAAAAATGGAGCATGGTGACAGATCAAGATTTTATTTAATCATGACTGTGTATGTGTGTGTGTGTGTGTCAGAATCCGTTTCTATGCATATAAATGCATATTCTGAGTTCATAAAATAGTGCTTAGGTTTTAAGTTTAATAAACCTACAAAACTGTACACATGTGAAGGATATTGAGAGCATTCCTTTGAGAATTTTTATTAAATACGGGTTGATTAGCATTAAAAGTCTTAATGACTTACAGAGGACAAGGATGTAACTTGATGCCTACTAAACTTTTTTTCTGCTTTTAAACCAAATTTGCATTCTCCCACATGTGTTCTTTTTAAATGCTTGATTTACTTTCTTTCATCTCCACTGCTAAGCCTTTTGCTTTTTAGATGACCTAGCTCCATTGTCCAGAAAGGCAGTAAGTAATGGAGTAAGGCTTTGTCAGGAGCCAACAGTTGGCAAGTTTGCCAGTTTCAACAATAATTCTGCCAGTTTCAGCCATTGTTGGGCCTCTTGTGGAAAGGCTTCAATACTTTGTGTCAAAATTCTGGGCTCTATTCTTATTTATACTAGTTAGAAGGCTCATTGCTTAGAATTCAGTGAAACCTGAACACCAAGCTCATCACAGAAAGCATCCTTTTGTTTATTTCCCTCATGAAGACAGTGTAGGGCTAAATGTTAGACGAACTGAGGATAATACAATAGTCATTAATTTCTAGATGTTTCCTTTCTGGACATGTGCAGAGACCTAATACATTCAGAATTGAAGCTCCAACATCTAAAACCATGAGGTCAATGTGCAGTTTTCTGTGGCATAGAGACAAACATATAAAATCCATTCATTCAACCATTTATTGAGCAATTTAAAGCACCAATGACATTCAGACATTTCTAGAAAAGTTTAGGAAATTAGTGAAATGCCTTTGTACATGGAAAATGAACATGTTAAAAGAATAGACAAAGTTCAAACAAATATAACAATTGTGTAAATTATGGTAGATGATTGTTGTAAGATGCTTAATATTATAGGAAAAGTCCAACATACTACGTAGTTGAAAAGCATGAGAGGACAGTAGTGGGGTAGGCACAACCTGGTTTTAAGCAGTAACTTGGGCAGAGCTCACATCAAATGGTTATAATGAGTCACACAACAGAAAAGTGAGAAACTTTGGTTGCTGGTGTGGTCATTAAAAAACATACAAAAAGTTAGTTGGCATATTTATCTCCCTTTAATTTGTGTTGATTTATATTAGAAGTGTCAGCATCAAGCCAATTTTCTAGAGCTGAGGAGCTCCACAAAGGGAAGAAGGAACTTTGAGGTCTGTATGCTAAGAATACTGAGCCCATGAGTAATGAGGAGTTGGGTTAGTTTTCACAGCCGGAGGCTACAATGATGCATCTGTCTGTGGCCAACAGTAAAAGTGTTTTACTCCATTTTACTCCAGTAAGACGTCCCTCACTGAGCTGTCATAAACTTCTAAGTATAATGCTTACAAAATGATTTTTGGTGTTTATACAAATTTAATTTTACTTCAAATGGTTTTTCACTTTGGAATGGATACATGTGACATATGTCCAGATAGAAAAGCTCCCTTTTTAGATTGAGATGCTTTTAGATTTTTGGAAAATATCAATTCAGATATGGAACAGTATTTGAAGTTAAACCAGATAGAAATGACTACTGTCTGAGTGCACAAACCTACCTTCTCTTCATAGCACAAACTATCTCTAGACGTAACAAAATCCTCCGAGGGCACACAGGTTTAGACAGCTGTTTAATATCTCTGAATTAGAAAGAGTCCATTAGAGTAGGTTTTTTAAATGTATTCAGGTCTGCCACTTCAGAAGTTACATGTAATATGAAAGGGTTGAAAAACGTGGTCCTTAAATCCTGAAGTTCAGAACTTAGTGAATACACCTCAGTGGATGTATAGTGAATGCACTATACATTTAGGGGGTGTTCTTGAAAATTTGCCAAACTCAGACATAAACCCTGTTAGTTTTATTATATTCATTGTGAACTAACACATATAGCTGTAGAACAAGGTTGAATAAAAACATGAGTTATTATATATAGGCACGCTTGTATTGTTTTTAAAAACAATTTTCTTAAGAAGAAAACTTTTGACTCTGGTAATTTGGAGAGGAGGGCTTTCAAGTGAGATCTGATCTAATAGTAAGATCTCAACAACACAGTTGACAGCGCTGAAACCTTAATTGTCTTAACACTTGTCACATTTTTAGTTAACTCAATTTCTCATATTATTTTCCTTATTTACACTCTTTACAAATGATTTTGCTATGCCATAGTCCATGTTTTAAGTCTTAAAATGATCATTATACAGTGATGCATTGTTTAATCATAGTATGTGTCAATATTTAAAGAACAAAACTCCATCCAATTAAAATATATAAAAGTTAACAAAGAGTTGTCAACATGGTTTTCAACTTAACAAGCCCTTGTCACGTGGAAGACCCTTTATTGGGTTTTTATTTAAATTTGAAACAAGCTTTTTTTACATATCAATCCCAATTCCTGAACTCTCCCACCCTCCCCTGTTCCCCCATCCCATCCTCTTTCTGCTCCCCAGGGAGAGTTAGGCCTTCCATGAGGAGTCTTCAAAGTCTGTCATATCATTTGGAGCAGACCCAGGCTCTCCCCCATGTGTCTAGACTGAGAGAGTATCCCTCTATGTGGAATGGGCTCCCAAAGTCCATTCATATACTAGGGCTAAAACTGATCCAATGGACTGCCTAGTCCTCACTTAAGAGGTCTTTTTTTATTATATAATTTATTTAATTTTATTTTATGTGCATTAGTGTGAGGGTGTTGTCAGATCCCCCTGGAACTGGAGTTACAGACAGTTGTGAGCTGCCATGCAGGTACTGGGAATTGAACCTAGGTGCTCTGGAAAAGCAGCCAGTGCTCTAAACCCCTGAGCTATCTCTTCAGCCCCCTATGACACATAGAACAGGGCCTGTGTTTTGGGCAACAGTCCAGTGATTCCGTTGGAGTTATGAACTCAATATATGTTGCTATCAGTAGTCTACTTTTCTCCTTTTGTCACAAGATTGGTGGTCAGTTGTTTAAGTATGGTCTTGTCTAACATATCAAAGCTGTGTATGTACATTAGTTTCTACATGTACTAATTGGACAGCTCTGGATTGTAGATGAAACATGAGGAGGTAATCACACTGAAATAGAATCAATCTAATGAAGTCTACACCACTCACATTATATGTCTTTCTTGGGGTATTCTAAAACAGCTTTAACCTTTCATACTTTAGCAGTGAAAATTCCTTTTCTTTAATTCTTCTGTCCATGCCGCACAGTTTAATCCTAGTATTTTCTTAATAGAAATAACCACACAGTCAAATGAGTTATAACAGAGGTGTCCCCTGTGGGGTTAAACCATGATGTGAAGAACAAGAAGGCTTTCTTCCTCAAAGTGCACCACCAAGACAGCAGACTGCAATCTTGACAGAAAAGCAAATGAGAAAGCCCCTCTATAGATGACAGTCAGGAAAGCAAGCTCCCTCAAACAGGAAATCCTGTGAATCCCATACAGTCATATTAAAAAAAAATGTGTCTCTGTGAATGAAGTTTATCTGCATGTTTACTGTCTCTTCAGAAAGGGTTTTCAGTTTTTACCACATTCTCAAGAAGGTCATAACCCACAAATACTCCAAATCAAACTCTTACAATAAATTACCTCAGTCCTTTCATAACCTAAATGTCTTGCACAGGTATTCTTGAGAGATTTTAATATATAAGAAAACGTGTTTACCATTAAAAAGTAATTAGAAATATCTACTACAAGACAGTCTAAAACCCCAAATAACCAAAAAGACTTTTAATTACATAAATTGAGTTTGTTGGATCTCAATATTCTTTTTGTTTTAAGCTTCTGTGGATGTTGTAGTACTCACAACTAAAATTTTTTTGACACTCTTAACAGTAATTTATTTATTTATTTACTTGAGACAGCATCTCACTCTGCAGCCCATGCTGTACTAGAGCTTATTAATATCCCAAGCTGACCTCTAAACTGGGGTAATCCTTCTGCCTCTGCTTTGTAAGTGCAGGATTTACACATAAAAACCCTCATGCCATGCTAAATTCTAAGTTTATGTAGAAATAGTAATCAAGATTTTTGCTCTGCTACATATTACATGAGGACAAAAGGATAATCGTTTTGAATACTACAGTTGTAAATTACACTTGTTCATGTCCTGTCATATGAGTAGACTGTATTTTCATTGTCTAAATGTTGGATTTTTTTGTACAGATACACATTATGGCTTCAGTTGTATTTCAGAAAGACCTGATGATCTGTGAAATAAACTGTGCATCTACTTACACCCAAACATTCTGCTAAACACAATCCACATATTTTCTCACATACTTCATTCTAATCCTTGTAAAGCATGGCTATCACTCACAGTTTATAGATGATGAAGGAAAACTAACAAGTGATAAACTTGATATTCACATTTGGATATTGTAGGGCTAGAGTCTACTGGGCTCATGTGTGGACATAACATCTGAATTTCTAAAGCAATTGTATAACTTGTTTTTCCTTAGCCAGGAAAGAATATTGGAATATTCTTTCAAAGGTCTTTAAAATATAAACTTTATTGAAAGTAAGTTCTTGAAGGAGTGCACATAGGCAACCTGTTTTATAAAATACTAAGCCTGTTATTCTAATATTAGGTTTCCATTTATTAAACTAAGCAGATCTCTCTTTTGCCTCTCATATTAAAAAATAGCTGCAGGATTATTAATAAGTTTTGTACTATGAAATTATTTTTCTCAACTTTATCATTTTCTATTAAAAATGCAATGCATTCATTCCTCCCTCAAACTTTGACCAAAGACTCAACTTCCCCTTCAAATTATACTTAGAAAGTAGGCTAGATTGAGTTAAATATACACAAAATCACTGCATAACTATTGATCTCCAGTTAGTGTTTGAATATAAGACAAGTTTACACTAGTTTTCATTGTTAAAGTAAGCCTTATGTATCCAAGAGCACGGGAAGGACCTTCCAAGAAACTGAGGTGTAATAAGAACACTCTCACAAACCAACCTGCTGTTTACTTAATAGTTTAAATGTAGTTTGACGATTTACTACAGGTTTTCTGAGAAACACAACTGGACTCAGGTTAAACTCAATTAACTTGGGTTAAGCCTGAATAGAGCCATAATGGTAAGGTGTTTTATGGTAGTGTGTGCTCTGTGAAGGTAGTTTCTTCTAGTTAAAAAAAAAAATGGTATAGTGCTAAGGAGAGCAAGGGTTCTCTTAAAAATAAGTCCTACCCAAAGACTGCAATAAAACTGAGTTACAACCATTCCAAACAGCTGGACAAAACAGCCCTACAGACTACAGCTAGGATATCTGAATCTTCTTCGAATCCCCCAAGACAGCGCCCCTTACCAGCAGGAAGTAGTTTGGAAAGAACGACGCCCAAATTCCCAAATATTGTGTATAAATGTTTGTTTTCATTTAATTGGACTTTGTTATATAAAATTAAATAAAAAATACTCTATATGCATAAAAAAAACTGAGTTACAACTCCAGTACCATAGGATTAAGTAATTGATTAATTCATTATTCTGTTACTTTAGCTCATGTTGCATTAGATATTTTGTCTTTTTAATTGACTAGAAGGCAGAAAAATGTAACATCATTTTTTTAAACCATGTATGGATTAAACTCCTTTCCTTTTAAAATCCTTTATACACTATTTTGACCACATTTGCATGCAGTATATTAATGTGTTTGTTACATAATATAGTGTTACATAAAGAAGCTAACTGAAGAGAAAAAGTGAAAGAAATATGTTCTTTAAAAATAAAACCTATCATGTAATAATATTTCTAGCAAGCTAGCGGACCCTAATTTGGTTCATGGCTAATGATAAATTTATTTATTTAATAATACTAGAGAGTAAAATGGTTGTTTTGGGAGTCTGTTATTGTTGATTGGGATTGGGGGGAGCTGTTTTGTTTGTTGATTTGGGGGTTTTTTGGTTTTTTGTTTGTTTGTTTGTTTGTTTGTTTGTTTTTGGTTCTCTAGGTTTCTCTGTATACCTCTGTCTGTCCTGGAACTCACTATGTAGACCAGGCTGACCTCAAACTGATAGATCGGCTGCCTGCCTCTGCCTCCTGAATGCTGGTATTAAAGGAGTATACAACCACTGCCTGGCTAAGAGTAAAATGTTTTATGTGCTCTTCAAAATTAAATTTTTTTCTAAAATAATTCATTAATTTAAAAACTGAAATAATTTAAAAAGTGTTGAGATTATTTGTCTTTAATACACTGACAAATATTGTAACACTAAATTACACATGAAAAAATAATCACCTGGATTTATTGAGAAATTTCTGCTTTCCTGAAAATTGTAACAGAACATAAAAATATATTTCTTTTTGTCAAATGAATATTATAATGTGATTATGATATATAGCTTATGTTTTTCACTTTTCCTTAAGCATGATAACTTCATTTTTATTCACCAAATTTTGCAATTAATTATATGCTATCCATTGTTGCACTTAATATTCAATTATGATCATCTATATTCAAAGTTACACATGACTTTAAAAGTAATAAAAAAAACATTGAGTTATTTAATGTGTTGTTTCCACTTCTTTCTCAAGTTACCTAAAAATTTTTAAATGAGTAAACTGCAGATACTTGGAGATTGTGCAACTGCCATTAATCAAAGATTTTGTGCAGGAAGAGAATTTCCATACAAGTAAATGAGGAAAAGGCTGACACACCTAGTCAGGATGATGCAGCTCTTATTTGTAATTTTGTAAAGTTGTAAATTGTCTCTACACAATTGCATTGGAATACTTTTACATATTAAACGAGATTTTTTAAAATAATTTAATATTGCACTATGGTTCTTTGTAGAAAAATATTACATTAAAAAAAATACATGTTTAGAGTTCATCCACAGACTGGTCTACAAAACTGGGCCCAGAGAAATGTTTGTTGTCTCATCAGTTGTGTACTAGTCACTCACCTTTATTGTGAGTTAATTCTGAATGAGTCAGGAGGTAAGCTGTACTATAGACTCGACCCCTCCACTAACATAAGCTATGACTTATATTAATGCTTTAGAAGCTTTCCTAAATCCCAAACAAAACAAGGAATTAGGCTTTTGGACCTCTAAAAGCAGAATTAGTTTTACTAGATTAATCAAAGTCACGTATAAAGCATGAAATAATTTTGTTTCATGAATACCTATTTTGATTTTTTTAAAGGTAATTGTATTAATTTATCTGCAAAATTAAAAAACAATTCTGAATAAATAGTTACTATCAAAATGCAAGCAGAGATAAAACCGATAACATGTTATTGTTGTACAGGCTGCAAATAGCCATCTAAATATATCACTTTACAAATAGAACATTTTAGGTAAAACATATTTCAGATCACATGAGACATGGCACTTTTGAATTCTGTATTTTTATTTGACATATTTAGGACTTTTCTAAGACCATATGCATTGGTTTTATGACACTATAAGGAATATCTCCTATAAAGTAAAACTAACATAGATATAAACAATTTGATTTTCAGACATTTGTTTACACATTTTAAAAGCCACATTCTAGAATGATGTGAATCCTTATTTTATTTCCCAGTTATTAACTCAGATAATGTCTATGCCTAATGACCATCAATATTCATTGCCTGGCATTTTTCTGTTATGGTTTTTGGTTAAAAAAGATTGTTTTAACCAATGCTGTTAATATAGATGAGGATATTTAAATAAATTATACAAGATGATTATGCATTTGGAACATTATTTCAACAAAAATCGGAAGAGTTTGTATAGTTACTAGTTAACAATAATTAATATAATACCTAATTTCAGAAAATAATCTGGCTTAGAATAGTGCTTCTCAGTTTCTGTTACTATATGACATTCAGTTATTTAATGTATTCATTCTACTTCTTTCTCCAGTTACCGAGTATTTGTAAAAAGCCATGTCTTTAAAACACCTTATGAATTTCTACACATCTGAGAATGAAATGGTATAATAATTATAAAAAACTGAAAATATAAATTAGCTACAATGCCTTTAAAAATTGCAAGTGCACAAATTAATGTTTCTATTACATTGAAAAATGTATAGAAACAGAGCCAAAAATCATTAAGGACTTAACTCAGGATGAGTTTGTATATACTATGTGTTTGCCAGACAATGGGTGACTGTGGTCAGACTGCTAGATAGTATTGAAAGGCATCTAAGCACTGTATAATTTCACATAAGTGAGAAAACATAGAATTTAATAATTAGGCTAATAGACACAATTTGAATCCAAATCTGATGATTTACATCCCCTCGAGATAACTTGAGATGCCTCTGTAACAACCACTTGTTAACTAGACACTAGTTTCTTAAATTCTCAGGACAGTCTGTACTGTGGGACACAGCATTACAGATGTTTCATCTCAGCTTTGCTCCACAAATGCTTCTTGGAATACCTAATGTAATTCCTCTGTTTCATGAGTTAATACACTTGCTGGTCATATCACCGTTTTTGTATCTATAGACAGCTCCTAGCATATTCTGCAAATTTGCAGAAGGACAGTTGAAATTACATCACTCTTAAGCTCAAAAGTTAAAAAAAAATGAATACAGAATTCACTACGTTTTCTTAACAACACTGAGCAGTTCAATTTTTTGTTTTGTTTTGTTGGATTTTGTTTTTGTTTGTTTTTGTTTTTGTTTGTTTTTTGTTTTTGTTTTCCTTTCCTAACTTGTAAAACACTCGTGATCTAAATACAGTGGAAACAGCTCAAGAACACCCCCTCCAGAAAACAAACAACAAAAAAGAACAAAACAAAAACAAAGGTATTTACACATATCTGGCAACAAAGAACAGTGAATATGCCATCTGTTTGGTAGTTGGGGATGAAGTGTAGATAGGAGTGAAAGGCAAACAAAAGTCCAAGCTGGTGGCTTTTCTTTTAACCCTGCTTTGTGTTCAGCCACACAGGAAGACTCTTGGACTTTTGAGTCTTCGGCCACCCCTTCCTTAGAATACTGATTACGTGGAAAATTTAAAGACCCTTTCTGAGGGGCAGATGTTTGCCAGCTGTCAGGACTGAATTTAGCTAATAGTAGAACTAGTTTTAAACGGCATTGTTTCCGGATTAAAATATTTGTTCAGAAATTTGCCTTCCAGTCCATTACACTGTTAATTAGCTGCTAATTTTATTTTATTAAATACCTTTATACACTAGTAACAGATTTTGTATGCACTGTGGAGTAAGGCTCGCTAGTTTTCCTATGTAGAATTTTAAAAAGGCGGTTTCAACATTATTTCAATGCCACTTGTTAAATTCTTGCTAGAAACATTGTCAAACTACCTGAGAATTTTACTGAGAATAAAAATTGTAAATAATACACTTACCCAGCACCGCTCCTAAGGAAATTCTGTGTGAAATGGTCTCAGTAAGGAATTTGATTTTCTCAGATTTCGCAGGACAGCGTTTCCAATCAGACGAGGTGTGGGAGAGTCTAAGCCTTGCACTATGGTCCTGCTGGCAGGATGAGTGAGCTCCAGGCAGGGAGCCTGAGACTAAGACAGGACTGCACCGCTGGAGAGAGAGGGCTTACTCTGAGTAGATGGGGAGTGTTGTCAGATTGTAAGTGATCAGCCACAGAAGGGAAACATCACTGCTTCCTGTTACATCACCCCGCCCCGCCTGCAGTTAGTGTTAGGTTACTTTCTTTCTCAAATAGCTTACCCCAGGAAAGGAGCTGCAACTCCCTTCTCACTCTGACAAGATCAAGAAGCAGCCTGAACAGACAGAGATCCTTTGCTGTATGAACACATTGTTACCAGCAATCCTGGCTTTCCCCTAGACTGAGTTGTTAGAACTTGCTGACTGTGATGGGAAGGCAATCTCAGTGTAAAAGAATCAAAGGACTTAGGGGTGTGTGACTCTGTGTGTGTGTGTGTGTGTGTGTGTGTGTGTGTGTGTGTGTGTGCCAGAACAAACAGGAACAGTGTTATCTGTCACATCTTTGTTAAATGTGCATGGAATTACAAGAGTCACAATTACTTTAGACTCAATAGTTTGAAGCACTGATATGTGATCCAATTCCACAATCAATTTTGAGTGAGAAGATGAAGAAGCTTTGGCCTGCCCTTTCTAAAAATTTCTTTTACTCATTCATGACATTAAGTATATGTGTATATATCATGAAGCCAGTTTATGTCTAGAGTGTAAAATTACTGCACATACTTTTAAACACTTGATGTAATTATGCCATTGTGATTTTTTTCTAAATTAATTTTTTTCTAAGAATTTTACCCCTAAACATAATTATATCATAAATATTTTAAGAAATCATTGAATGTGGGCAGGGGAAAAACTGTAAACCTGAAATATATTTGTTAGTTTTATGTAAAGTGATGAATTATGAGATTTGTTAATAATCATAACTCCTGAACCCAAACAGTACCAAAAGTCACATGATCTTTGCAGATTAGTAACAGAAGTAAGGACACAAGCTACAGAATCTAAGAATACCGTGTTTCTGAAAGACTGGTCTTTTTTCAACTTTTACTATCTTCATCTGTGGAAGAAACTTACTACAGAATCTTTAATTTTATGTACGTGTGTGTGTGTGTGTGTGTGTGTGTGCACGCGCGTGCGTGCGTGCGCTGCGCGTGTGCGCATGTGTGTGTAATAGGATATATATGTATAAAAATAAGAGACATAATTGACTATCTCAATCAATCACAGATAAAGGAGAAGCTATGTAACAAACTGAAATGACACAATGTAGCCTTAGGAGATGGAGAATATGCAGATGAGGTAAATTGGGAAGTCACTTTTTATAGAATTTTAGTTTTGCTTTCTTTAGGGAACTGTTGAATTATATTTTTGTTGTGCTGTTTCCTCCAGCTCTTGGGAAGAAAAGCCAATGCTGTAAATCACCACTGCCACCTTAAATAATAACTCATTAATCAGAAAATCAACAGAGACATGCTTGGGTGAAAACTGTGGAGTTCTTATGTAGAGTCACACGATGCACAGTGAACAAGAAGGAAAGAAGGAGAGTAACTTCATCCCAGTACAAATACTCACACTTGCTGGGATGATTGTAACAGAACTTTAGGTATGATGTTCACAGCTTAAAGTCCAAGGTTAAACAAATACTAGATTTTAACTTCTAAATTATCACAGTACAGGTCCACATACCCAGTTCTAAGAATGTTTGACCCCTGAGACAGAGAGTGATGTGTGGGAAGCTATGCACAAATCCAGTAAACATTAAAGCATTAACCTTTTTTGATTATTCATTGGATTTGCTCAAACATAATAGAGATTTAGTAAGTAAAGGAATTCTTTCTTTGAGATGTGATTAGCCTGGCTAATCACAACCCAATGATCATTCTCCTGCATGACAGATATACAGGGTGCTATTGTAAATGGAGAATTCAATACAACTTGTAATATTTAGAATAAATTATTGGTTGGGCACATAGGCTAATGCTGTGGTCCATAGAGATTCTGGATAATTCTTGTTAGTATCAAATGTGTGTCTTCCTTACAGTAGTAAACATACATTCTAATAACCAGATGAATACATGTTATATTAATACATGCTATATTGATAGCTGTTATAAGGACTTCTGGGAAGCTAGAATATGCCAACACATGTAGGGACAAGTAAAAAGACTGAGGGAAACTTCACAAATGTAAGCTTGAGTATGACAAGAAACATTTCCAGAAATTAATTAGGTAATTCTGAGCCAACAGAATATTGTTAGTACACTTATTCAGTCTTACCTATTCCATGTGTGTTTTATAATGTGATCTTTTCCCAGAGCATACTGATGCTACTAAGAATTACTTGATAAGCAGTGATCAAGTTTGTATTTTCAGATAAACACTCAAAATAACTCTGTTTTAGGAAACAAAAGACAAATAAGAAGTGTCCAGTTTTGGCCATGTAAAAGACAATTGAAAGCATGTAAGAAATCCCATTATCTGTAATTAGCAACTAATGCAGCCAGTATATCCACATAGAGCATTAGCCATGCAGAGTTCTCCCAGTCCACTTTTCTGTGAAGAGAGGGATGATGCACAGATGAAAGGCATTTGGAGAAACAGTCACATTTGTCCACTTCAAAATTTTACTGCAGGACTTATGCCCTGAATTTTGGTCCTTTATGGGGAGCTAAAGTGCCAATGTCTCTAAATAAGGCTATGGCCTCCCCTACAAAATGGCCCTTGCCTCACAAGGCAATTAATCAGAAAGATGCTAAATCCAAGTCTTACATCCACAAGTTAGACAAATTAGATGAAAATCATGTGTGACAAATTTAGGGTTCTGCTGTGTAAACTGACCTCTTGAGTTTCTGTAGCTACTGCCTTGAAACATGGTTGTTTAAGAACAACCAAAACAGAACACTTTCGCATGGAACATGTTATAGATAGACCATTCCCAGGGCAAGTGCAAGGGTGATCAAAGACAGCATTTAAAAATAAGCTTGTGAATACTTTCAGCTTCCATATTCTAAACTAGCAATTTTTGTGTTTTAGTATATGTGCTGCCGAAGCAAGCACAATTTTTCTGTTTTTATAACATAAAATATCTTTAAATCATTGATGTAATTAAAAGTCTAATGCATTCCATCGCTTATAAGAATTCAACACATAAGTCTTACACACTTACATCAAAATTTTTTTTATTATTATTAAGGACACAAGTTGACTTCATAGTGTACTACTTTACCTAGCAACTGATGTTAGGGCTTTTTCCAAACAACAAATAATTAAATGCATTTGGTAAAACAATTTCAACCCAACAACATGTCTACTGAGAGTGAATACGCTATTTCTAAAACTAAAGGACCAATTTTTATAATACTTGTACAAATTATTTATTGAAGGTAAGTAATATTTTAATAAGATTTAGTATGCATAAGATTTATACAAATACAAAAATGGAATTCGAAGTGAGCAATCAAGGCATGTCATCCGCATGACAAGAAAGTGATCTCAGGAGCCTGTAGTACTTCATAGAGGGTTTCATGATGTATTTCCCCAAGATAGTTCAATTACATCAGAATCAACCAAACATTAACCTGTTCATAAAGCCTCATTATTGATATGTCTTGGTGGATTTGAACGTCTGTGGATGTAGCATTGTCTGTCTGGTGGTGTTCATAAGAGTCTACTGGAAGAAGACAAGGTTAGTACTGGTAAATGAGGCATAAAATAGAACAGGAAGAATGAATTTTAGATCTGAAAACCTTAGAAACTCCTGGTTTATTTAAGTGAGCTCTCTGGCTCTAAGTGCCCTTGGGTAGAATGATCTTATTTCTCACCTCTGAAGGCCCTGCCCCTCTCATGCTCAGGAGTCCTCCTGTTTGAGTGAAAAACTATATGTGGTTACTCTTGTTCTGTGAGTCTATATCTATAGACAAGTTATAAATAAAGAACAAAAATTAATGTGTGAATGGTTCATTTGAGTCACGAAAATCTCCTTTCCCAGAAAGGTTTAAAATAAAAATTTCTATTTCTGGAACACAGATCACATTGAAAACGATGCTTTCTCATCTCATGATATCAATGTATATGGATGCGTGTGAGATGCTTCCTATTTTTGAGGCTAATCTTGATTGTAAAAATGAAAATTAATTTAAATTTGCATTTGGCATCTTGACCCATAGGTCATTTTTTAAATCAACAATTCTATATTTGCAAACAAATTAATCATGAAATTCAAGATGACATATGATTTTAATGTTTTCTAGTACTAGGAAACAATACATTATTTTTGTATGGTATATATTATATTATTCAACTATTGTCATTAGAATAATTAGTGAAAGTTTTTAGCAATTTATTGTAATTTATTCTATTTTCTTCAAATTTTCATAAGTTATTATAAACATAAATGGATGTGTAATGCACAGAATAAATAATTTAAAGAGTAGCATGATGTACTTTGAATAAGAACTTGGAGACCTGTGAAAAGTTGAGAAATTGGGTATCTGCAGTCCCATCCTGCCCCCTAGTGTTCTCAAATTATAAACGTGGCTTGTTGGCAGGAATAAAAGTAAAAGCCTCTCTCCTTTTCACTAATGAAACAAATCTCAACAACTAGAAAAGGTATGTCCTCCCCCCAACCACACACACACACACATGCACACACACACACACACGCACACACACACACATACACGAATGTACTGAAGTCTATAATTGGGTCAATATAGATGGACTCTTAAACAGCTTATCAGGAATATAAATCAAATTTCCAACAACTCCTAACATAATGGTAAATGCCTCTCACATTTTGATAAGCAAGCTTCTTTTAAAACTTTAGAAAGTATTTGTTCAAAACTATCCATCCAAGCCAGGCGTTGGTAGCGCACGCCTTTAATCCCAGCACTGGGGAGGCAGAGGCAGGAGGATCTCTGTGAGTTGAGACTAGCCTGGTCTACAAGAGCTAGTTCCAGGACAGGCTCCAAAGCTACACAGAGAAACCCTGTCTCGAGAAAACCAAAAAAAAAAAAAACAAAACAAAACAAAACAAAACTATCCATCCAAAATTTTAATCTTTAAAAGGCTATAATATTGTTCCAACTTAAAATTTAGCTGACCTTTCACAAAACCATATCTTGTGCATACTCATTATCTCGAAGACCAAGGTCTTCAAACTTTTCATCACCAGAAAGAAGTTTCTGAATAGTCATCCACTAAGTGCAAACCCTGATCATCTACCATTCAGATAGCAACTATAATACAAAATTTGCCAAAATGACATTCTCTGCTCTTGAGATTTTGCTGTAAACATTTTTATTGTTTGGAACCTTTAAAATTTTTTATACATATTCACAATTTAAAATGATCATACCCACCTCACTCCCAAGAGTTCCCCAATACATCTTGATCCTCAAACTTCATGTTTCCCCTCCTCTTTCTCTCTCTCTCTTTTAATAACTTACTAGGTCTAATTAGTGTTGTTCATATGCACGTGTATAAAGGACATCTTTCAGGTTATGAGAATCTATCACTGTCTTCACTCCTAAAGAAAAGTGAACTGTCAACTGTCAACATGCATCAGCTAGGGATTGGGATCCTTTCCCTCTTCTGTGCTGGAATGTTGAATTGGCTTGATCCTGTGCAGGTCTTATGCAGGTAACCACAGCTGTTGTGGGCAGAGGATAGCATTTCATGGTGTTTCTCTAATCCTCAAACTTACTACCCTTTTTCCACCCCTCTTCCACGATGCTTCCTGAGCTTTGGCCAGTAGGCAGGTGAGGTGTTTGATATTATGTGAGGCAAGGATGATTTCCTTAATTGATGTGTGTTGTTGACAGGAACATGACCAGGTCAAAGACCCCGATGCTTCAGACCCAGGTCAGATCTAGGAGAATAGCAAAGCTTTCCCCCCAGTGTATGTGTACAAAAAGTCTGAGGGAATATTGAAAAACTATTTCAATATCTAGTCATCATCTTCCTAGGGTTTTCCCCCCTATGTTCAATAACTGATCATCTTCCAAAAAGCATTATAGAGCTTCTATTTGTCTGGGAATATAATTAGTCAAAAATGTGAGAAAATGGAGCATTATATCCACATATACTAGAAATCAAAGCCTCCAGGTTTAGTAAACATTCTTCTTCAACCATGGGCCTTTCTTGGATTTTTTTTATTTAACTATGAAAAACATATGAAAAGAACTTGATACAGTATTTACTATAAAACTAAGGATGTTGGTTTATGTTGAGCAGAAGAAGCAATGGAAGCATTTAGGCCCTAATCTTCACTTTAGTATTTTAAATGATTTTTAAATTTGATTCCTTAATCTCATGTTACTTATGATTTTACTACATATGTATCATCACATTAGCTGATCTCTATTTTGCTGCAAGATTATTCAGATTAAAATGTTGAATTTCATAAAAATTCATTCCTTTACTGAAATTGATGCTTAAACTTTTATTGAAATTGATACTTAAACTTTGTTTTTTATATTTATTTTTCACTATATTAAATAATGATTAAATGTGAACTATAATTTAATTAAAAAAAAACCCTCAGACAGCCTAGGCCTTACCCCAAATAACTTGACAGATTTTGATGATCCTTCATGAAAGGACTCAACCTCCCTAGGGAGGGGAGGGAGGGGAGGTGATGGGGGGGTCTGTGGGGGAAATGGGATGGAGAGGGAACTGGGATAGATATATAAAATAAGAAAAATATTAAATTAAAAAATTATAAATAATAAAGATACCCCCTCCTCAGTTTTCTTTCACCTCCTTGTCCACCTTCCCCTCTCCTCCCTGTTACCCTTTATAAAATAAATTGCTATGAACCACTCTGTCCCAGCCCTCTTTATTCAGGATTCCGAGTAATGCTTTCTAAGAAACTAATGGTGTTCCTGGAATAATCCAAGGGCTGGACCTGAGGGACTGAAAGAGTGGGGAATTTTATGTAGCATAAAGAATGCAGGAAACATAATCATGGCCTCTGTGTTCAAGTCAAAGAGCTTACAAAAGACTGGAATACCCAAAGACAATGAAAATAAATGAAGGCTAACTTCATAAAAAAAATAAGATAAAGTAATAACTGTGGATAGGAAATTAACACCCCCTATATGAGTAATTGACTAGTTTTGCAGCATTTCTCCTTTCTTCTGATGTGGGAATGGACCCCGTGTACTAAAATAGTTTGAACTGGAAGCATCTATATAATGTGTAGTTATATAATTTTTATTTAATAATTTTTTGCTTTATACAATAATTAATGCAATTGTTGGTGGAAATTCAAACTTAGAAAGCTTACATAGACTTTTAAAAGTATTTTTAAATTTATGTATACATATGTATCTTTGTATGTACCACATGTGCATGGGTGCCTGTGGAGATCAGAAGAGGACATCAGAGCACCTGGAGCTGGAGTTGCAGATGGCTGTTAGCCAGCCACCCAACACCCAAGTGCTGAAAAATAAGCTCATTCATGTCTCATGGGAAAGCATGAACCTACTCTTAGCTACTCACTCATGTCTTCTGCTCTTCCATGGATCTTTAAAGCATGTGTACTACTTTCTTTGACAAATAAGAAACCATAATGTAGCTGAGCATTAGTGGTGCACGCCTTTAATCCCAGCACTCAGGAGGCAGAGGCAGTCAGATCTCTGTGAGTTTGAGGCCAGCCTGGTCTACAGAGTAAGTTCCAGGACAGCCTCCAAAGCAATACAGAAAAACCAACCCTGTCTCGAAAAACCAAAAAAAAAAAAAAGAAAAGAAAAGAAAAGAAAATAGAAAGAAAGAAAGAAACCATAATGTATGAGTACACTTTTATAACTGAAAGAGACTATCAACAAGTTCTAAGTAAAGATGCAAATACAGAGTGAAGCAGGGACAATGATTTTTATTTGGTTTTACAACTCTGTACCTTTACGATAAAAAACCAGAAGTCCTTTAGTAAACACAGTCAAGTTTATTGTTCAGGGTAGAATATTGTATTTCTCACATCATTAAAAACAAAATTATTTGAGAAGGTTTAGACTATCAGAGTACATAATGTTCGTGATCAAAACAAATAAAGATATATCTTCAGTAGATGTTTGCCAATGGAAAATGAGATAACTGGTTCATGTGGTTAGTAGTATGAGAACTTGTAATTAAATGGAAAATTGTTTAAAAGGGACTGAGATAAAATTCACAGTAGCCAGTTAATAAATTACAGCTTTAAAAAAGTACATTGGCTAGATCAGAAAAGAAACACTAATGAATACACATTCTTAGCCGACAAAATGGCCTGGAAAATTAACTACTAATATTGTCATTAAAACTATTGTAGTAGAAGAATAGACATCATAGTAAAAATATCTTGTGAAATATTTAGTGAAATTAATGTAACAGTAATATGTTTATATCTTAACACTAATTAAATTTCCCATTCACTACTTTCATTGAAGGCTTCTTTTTTCTTGAGGTTTTAATTAGTCCTTCTTTTGATATTCTTTTGATGAAACCTACAAGAAGAACAATAAATTATAAGATAACAGTGAACAAAGAACACATAGGAATTTATCTCAAATTTTCTGTCTTTCATTTGTCTCTGTATTTTTGTAAAATAATCTATTTTTAAGAAAGTCATTTTGCCTGTGTGAAAGTCACCAAAACTTAGTAAGTATGCCATCATTCCGTTAAAAATACATGCTTATTTTTGTAAAAGGGTAGATATGTGATAAATGTGTGGTTACTAGAGTAACAGATTATTTTATTTAATTTCTATGTTCTTAGTAGTCTTTGTGTTCTTTGTATTATATCATTATTATATTTAGGAGAAAAGGAATCAAACTGTTAAAGTTTTGGTGTATTAAAAGAGAACTTACAAAGATTTTCATGTATTTCTTTAAAATAAATTCTTAGTTCTTAAACATTCAAGAAAGAAATTTGGGGCTGAGAGATGGCTCAGCCATTAAGAGCGCACTGCTCTTGCATAGGACTGACTTCAGCACCTAACACTCACTTTAGTCAGCTCATAAACACCTGCAACCTCACTTCCAGGGGATCTGACACCCTATTTAGACTCTGAAAACACCTGAACATACATGACATATCCACATCCAGACACACAGAAAAACAAATTAAAAATCTTTTTTAAAAAATTAAGATTTTGAATCTATTTGAAATTGATAATTATTCTGCAATACATATAAAGAACAATTATAGCTAGCATATCTACTAGTATTATCTAAGTTTAGTGGGTGGGAAGACAAATACTGACTAAGATATTATATGACTTCTTATACGTAAGGAAATATTTGTTGTTTCATAAGTTAAACTGTTTTATAATTTCAACATAATTATCATTCCAAACATTAGTGGTCTAATGGGAAGCATTTCATACCTCTTTTACATGCCCTAACACAGTCTTTTTTGGTAGTAAAATTATTATTATTTCCCCCACATCCAGTGTACTTAAATTGACGGCATTTCCCAATGGCTGAATTGTAGAAGAATCTTTTTTCATTGGCTTTACATAATCCACTGTCTGCTGGACTAAGACACCATGAAGGGCCATGATATTCTATAAATAAATAAATAAATAAATAAATAAATAAATAAATAGAGGTTTTTAAACCCAAAAATTTGTTAAGTTCTATGCATGGTGAATCTGAGCCTTCTTGTGATGTATTGCTTGCAGATTAGCCTGATGGCATGTCTTCTGAATAAAGCAGAATCCTGCAAAGATTAATACACAAGAAAGCCCAAGAGTTTCAATTCTCAGAATATGCTTAAACAAATTGAAATGTCCATAATACCATGATCTTTCTCCAATGAACAAAACAAAGCACATTTGATAAAAGGAAAGTCTATGGTTAGTGTTTATATGAAAAAATTAGTTATACACAATTAAAAGAAATCCTACTCAACAACTTACCTTTTGAAACTTCAACTATATATTTACAAAGACATATAAATTAGTATATATGAAATAACTTTTCCATAATAAGTCACTGGTTTGGAATAGATAGCTTAGTTTGTCAACAGAACCAACAAATGATCAAAAACCAAGAACATGCAACTAGGATGATAATAATAACTCGAGTGTGAAAAGTAGTTGGAGTTTAGTGATGCTTTGTAAAATTTCTTTGGTGATTTCTCTCAGGAAGGGTAAGCTGGTACTTCTCAGCTGTCCAGCTATGTCTGATGGTCGTAAACGAAGGTCATAAGTAAGGTGTTGGATGGTGGTGAACTATGAAAGAAAACTTCAGTGACATCAGCACATGCAGAGGAAACCTGGATAAATGTTCATGGACAGAAAATACCCATGGGCAGAAGAATCCAGTACCCAGTAAAGGCAAGCAGGCTATGCAGAAAGCAAGTAGCACATAAACCCTAGATGGAAAAAGACTGTAAAAGAATATAATTAAAGTGAATGACACATAAGGAAAGTCTTAATTTGATAAGCACATTTTTGTCACCTCCTGCCTTCTAGATATATGATTAGAAATCAGAATGCCTGAGCATAATAACTGACACACTGAGTGACTGAGGATGATGGAATAATACGTAAGAAAAATTTATAAAGGTAATGTGAAAAATGTAAGATTCATACTCACAGAAAGAATATTTAGTTTCATTTAGATCTTTGGCTAAATACATAAACACTGATTTTGAATGAAACCTTTAATATCTTCAAAGCTGTGTTCATACAATGTCTAGGCTACTATTTTATATTCTGCATCCTTGAACGTGAATGCTCTCCATCACAAACCTGAGTTAAGATCATGTGATGGGAATGGGCTCTAAAGGATCCAGCACATGCTAGCACTTTCTGCCATAAATAGTTTAAGAAAGTAATTCCAAAGGTAGAGGAGACATCGCAGTTGGGTCCTCCTTTGTCTAGCTACTCCAGTGGGTATCCTGTGTTTTTTCATTCCTCCCAAATTCAGATCTGAACTTCGCCTCCTTTGTCACCTGAACTTCCAAAGCCACCAGGCAAGGTCAGAAACAAAAGTGGCAGACTAGAAGCAACTGAATGGAATTGAGAAACAGAGGAATTTGTTACTTGTTTTATGGTTTTTGCCATTAAGCACAACATATATTTCATAACAAATTATATATAGAGGATATGTAATGTATTCATCATTTTCACTTTAGTGTTTCTATACAAGATGTGTCAGTCCACAGTAAGTTGCAGATAATGCATGTTAATGTATCAATATCTATAACTGTATCTTTCTTTAAAAATGTTAATTACTATATTTTAATAGCAATGCCCACCCTAAGGCCCTTAATGTCAGGACAGAAAAAATTTCATTCTCTGAGAGCAACTCCTTCTCCACTTAGCATATGACCTGATGAAAGTTTAGTATCATAATCAAAATCAAACACATTTCCAAATGAAGAAAAGTTAATTTGACTACTGTCCCTAGACTGGAAGTAAGAAGTAAGAATGTTACCAAGAGCCTACATCCCAGGTTCAAACTAGAACCAGAACAGGTATTTCTAGGGGAACATAACTCATGAAGTATAATGGCCACAGGTATAATGGGCACATAGGCTCTAACCTCTGTCTTCCTTTAACCATCTAACAATCCAGGAATATTCACAATTGACCAACAAACTCAGAAGCGTGAAAACAGGTTTAATGCAGCACTGTGCAGCAGAAGGGCATGGGTTGTATGAAAGCAGACAGTTAAGACCACAGGTGAACCAGAAAAAGCTTCATTGCCAATTTAACCACCCAGGACTTCACATTTCTGCCACCTATACACAGTGACTTCTGCCTACATGTCTAGCATAGTTCTGGGAGCTGGGGTCAGCACACAGATACACAGACCTCCTGTTATCACACACTCACTCGCTCCACTCAGAGGCATCTAACCCAAGAATGAACAGTGGCACCTGTTTATTTATCTATTTTGTTAGTCCTGATACCAGATCTACACAAATCCAATACAACATACCTTTGACAACATCAGCAATCATGTTCCTAATACTGGAAAGATGCTATTTTCAGAGTGGAGTATAATTTGAAATTCATCACTAAGTATTCAGTACTGTACATAGTAAAGTATTAAGATATACAAAACAATTTTCAATTTGGGAGTCTTTTCATAAAGTACTTGTTTTCCCAGAACATGAATTAAAGATGATATTGAAGTGAACTCCTTGTTTTTAAGATTATGTTAATGCTAACTATAATTCAATAATTTTAATATAAATGATAGGTAAAGTAAAGCAGACAGTTTCTGCAGAATGTTTAGAGTCCTTGAATGGCCATCTAATTAAATTTTCAGAAGTGAGGAAAATGGAATATGTTTGTATCCTGTGAAAAGATAAATCTGCCTGTGTTCAGTTACAAAGTTATTCTAAACATAGGTAGACACTCACCTATTTAAATAGACACTGATGTCTACAATAAAAGAAAATAGGTTTTGAAGTAGTTGCATAGTATGATTCTTTGGTCTAGATTATGATTAGTGACAAAAATTTAAGATAGAATAAAAAGACATTAACCTGCCTGGTTTCTCCTCATGTTCCAGCTATGATGAATTTTTTTAATTAAATAAAATTTATTGACAAATGAACAAGGATTTTTTTTCTTCTGTATGATATGATTGTGACCAAATTCTAATTCTAATGATCAAGCTACACAATAAAATTTGTGTACAAATAAAATTTGACTACAGTTAATTCAGTTCCCTACAGTGATAAATAAAATGCTACAGACTGAAACCCGCTCTAGTTGGCGTTGGACAATAAAGCCACTGTCTCCTTTGCTTTCCAGAAAACACACATCCATTGACTAGAAGGGAAGTTACTGAACCTGTAGAAACTGATACTACTTCAGTCAACATTAAAAAGCAGGCAAGGGCTGCTAAGCAATTTCTCAGATGATTAGTTCTCTTTCCCTTCATGTACTAGGCCACTTAGTGGAGAGTAAAATGTAGAGGCTGTATAGTCAGGAAATTTGAGATCAAAAGGTCGTAGGAAGAGACTATAAGAAATCTTTCCTGGTCCTTTTGTGCACCAGGGATACATCCTGGTTCCACTGTCTGAGGTCCCTTAGTCTGAATATGGCTAAGACCCATATTCAGGGGGGCCTGAGTCAATCCCATGCTGGCTTCCCAGCTATCAGTCTGGGGCCCGTTAGCTCCTCCTTGTTCAGGTCAGCTGTCTCTATGTGTTTCTGCAGCCTGGTCTTGTCCTCTCCATCTGCATCTGGGTTCTAGTTCGACTCAGTGTTTAGGTATGGGTGTTTGCTTCTGTTTCCAACAGGTATTAGATCAGGGCTCCATGCATAAGTTAAATGACCTGTCAGATCTACATGACCCCAACTGGATAGCATTGCCCTACATATGGAATTGGGGTGGGGGGGATGGGAGGGGAGGGTGGTTAGGGCAGAGAGGGTAAAAGGGAGGGAGGGAGAGGGAACTGGGATCGACATGTAAAATAATAAATTAAATAAAGAAGAAAGAAAGAAAGAAAGAAAGAAAGAAAGGAAGGAAGGAAGGAAGGAAGGAAGGAAGGAAGGAAGAAAGAAAGAAAGAAAGAAAGAAAGAAAGAAAGAAAGAAAGAAAGAAATCTTTCCTGGACAGGAAAGCCTACATTAAAAGGGAAAGAGAGAAACTAAGTAGGTGTTTGTTTGCTTTTGCCTAGAGGTTGACTAATCCATACTCAAAGTTCACTATGGTATCTATACTCAAGAATTTTTCTTGACAATCCAGAAAGCAAAAAGGCTTTAGACAATGACCATTATGAAATTTTCATGAACATATTTTTTAAGTATTTTACCAGGAAATATATGTTTGGAAAAATATACTTACAATCAGTACCATTTTCATCTTCAAATATTGTGCAGAGGGGCTGGAGAGATGGCTCAGCAATTAAGAACACCTGCTGCTCTTGCAGAGGACCCACGTGGCCATTTATCTGTGATTCCAGTCCAGGAACTTAAACTGGCTGCCTTAGGCAATGTACAGATGAGATGGGCAGACATACATGCATGCCAAACTCCCATACACACACAATAAAAATAAATTTAAATATACTATAGTGAGAACCCTGTATAGGAAATGCTATAAATAAAGGTGTATCACAGACCAATCACTTATTGTCTTCTGTTTGCTTGATATATTGGTTAGCTCTAATAGAAGAAAGGGATTTTAGCAATCGGAGTAGAATGGGTGAGAGCACAAAATGAGAGTATTCCTAGTTTATCTGGAGGAGTATGTTAGAAGGTCTAGACTAGTAAAGAACAGAGCATAACAAACAAAATAGTAGAGTATAAAACTAACTATAGGCAACTGAGGAAATCTGGAAGTGAAAAAACTAGTCTTCCCCGGAGAAGACTTGGGAGCAAGGATATTTACCATGGGATCTACATCATTGGTACCCACATTTTAAATTTCAACTTATCCCGCCATACCGCCTGTAAGATCTCATCACAAAAGCCTTCTCCTATCTGACAATTATATCTCTAAAGAACAAAACCACCCTCTTATTTTCATTCTTCCATTTCCAGGTTCTATTGCAATTTCCATTAGCCAGGTATTCAAATTTATAAATTTCACTTAAATTAGAAAGCACACAAATCTATGCCTCAGATCATAAAGGTGAATAGACAGATGTTTAACACCTCCAATGATCACAATAAAATCCAGAGACACAAAAGATAAAGCTTTATTTAATTAATTATGCTTGGAGTTTACAAGCACTGTGTGTTAAGATAACTATAATGAATTAATATTCTTCAATTCAAGGTTACAACTTTAACTGTATTAAAACTATTATAAAATATGCATTAATATCTTTGAACTACTTCTTTAACATCTATATATCTTAGGTGAATCTGGGTTTTAAAATTGTCTTAAAATCAATATTCTCATAATAACAACACGGATAAAGAGTTTTACATGCTATTACAGGATTTTAAATACCGTATGACATACTGCATTCCACATGAGGCAAAGAAAGACCTGGAGGCTGAGAGAAACTGCATGCTTTTTTTCCAAGGGTACAAAGCAAGTGGGGAAATTAAAGAACTGGAATTAAACTCAAATTCCAATCACAAAGCCAATGTTCTAGCCAACCATGAGGCATCACTCTAAAGCCGAGTAGAAAATACTTCTAGACTTATTGGGCAAATACCTCAATAATTTTATCGGATAAAGTTTGTGACACTTCATTATTTATCATCTCCAAATCCCTTCTCCCCATCAGTCTCTGATCAAAACAATCTAAATGTGCCTCATGCACTGTCATATGGATGAATTGGTGTTCAAGTCTGAACAGGAGGAAAGTGCCTAATTGAAACAGAAAACCTAATAAGGAGGCTGGAAACCAGCCTTGGGGGCAGCAATGGTGAGCCAAATAGCTATCCAACATCTGAAGGCAGGGATCATTAGGTTGGCATGTTCAACCTGGCCTCATTCTAGAAATCACAAAGCATAGCCCAGGCCTTTATGTCTCTGTGATCAGATGCATACCAGTGAGTAAGCCCCTGGCATTCGTACAACTGGAAACCGGGAACACAGCCCTGTGGTATTGTGAAAGGTAGAGTTGTGAGCTCTTTAGTGGCACTCATTTCTCCAGAGATCGTCCAATCTTTAAAGATAAAAATGACACTCAGAGAATTAAGACTTAGAGTAGTGCAGACTTTTCTAAACCTAATCCTTTTGTTGTCAATACAAAATTCATATTCCAATATGGCTATCCCTACAGTTTTAAGAAAAAGAAATCTTAACAAATTAATAGTGATAGTAGTTTGGTCTGTGTTACTATGCAACTAAGTTTTGGTTGTAGTTTATAATTGTCACAAACTTAAATTTCTATTGTTTTATTCAGTACAAATGCCATTTAAACTAATCTGATTGACAGTGAAATTGTCCACTTCATCTTTTGTAAAAGTATCTGTTGACGTTTGAAAAACATTTCTCTAGAAGGCTCTGCTGTCTGGGACAACCATTATCTTTGATTAGACTCAAAATTGTGAAGAGATTTGCCAGGTAGGAAGGGTGACAGCTGCGATTTTGGCAGAGGCAGAGTGCCACATTTTTGTTTCTTGCCAGCACTCCTGCCAGGAAGTAGAAGGCCTGATGTGAGCTCTGCTAACGCTGTCTATTTATGGAAAGCCAGCTTGCCAGGGTGTCAGCACAAGCTACCAGATTTACTATGCAGGAACACGTAGGATGAGATACATTCTATGCTTCTCAGTGAGAATACATCTGAAGGCCACCGTACTTGCTTCAAATTGTGTGTGCTTGCCGATGAAATGAGGGTTACAGCACTGTCCACAGCACTCATGATTTTGTGGGGTATGCATTTAAATGTGTAACTCCTTAGTTGGTAGGGGGGATATTTTCTTCCCAGAACATTTACGTGATTACATATAATCATTATCTTCCAAGAGAACATAGAAGTAATATTCTATTGCAGTGGTGACATTTAATTATTGGATAGCTTCTCTGTCAACATTACTCCTCTTCCAGAAGGCCAATGATAATAATCTATATACACATATATATGTATTTAATTTTTCCACCATTTTCTGTGTATGTGGAGTTTGGCCCTAGGTCATGTGTTAGATTGAGTCAGGAGAAAGTTTCAAGTGGCCATGAGGTCTTCTTTTTTACATCTAGTCACTCTCCCTGGACCTGGTGGCTGGCATGAAGCAGTATGGCCCTGGGTCAGTACTTGGGTGATCATTTTCTCATTCAGAGACCAAGTGCTGGAGACTGGGATAGCAGTAGGCTTTTGAAGTCTAACCAAAGACGAGTGTTTTCAAAATATCATAAAGGTGTTGTAGTCCCAAGGCAACTGTTAAGAGATGATGTATAGAAGAAAAGTCGGCTATGAGAATTTAGAAAATTATTTATTTTTCTTCCAAGAAAGGTCAAGTCTACCCCCAAAGACCCAGAACCAATATGATTATTCTTCCTCTCTTAGTTATAAGTTTACCAGTTACACATAGTAGAAGACTATACTAACTAAAATGTTAATGTTAAAGCTTTATTAGTTATGAGTATAAAAACATCAAGTATCTAAATATTAAGTAAACCCAAAGGTAATGCATAATAGGCTATACATAGAACATTATCCAACCCTAAAGATAAAAAGTGTGAGTACATGAATGTAGAAGGCGTTCAGAAAGACGTGGTAAGTATAATCAGCATTCTTCCAACCACCATTTGTTCCTTCTTTTGTAACTGTGAATCACAAAATTAATAAATAAAACATGTAAGTCATCTATCGTATGCTTAACATTGAGACAAATGCTGGAACAGAGACAGGTGATAAATAGTCATACTCAAAACCTTGTAGCATAGTAACTTAAGCAAAGCAAACACATCAAATGATAGCCATGTTAAATGAATCTGATTGGGTAGCCAGAGTAAAGGCAGAGAAAGGAGGCTTCTATACAATAGTGAATCCATAGGCAAATAGATGAGCAGGCCAGTGAATACCAGTTGGGGAAAAAAATGCATAGGACAGTTTGGGGAATGAACATGGATAACTTCTGATTAAGAATAATGACAATGGATGGAAAGTCTTATATTTAAAAGCTGATTTTTTAAAATATGGCATAGCTAAAAAGCAAACAGAAAATGTTGACAAATTCAAACTAAGTAACGAGGCTAAATTAAACAAGCAAAGAACACATCATTTGTACATTTCTACATGTTTCATACACATTTCTACATGTTACACACACAGAAGCCCTACTTCAAAGCATATCTTTTAAAAAAAAATTAAGAAAAATGACTACTTTTATGAGATTAGGTGCCTTAAACACATCAAATATCTCTATTTTAACATACCCTCAAATAATAAAATCATTATTCTTTAAAAAAAGATACACACATCCAATTCTATTGTTGCCATAACATATTCATAAAATAATAATAAAAATAAGGTTCTTACCCCAACGTCTGTGCGCTTTGGTAGATTGGGAGATCAAAGTGTTATTTGCAGTACTGAGATCAGGTGGTGCAGAAGTGTTTACCTGTAACTCATTCCCTGGGGAAGAAACAATGTGAGCCATCATAATCTGAAAGCACAACAGAATCTCCTATTTTTGTATACAGGCAAATGCAACTGTTGGCTTAAGGACAGCAGACTTTTTGTTGTTCTAAATTAGCAAATAAGGAAGTTTAAATACATATGCAAGTTGAGATTTCCATTAGTAATTTTGTAGCTAGTGACCAAAATCCTGCAACACTTCATTCATCAGGTTTCCTTTTCTTGTTTTTTATGAGTAATTATCAACCCTCATATTGTATAAGAATAAGAGGTTTCAGCAGTCCTATACTGCTGAATGTACTGAATGTATATTGCAGTACTCTGAGAACTATACGAGATTTAGGGTAACTGCAGAGATGTGTTGATTATTTGTATTTATTTTTTTAATCAGGACAGGGAATCTCTTTCAGACCTAGTTTCTGTTTGTGCAGCATGAACAAAATCTGGATACACCCTCAAGGACTCCTCATCTGAAATGATCCCTGTAAAGGGACCCAAATGACATAAGAAATGAACTCACCGGTATCCTCACAGGTGATCTTGCAGGAATCCAAAGTCTCAAAGTTATTGAGGTTGCCTAGGCACCCACCATACTTGAAGCTCTCACACTGCTTGGACTGGTTGTTATAAAAGTACCTAGTAATGAGACCTCGGCAGATCCCAGGGTCCTCTTCCAAGAAGCAGAAATCTGGCTTCTCTATAAACAGCAAAACACATCAGAAAGAGATACTCTTATTACCACTTAATTATTTTCATAAAATTTATAATCATCTTATTTAGAAGATAAATTTAAAACCAATTTTAAAAGTTTAAAGGCTAAACTAGAAGATAATTGTTATCTCATTAAAAAATAAATAAAATAACTTTATTAAGAACTGAACTATTATCTAAAGATGAAACTATGTCTTATATTTTTATCTGGTATTTCAGTTCTATATTTCTTATATTTGATTACAGAGAATTATGATCAACATTTTTATGAACCAATAAAATAAAGGATAGTGGGTTATTTGATATACACTGACCTTGTTCTAAAAGTACAAAGTATTATGGTAAGTATTGCTTTAATTATTTCTATTAAGTTTAATGTACTGATATTAAAGAAAGATCTGCTGAAGTTTTGGAAACTACTAGGGAAGGAGTGCTATGTTAGTTCATTAAGGGTGCTATAGAGGCTTTAAACATTAGAAAGGATCTTAGAGGTACGGAAGTTGGCCTGGCTATTCTTGGAAGTTCCTGAATTCTTATGCTGGAATTAATATCTGTGCTCAGTATAGCATCCTTCACTGTTGGGTCTCTCCCTCCCTACCTACCCTCTCTTTTTTTTCTTCTTCCAAGCACTGGACCAAACCAACAATGTAGAGTCAGAAAGGAAATACATGTTCAGGGATTAGAAGAGCTTTTGCACAGTCTAATACCCTTTCTTTGTTCACGTTCCAAAAAAGGCTAAACACAGCTGTCACAAAATCTGCAAAATTGTGACCTACATTACAATCTCTGTCTACATGCATACTGTGAAGAGAACTGAGCTAGTTTTCAAATGTATTAAGCTCAAAAGTCTTATTGCACAGGAATATTTTAGACACAGTTCCAATTCCTCCATTTTCTCCTATATATTTCTGTGGTAGCAAAATGAACTATGATACCCTTCCATGTCTTAAAGCAACTTGTTTTTTTATATAAGGAAGTCAGTGCTCACAAGTGTTCTACAATCAAAAGAGCATGCTTTCCAAGCATTTCAGACACATAGTCTAGAGCTCCTAAGCTGGAAGAGACCTGAAAGTCTCCTCTCTGAGGATTGGTTCTCATAGTACCAGAATGTACCATTCAAGCTTCCAAAGGAGGAAGGTGACCAAAAGTCCTACCCTGCTACATCTATAAACAAAACTGACCAGACAACAGTATCTTGATGGTAACCAACAGGTCTTAAGACCCCACTAAATGAAACTCATGCCTGATTCAAAAACCTAGACAACTACCCAGAGATAATGAAGTCATGGATCTTAGAGAACCTATAACAACTTTACTAAATCAGCACAATCCCAATCTCAATATTCACACAAGTGTCATCCTCGCCCCGAATCAAGGAAACTTCTATTTGCAACAGGAGACTATTACAGAAAACTACACCTAATCTAAATGCAAATTTATGAAGATCAATCCCAACTGATGTATCTACAACATAAATCCTGCACCTAAGGCTAAGGGATCATTGTGGAAGAGTGAGTAGAATGAATGTAAGATTCAAGGTTACAGAGAGTTTACTATGAGACTGTCTCTCCTAGGAAAGTCAGAAGCTACACTGATAAAGTCCCGCCAAAATGTGCTGAACAAGAACAATGACAACAGACATATTAAACATGGATCTGGAGAGAGCCATGAGTTCTTGTCCCTACACAAAGGACTACAGGCAATTGGGGAAAGCCGAGAATGTAGAATTCATCTCCAGGAAAGAGCACACCAATTAATTATCTAATACCAAATGGTCAGCCCTGAAAACTGTGGGGGGGTGCATATATGTACCAATGGGATTGAATTAAAGACCCTGTCGTAAATCCACACACCTATGAACACTTAATTTTTTACAAAGAAGCTGAAATTATACTATGGAAAAAAGAAAGCATCTTCAACAAATGATGCTGGCATAGCTGGATGTTTGCATGTAGAAGAAGCTAGATCCATATTTATCACCCTGCACAAAACTCAAGTCCAAGTGGATGAAAGACCCCAATGTGAATCCCAATGTGGGAAATAGCCTTGAATGCATTGGCACAGAAGACAATTCCTGAATAGAACACCAGCAGGACAGACACTGAGGTTGGTAATTAATAAATGGGACTTCCTGAAACTGAAAGGCTTCTGTAAGGCAAAGGACATGGTAAATAAAATGGCAGCCTACAAAATGGAGAATGATCTTTACCAACCTCACATCTGACAGGGGGGCTGATCTACAAAATATGTAAAAGAATTCAAATTACCAAATAATCCAAGTAAAACATGGGGTACAGATCTAAATAGAATTCTCAACAGAAGAATGTCAAATGACCAAAAGACATTTAAAGAATTGCTCATCATTCTTAGTCATTAGGAAAATGCAAATCAAAACAACTTTGAGACACCATCTTACACCTGTCAGAATGGCTAAGATCAAAAACACTGATGACACTTATGCTGAAGAGGATGTGGAGTAAGAGGAACACTCCTCCACTGCTGGTGGGAGTCAAGCTTGTAGAGCCACTTTGGAAATCAGTGGTTTCCCAGAAAATTGGGAATCAATCTACCTCAAGACCCAGCTATACCAATCTTGGGCATATACCCAAAGGATATTCAATGACACCACAAAGACACTTGCTCAACCATGTTCATAGCAGCTTTATTCATAATAGCCAGAACCTGGAAACAACCTAGATGCCCCTCAACTGAAGAATGGGATAAAGAAAAATGGAGTATTATTCAGCAGTAAAAAAAAAAATGACATCATGAAATTTGCAAGAAAATGAATGGAACTAGAAAAAAATCATCCTGAGTGAGGTAACCTATACCCAGAAAGACAAACATTCATAAGTGGATATTAGAAATAAAACAAGGGATAACTAGGCTACAATCCACAGCCCCCAGAGAAGTTAGGTAACAAGGAGGATCCTAAGAAGGATACATGGATTTCCCCAGGAAGAGAAAAAGAGATGAGATCTCCTGGATAAACTGGGGGTAGGGAATATAGGGATGGGAGTGGAGGGGAGGGGATGGAGGGGATGGGAACATAAGGGATAAGGTTGGGGGTGGGACACAGGAGGTGAGTAATGAAAGACATACCTTGATAGAGGCGGCCATTTGGGGATTAGGGAGAAACCTGGTGCCAGGAATCCACAAGCTAAGTATCCTAGCAATAGTGGAGAAGGTGCCTAAACTGGCCTTCTGTAATCAGATTGGTGACTACCCTAATAGTCATCACTGACTCATGACTGACAGCTGGGGAACTACATAAGACCTAACTAGGCCCTCTGAATGTGGGTGACGGTTGGGTGGCTTGGGCAGCTTATGGGGCCACAAACAGGAGAACCAGTATTTACCCCTAATATATGAACAGGCAACTTTTGGAGCCCATTCCCTGTGAAGAGATATCTTGCTCAGCCTAGATAGCAGGGAGGGTCTTAGTCCTGCCTCAAGTGATGTGAGAGGCTGTCTTGATTCCCCATGGAAGGTCCTGGGGAATCCACTCTCTGAGGAGTGGATGTGGGGGTGGGTTGGGGAGAAGGTGAGGAGATCAGGAGGATGGGAGGAAGAGGGAACTGGGATTAGGATGTAAAGTAAGATTGTTCTAAAAATAAAGGGGGAAAAAATAGCCTGTGTCACTCTAGGCAGCATTTCCCAGCCTTCCTGCTGGGACCTTTAGTAAAGTTCCTCATGTTGTGGTGACCCCCCCCCCACTATAAAATTATTTTCATTGCTACTTCACAACTGTAATTTTGCTACTGTAATGTAAATATCTGACACGCAGGATGTCAGATATGCCACCCCTATGAAGAGAGTTGTTTGACCTCCCTGAATGAGGTCACAGCCCACAGTTTGAGAACAAATTCTCTAGAGAGGTTGTGATACAAAACTCATGGCCCAAAATTCAGCCTCACTACTGAACAGGGCCTGTGATGTCTAAGTTTTCACTGTATCCACGTAAGGGAGCATTACCCCTGATGTCATGTAGATTCGGTCAACCTGAAGCAGAGATATACAAAAACTGAATACCCAGCTGTCTTAGATGAATGCTACCAATTTTCACAAAAGGGAAAGTTCACCTGCTCCAGATGTAGTCTTTACAGCCGTCTTTTTATAATCTGCAAGAGAAAGTATGTGAATTAATGGCCATCACTTATAATGTCATATTATGAACTTGACCTTAAACTAGAACAACTACATGATCCCATTGTCTTAATGACTCAAGATTATTTTTATTCATAGATTGCTATAATCAGCCCTTTTTTGCTTGTTTTATTATTGCTATTATTGGTTGTGGTAGTGTATATGCAGAGTCTTTTAAATGCTATTTAAAAGTCTACCACTAAATTGAACCTCCAGCTCCCATGCCCTTTTCTTGAAAATTATTTTAACTGATATATAAAAATGTAGACTTATACATAGTAATAGGGTGTTGTGTCATATTTCAATACACATGTATATTGAGTAATATTTAGGTGAGGCTAAATGTATCTACCCCTCAACTACATATCAACTCTTTTTGCTGAAATCTTTTTAAGAACTCTTCCATGCAGCTTTTGGAATATATAATATCTTGTTGCCTGTAGCTCCCCTACTATGCATTAGCATCAGGTAAAACTATCATTGATAAAATTTATAAACATTGATAAAATGTTGTAAAATTATGACTTGACTACAAAGTAAGTATCCACTAAAGTTTAATGATCATTATTATTTGTTTTATAGTCCTACATCAGTAAAAGCAACACCAAAGCTAGGTTAGGTAAAGTTTACAGGGCAGGGATGAAATTTTGATTTTTTTTTCTACAGTATTAAAATTGCAGTAAGAATGACTCATTTCACCCACACATAAACACTGAGTCGAAGTAGAACCCAGATGCAGATGGAGAGGACAAGACCAGGCTGCAGAAACACATAGAGACAGCTTACCTGAACAAGGAGGAGCTAACGGGCCACCAGACTGATAGCTGGGAAGCCAGCATGGGACTGACTCAGGCCCCCCTGAATATGGGTCTTAGCCATATTCAGACTAAGGGACCTCAGACAGTGGAGCCAGATGTATCCCTGGTGCACAAAAGGACCTTGCAAACATATCCCCCATGGAGGGATACTGCCTTAATCTAGAGACAGGAGAGAAGCCCTAGTCCCTACTTCACATGACCTGTCAGATCTACATGACCCCAACTGGATGGCATTCCCCTACATATGGAATTGGGGTGGGGGGGAAGGGAGGGGAGGGTGGTTAGGGTGCATGTGGGAGGACAGAGAGGGTAAAAGGGAGGGAAGAAGGGAGGGAGGGAGAGGGAACTGGGATCGACATGTAAAATAATAAATTAAATTAAAAAAAAATGCTTTGACTCCAAAATTTAAGTTCAAAAACAAGTTACTGGGGAAAAGGATTTCTATTTTTGTTTCCACAGAAAATGAAAAGTTGTGGATTCCTTCCAGACTAATGTGGTTTGATCAAGCCAGACCACCTGAAACAGATTACCAGGTGATCCTACATTCAAAACAGCTGGACAAAGCAGCCTTACAGACTACAGCCAGGATTTCTGCATCTTCTTAGAATCCCCCATGACAGCGCCCCTTACCAGCAGGAAGTAGTTTGGAAAGAACAACGCCCAAATTCCCAAATATTGTCTATAAATGTTTGTTTTCATTTAAATGGATTTGGTTATATAAAATAAATAAATAAATTTTAAAAAATTTTAAAAAAAGGCAAAGTTCTAAACTCTGGCTTGGATCAGGAAAAATAAAAAAAGAATGACTTTTCTAGGTCAGGCTTAGAAGTGCTAAGCTGACTGGCATTGTAAAAATCTGTATGTGTTAATATATTTATCTTTGGAGCCTGACATTCAGTTCCGTGATTCTGGGGAGAGTGTGGGGAGAGCATTCTGTTTATAAAAGCGCAGCCAAGTCTGTGTGAAAAACAAGTCTCTTCCTGCCAACCCAGCTCCAAGGTAAGTTAACTGTACTCATTACATTGCCCCTATGAGGTCTTCCTTCCCTTCCCACCGTAAGGGAGATCCTAACATAAGAAATGAGGCTTCATAATTGTATAACTGACACAAAGAAATCAAAAACAACAGCTGACTAGGAAATCTAGAAGTGTAAACAATGGGATTTCTTGGGAAATAGCACCGTTTTTCTAAAATTACTAAATTTGCATGTAGGCCGAGTAAGCACACAGGCTCTTGTGCCACAGGCTCCCTGGAAACCACCTACCTATGATGCATGTTTCCTTACACTCTTCAAGGGTGTCAAATCGATTTTTGTTTCCTCTGCATCCCCCATATATAAACTCTTCACATTGATGAGTTAAAATATTGAAAAAATAATTCCTTATCATGGCTTTGCACGGCCCATCTTCTACTTGCATTGAGCAAAATGTATGTTTCGGTTTCATTGGTGGCTGTTCCAAAACTAGAAGGTAAGAATAAAAACATCACGTCTAATTCTCTACCGACACAGTGATAATGTCCGTGCTGTCATTTTGTCAAATACATAAGTAACTTTCACTCTCAATTTTTGAATAAGAAAATTAAAACAGAAAAGTAAAGTTATTATGAGTTCAGTGGAAATAACAACCTGAGTGTCTATATATGTTCCATGTCTTTGATAATCTATTAATGACCCTTGAAGAAGGCTCATGAAGCTTTAAATGAAATAAACTAATTCGTCCCCTAGAGGGCAGCAGTGCTCTGCTAAATTAAAGCTATCAGCACATGAATGGACATGGTTTCAATGTTTTCATATAAAGACATTTTAAAACAAATTATAAATTTGCAGACAGATGATAATCAGGTAATAAATTAATTTTTAAAATTTCTTGCAATTTTAAAACAAGAACTTTTGGAAAATATTCATATCAATTTGATTTAGATTGCTTTCTAGTATCTTCTATTTGTATTCTGTTATTACAGTTATATATACTAAACTAGTATCTTTTCTAGGTATATTTTAATTATGATAAGATTCTAACAAAGAAATTGGAATGTTCTCATTTATTTTTCTGCTTATTTGTTTACTTATTTGTGTTCATTTATGTCTCCAGATATGCTTACGTGGAGGAATACACATACACCCTGACTTTTTTTTCAAGTACTGTCTATCTCTCACTAGCCAGGAACTCAAAAGATAGGCTAGGCTGGCTGGCTTGCTCTCTGGACAGTAGGCTCCAGGAATCTGCCTTTCTCTGTCTTCCCACTATTGGGCTAACAAACATGCACCATCAAGATCTAGCTTTCTTTCTTTTTTTTTTTTTTTTTTTTTTTTTTTTTGACAGAGATTCTAGAATACAACTCAGGTCTCAGTCTTGCAAGAGAAGCACATTACATCTCCCCAGCCTAGTCATTTATAGGACTAATAAAATTACAGTTAGACAGCTATGGTGGTTGGGGTTAATGATCTACTTGCAGAACCCAGAGCCTGTGAGAGATGGCTACTGAGCAGGCCTGGGGTATAGGTGGGAGAATACTGATTATGTAAATTGACTGGGAGGACCTGTCCACTGAAATTGCTCCCACTCTTTGGGCTGGGAACTAGGCAGTTAAGGGAAAGGTGAGTTAGGTACAGACTTTGTATTTCTGCTCCCTAACTGATTTATACAAGACCTTGCTTACTGAAATTTCGTGTGTGTGTGTGTGTGTGTGTGTGTGTGTGTGTGTGTATGTGTGTGTGTTCAGGAAAACACCCTAAGTTCAATATGCTATTTAATAATTTTGCCACAAGAGGGTGAGAGTGTACCACAAAATTTTGGGGGTTTTTTGTTTGTTTGTTTGACTTTGTTGTTGTTGTTTGTTTGTTTGTTTGTTTTTGTCTGTTTTTGTTTTTCAAAGCAGTCTATGTAGTTACACTAATAACAGAAAATTTTTTCTGCGTAATTACAATTTCCCAGAACTTTTTTATAAAAGTATCTATGATCCCAACTTCATGATGTGGGTGTTATCTTCATCTTACCAAAAAAAAAAAAAAAATGCAGAAAGTAACTAAGTTGATCCAATTTATACCAACAAATGATAGAATTGACCCTCGCATGTTGTTATAGTAGGTACATTACACAATCTTAATAAGAATAATATTGTCACAAACCTGTATGACAGAGATGTTCAAGATGGCATTTGGGTTAAACAATTAAATTTAATAATGTGATTTCCACTCAATAGCATTCTGAGGATTTGCTTTATAAAGTCGGAAATCATTTTCCTGTGAAAATATCTGGTACTGAATTTTAGTTCCCTTCTCTATGTCTTTGGGGGGAAAAAAACAGTCTTAATAGAATATGGGTCATGGGGATGTCCTGATTGTTAGAACACCACCATCCTGGAGATTATTAGGTTATTTACTAAGAGCCTACATGATGTGTGCCTCTGGGTATGGCAAAATTAATTAAAAATTTAACAAAAAAAAAAAAAAACCTAGATAAGACCATGCAACTCACTAATCAAAAGAACTTGACATCTACAGTAAAATCAAGCTGTAGCTAGGTATGGGACCCCTGCCTGCAATCCTAGCCCTCTGCAGCAGAAGGAAAGGCTCGTGAGTGCAAAGTCAACGTTAGTTCGTAAGGTCACCACTTAGGTAGTGAGAACCCTCCAGAAACTGAGAATTTAAGGTTTTCCTCTTGGCCACCATTATTCCCTTCCATCCATAAGTTTCAGGCTCAGAAAAACGTATTTACCCAACCTTTGTTAAAAGAGAATACACTGAACCAACTCACCAGAGATGCAAGTGTATGTATGGGACTTCATATAGATGTCAGAACTAAGATATAATGTGGAGACTATCAAGTTAATATTTTCCATTACCAATACTTGAGTTCTAGCAATAGTTTTGTGTCGAATGTTACTTTGGGGGAAATATATAAATCTCTAAGATGCCTGCTCAAGTTTTTTTTTTTTTTTTCAATTATTAGCATTTTCATTTTGGACACAGTTTATCGAGTTGAAACTCACTTCCACACTATTTCATTTCATGCCAAACTCACCTAGATTCCTATAAGAGTTTCATCTCATTCTTATTTTGAAAATACTGGTAAGAAAGAGAGGTTGGCTGAAGCTCGTGTACATAGTTCTTTTCCCTTCATACTTTTCCTAACTCAAAGCTAAAATCAAATCTCCTTTCACTCTTTCCTTCTTGCAATATTCTAGAGCTTGTTCTGATGTTACTGTCTTACACAAAATGTCTCTCTTGCAAGGAGAAGGTGGTGCACGCCTTTAACCCCAGCACTCAAGAGGAAGAGCAGAGGCAGGTGGATCTCTGTGAGTTCAAGGCCAGCCTGGTCTATAGACTGAGTTCCAGAATAACCACGGCTACACAGAAAAACCTTGTCTCAAAAAAACAAACAAACAAACAAAAGTCTCTCTTGCTGAAGTGTCTTGATTTGGGATAGTCTAAAAATTAACCCACTTAATACAAGAATTCTCTTAAGGAAATACCACTTTGTTTAAAAAAAAAAAAAAAAAGTTCTAGGGGGGTTGGAATGATGGTTCAGCAGTTAAGAGCACTGGCTGCTCTTCCAGAGGATGAGAGTTCAATTCCCAGCACACCCACGGTATCTTATAACTGTCCATAATTCCAGTTCCAAAAGATCTAATGCTGACACACGTGGTGCATGGTCACACAAGCAGGCAAAACACACATACACATGAGCAATAAAAATATTAGTTCTACAAGTTACTGGGGAAAAGGATTTCTATTTTTGTTTCCACAGAAAATGAAAAGATGTGGATTCCTTACAGACTAATGTGGTTTGATCACGCCAGACCGCCTGAAACAGAGTACAAGCTGATCCTACATTCAAAACAGCTGGACAAAACAGCCCTACAGACTACAGCTAGGATATCTGAATCTTCTTCGAATCCCCCAAGACAGCGCCCCTTACCAGCAGGAAGTAATTTGGAAAGAACGATGCCCAAATTCCCAAATATTGTATATAAATGTTTGTTTTCATTTAATTGGACTTTGTTATATAAAATTAAATAAAAAATTATAAATAAAAAAATATTAGTTCTAGCATAATGGGAAATATGAATTTTATGGTAATTGAGAGTTTTGACAAACTAAAAGAAAACAAAACAGATCAAGTTTTCAGTACTTTACCTGTGGTTTTTTCATATTCATCATCTTCCTCAGGCAGAGCATTAAGAAGCTCAGGGACAATGCTGAGCAACAGACACACAGATGCCAAAAAGGCATGTTCCTTCTTCATTACAGAAATCATTTCTGAAATACAGAACACAATCATGCTTAATAAGAAGTCGGTGTGGATGTGTCTGTAGGCTAGTGGGAATCTTGCAAACTTCCAAATGAATTTAGTACACCATATTTAGTGCCTCATATGCCGCTGTCAACACATTTTGAAGTTCACCTTTAAAACATGGACTTAAAACATTAAAAGGTACAATCACATCCATACAATGTACATTACCCATATTCAACAGGCCTATCCTTTAGCCTTGAAAATACAAGGTAAAAGGGAAATGATGAGAGATGTATAAGTGCTTGTTAATACGGATCGGTACAGTCTCTCTCATGTGTAATCTAAATTTAAATATAGATCAGGGAGGACATGGGAGAATAATGGGGCTGTGTTTTTAAATGCAACTTAAAATGAATTAAAAGCATGCGATTCCATCTAAACAGGTCACACTTTCCGTGTCACTCAGCTACTTTTCTTTCTTAGCCAGAATTAATTGCACTTTAATTTTTCCAGAATTTTTTATGCCTTAACATTCTTAAGGCGACTTTCAATTTTTTTGGTACTCTTTCCCTTTGCTTTGATCCCTCCTTCAGAAGGGAAGCATTTTCACAATTCCCTTCCTTGTTTCTCATAGCATTTGTTTTCTAAGCCATTTCCTAACCAGGTTTTCTGTGAGATAAGCACACAGTAACTGCTCACAATAGAAGTATCTTTCATCCCAGCCACTCCCTTTCTTAAACTCAATTCACCATTCCCCAGTTTATGGAGAAGTGATGAGCCCACACTTTTGCACCCCAAGGGAAATGAGTCCCTGCAGGAAGTGAGACATTTCCTGCTTCAAACTGATTTAAAGATCTAGATCTAAAGAGGAAAAGACTTTGAAAAACACGTAGCATGAAAAACAAAAAAGCATGATGTCCCCTTTCACACAAAGGTGAATGGAAGCAGTGATCAGGAGATACCAATGCCTTAGAGCCTTAGAGAGTTGAGAGCAAATGCACGCTCTCCAGCTACACCTTCAAACCCCTGAAAGTTTTTATTTCTATGGCAGAATGCCTAAGACTATGTAATTTTTTAAAAATGACTCATTTTTACTTTGAGTGCATTGGTGGTTTACATGCATGAATGCCTATGTGGGGGGTGTCAGATCCCCAGGAACTGGAGTTAAGAACAGTTATGAGCTGTCATGTGGGTGCAAGGAATTGAACCCAGGACCTCGGGAAGAGCAGCCAGTGTTCTTAACTGCTGAGTCATCTCTCCATAATTGTGGACTCCAGAAAGTGCCAAGTCAGGATACTGGCAAGCAGAAAATAAATAAATAAATAAATAATACATGGATGACCTTCGAATACATTAATAGTAAAGTAATAACGCCACTTTACTTTCCACATCATTAAAATCGCTGACAAACTATATAACTCGAAACTAGACATGACACATGACACTAGAACATATTTGAATTTTAGTCAGCAGCGTTAGATATTTGTGACTCATACAACATACCACATGCCATTGTGAGATTCTGATATGCACATATAACTACAAAAAGTATTTCTACTAAATATCTAGGTTTTAAATTATTTTTCAAACACGTTCAGAGACTTTTATTTTCAAGATAGGGTTTTTCTATGTAACAATCCAGGCTGGCCTGGAACTTGCTTTGTAGGTCATATTGGCCTCAAACCCTGCCTCTGCCTCCAGATTGCTGGGATTAATGGCCTGCTCCTCCACCTCCCAGTTCCTTTCAGAGATTCATAAGTTCCATTTGATTCATAGAAAAGTCCAACACAACTATGCTGTGAATGTAACAATGAAGCAGGCTTTTTGTCTGTGTTTCGTGGCACAGGCCTAAGCTGGATGCCTGCTACAAACTCAAGAATAGAGACCCTAAATCTATCAAGTTATCTTATTTTAAAGCTGCCACTTGAAATAATGCTTATGTTTAGTCATTTAGTCTTTGCTTGGTTGCAAGTAGCCAAAGCCAGCTTAGGTGAAACTAGGCCAGATCAAAATGTCGTTAGCCCCATTCCAGAAAATGTAGAACTACCTAGACCTAGAAGTGTCAACATAAATTACTCTCAAAAACAACTAGAACCAAAAAACTGAGCAGCCTCAGGAATCTCTAATTGCTTTATTCTCTGTCTCAGTACAGCTCCTCTCCCTCCCCCCCATCCCCATAGCATAGAATAGCACAGTATTAATTTGAACTATTATCAACTTATTTATAACTCTTATTCTAAAGTCCTCTATAAATAGTGATCATGTATTTCATTTCCAACATAGTATAGCCATGCTAACAATGCCAGTAAATCAGTTTCAGTATTTTCCAATGAATCTTTACCCGGTCTCTTGTCCTTTACCATTGACTACTGTTCTATTACCCTCCCCATTAAACAGTGGACCAACAGAAGTCCACAGCTGATTTCAAGTGTAGGAAGGATACCATCCATTCGGCAACATTTTTAACTATTTATTTATTTTTATTTTATGTCTATTGGTGTTTTGTCTGCATGTAAATCTGTGTGAGGGTGTTGGATCCTCTAGAACTAAAGTTACAGACAGTTGCAAACTGCCATGTGGGTGCTGGGACTTGAACCAGGATCTTCTGGGAGAACATCCAGTGCTGTTATCTGCTGAGCTGTCTTTTTAGCCCCCAGCAACATTTTTTAATGACCTAATAGTGACTAATATTCCTCATAGTAAACTCAACTTCAACCAGCTGCTCAACACCACCCTTGATCTCAAGTTCAGTATGTTGGTCTTGTTGTAACAAATATTGACAAAAATATCTCACTGAAACTATATTTATTATTAAGCATATTTAAAATTATGACAGAAATACATGAAAATACATATAGAAAAGATGCAAATAGATCCTGGCCTCTTCCTTCTTCATCCTATTGACTCTTTCTTCCAGAAATAAACTATCAGTGTGTTTTTATCTAGAACTTGTGTATGTTGTTACATGTGCATATACTTTTATACTCTGCAAATGTAAATTATGATATGTATTGTGCATTATTTTTTTAAATTCATTTCTTCATTGAAGAAACTTTCTTTCATAAATTTGATATGAGAGTTACTCAGGAATTAACACTAACTTCCCTGACTGTAGTACATTATAAGGAATTCTGAAAACAGCAGATTGAAATTTGTTTGAGTGTTCATATTCCTCTGTATTATCTACATCCTGCCATCTATGTTTGTTTTACAGGTAGTAAAGTTAAATGAGGAGGGAGACCTGCAGGTGTCTCGGTTATTATTTAGGGATGTATATTTAATATAGTAAAAATGTATGTAGATTCAAGATCTAAATTGGTTATATATATATATATATATATATATATATATATATATATATATATATATAATCTTCTTTCGCCTTTTTTTTTCCCCGCCAAAATGGCGCCGAAAGCGAAGAAGAAAGCTCTTGACCCTCCCAAAGCCGAGGCCAAAGTGAAGGCCTTGAAAGCCAAGAAGGCAGGGCTGAAAGGCGTCCACAGCCACAAAAAGAAGATCCGCACCCACCTTCCAGCGGCCCAAGACCCTGCGGCTCCGGAGGCAGCCCTAACACCCTCGGAAGAGCGCGCCCCGGAGAAACAAGCTTGACCACTATGCCATCATCAAATTCCCCCGGACCACTGAGTCAGCCATGAAGAAGACAGAAGACAACAACACGCCTGTGTTCATTGTGGACGTCAATGCCAACGTGAAGAAACTCTATGACATTGATGTGGCCAAAGTCAACACCCTCATAAAGCCTGACGGAGAGAAGAAGGTTGGCTCCTTGATTATGATGCTCTGGATGTTGCCAACAAATTTGGAATCATTTAAACTGAGTACAGCTAACTAATTCCAAATATACACTTTTTCACCATCTTTCCCAGAACAAAAGATTTACTATTAAGATAACAATATTCTTCAATATAATCTACACATTTCTTGTAACTTGTATGCAATCCCCTGCAAGATTTTGTTATGTCAAAATTGACGTGGAAATCCTAAAATTCATGTGGCTACTCTAGCTACCTACTGTTGGGAACCAGCAGTCTGCTGATCCCGCCCCCTGATGATGGGCGGGATGCTCATGACTTGTCATAACTTACTGGCTGCTCTGCCAGGGGACTCAGTTAAACATGCAAGTTTCCCTTTTAAAGCAAGCGCGCCAAGCGCCAAGCGCGCCTCTCTCTTGCTCCTTCTCTCTCTCTCTCTCTCTCTCTCTCTCTCTCTCTCTCTCTCTCTCTCTCTCTCTCTCTCTCGCTCTCGCTCTCGCTCTCGCTCTCGCTCTCGCTCTCGCTCTCGCTCTCGCTCTCGCTCTTGCTCTCTTTGAGTTGTTTTCAATTTTTTGTGTATGATTAGTTCACATTAAGTATACAAATGAATGGAATTTTCTGTGTCATTTTCATATATACGTATGTCAAAATTTACTCAGATCCCCTGTCCTTAAAGCTTTCTGACCTCTCCTTTCTTTGTTTGTTATTAGTCCTTCTGCTTTCAGACTGCATTGTTCTCTCTTCATTCGTTTGGCTTAGTTTACTTAACATGGTGGTTTTCACTTGTATGCATTTTCTTGGGACTGACTTGATTTCGTTCTTCTTTGTGATTAGATAAAACTCCATTGTGCATATGTAACTTATTTTCTTTATCTGCTTACATGACAAAGATACACACATACATCACAAAGTGTGAGTCTTCCAGCCTTGCTCTTTTGTGTGACTGCTTTAGCTGTGGTAGGTGTTGTTCTTTTACTTCAGCTATTGCCTATGAAACATAAACATAGGCATGAGACTCAGCTCCCATATGGAGTTTATCTTCTCACCTAAAGGTGCTGGCACATATGGATAGCCACATTTCAAAACAATGAGGCTAGCCTTCCCTTGTATCATATACAAAACTTAACTAAGAATAGGTCAATGGCCTAAATGGAAGAACTAAATCTTGTACTATGCTTTACAATATGATGAAAACTTTGTGATTCTATATTGGGAAAAATCTCTTAGAAATTAAATCAAAAACAAAAAGAACAAATGAGAAGAAAATAAATTGATGTGGCACTTGTGACTAGCCAATGGAATTGTCATAAGCCTTCCCCCCCCCCCCACCCATCTATGCTGGTGTTTTGGCTGGCTTAGCACAACACAGAACTTTTTGCCTGGTACTGTAAGCTGGGTCAAACCCCTGGCAAGGGCATAGGCCTTAAAGGTAAACCTAATACTGTTATCCTGATAAATGGACATAATATTAAGCCAACTCCTATTGGCTTATCACTGTACCCATAGATCAGAGCATCTCTAGTCCTTGTCAGAGAAACTTCTTTTTGCAGTAGATGCTGATTTATACAGGCATCCATAACAGTACAAAGAATAAAAGACTGTAGAGTGCTTAGCTCTAAATGAAATGGCTATATCATGACCCTTGCCCAGAAGACTAAGGGATCTTGGAAGTGGGAGGGGAGATTTTAAGAATACTAGCTTTCTAGCACATTATTCATGAAAAGGCATGATATACCTAGTAGACATTCATTGGTCTAGTCCAACATTTCTGCACACAATATTTTGTCATCTGTAAATTATCTGGAAAATGCATGTATTAATTTTGCACATGAGCCAGGCACATGATGTCACATGACTTAATCCCAGCAGAGGCAGGCAGATCTCTGTGACTTTGAGGATAGCCTGGGGTCCACAAAGCAAGTTCTGGGTCAGCCAGGACCCACAGAGAAACCATGTCTCAGGAAAAAAAAAAAATGGATTTTTTTGCACATGTGCCACAAACTTGTTGTTAGTAAATTTGAGCTTCCTGGTGCAGAATTTCCTTACTTTTCACATATTGCCGAACTTTTTAAACATTTTTTGGGCTGGATGAACATGGTGGAAAATTCCTAACACTCAGGAGGCAGCAGCAGGCAGATCTCTATGGCCAGTCTGCTCTACATAGTGAGTACCAGGATAGCCAGAGTTATATAGTAAGACCTTGTTCAAACATACAAAAAAAAAGGGGGGGGGTAGTTCTTACTTCTGTCCCCACAATTTGGCTGAACCCAGGGGTCATGTCCACAAAACCATGGCAATCTGTTTTCTTAAGCTATGTGCCTTTCCTATTTGCTGTTTCTTGGTTTGGGTGAGTTAGCAGCCTAGTAATGTCAAGGAAAATGAAGAAGTAAAAAACAATATAAAAACTACACTGTGTGAAGAGAGACAGCAAGTCATATAGCTATTCTCATAACTGTTTCATTCTTTTCTATATTTTCAGGGTGTTTTGGGTTTTGTTTGTGTTTTCTGTTGCTGTTGCTGCTGTGATTGGAGGCAGGCTCCCTGACCAGTCTTTCCCATGTGTTGAAGCTAACTTTATGGAAGCAGTATTCTCAACTGAAAATTCTACAGCATCCATAATAACTAGGTGCTGGAAGTGAATTGCTGTTAAAAGTAGTTTTTAATGGGACTGTCAAGTCACATTCTCTAGTAGAGGAACGAACGGCTCACTCAGTCTCAGAAAGCAGTCTGTTCACCAGATTTGCAGGAAAAGAGTATTTTCTGAAAAAATATACTGTAGGAATGCAAATATTTGGGTAGTTCTCCAAGGGAGAGCATGGCTGACAATCTGCATGTTTACCACATACCACAGACCCGAGAGTCCACACAGGGCCTCCTTTATCTCCTTGCTAACTTCCCTGGGAGCCACATTCCCAGTACACAGGGTCATCATCGCTGTAAACAAGATATGAGCACCAGACTCACTTATGACATAAAATTTAAATTAAGCTAGAACAGAACTCTGATTATAAGATATAAATATTAGCCGGGTGGTGGTGGCACACACCTTTAATCCCAGCATTTGGGAGGCAGAGGCAGGCGGATCTCTGTGAGTTCAAGACCAGCCTGGTCTACAGAGTGAGTTCCAGGACAGGCTCCAAAGCCACAGAGAAACTTTGTCTCAAAAAACAAAACAAAATAAAAAGATATAAATATTAATTTCAAAAATGATATCAGAAGCACAAAGATATATAACTTGTAAAACACTATACATTTTTGTAATGACTTAATGTTTCCAGAGAGATTTCCTACCTGCTAGGTTATTGTATCTTGATGATAGTGCTATGCAATTAATTAAGCAGGCATACTGAACTGATGTTTGCTATACATCTTTACTTTCCAATATCAAGTGCTTAGATGACAAAGCAGGGATAGAAGCAGAAGGGATCCTGAACCACATTTGCCAGCAGCACTCTTAAAAGAACTAAGATGTATGCAATAGGCACCAAATTTTAACAGGAAAATTTAAAACTAACAAATATATTATTTATGTCCATATTTATTTATCTTGAAGCATTATCCTAACTGCCTCTTGCAAAAGAGGCTTAGGCAGTATCTGTTACAACAGGATAAAATATGCTTTCTCTGCTATACTAATCCTATAAGTAAAATCTATTAAATTATGCAAATTATATAGTGATTATTGTTATCATTTTAATACCAAAGACTGCTCAAATGTTTTATTCTATTATAACTCTATGCTTTGCCAGCAATTTTATTTATTGATGAAAAATATTCCCATCACTCTACCACATATATACAGAAAATCAAGTTTCAGCCCAGTTCTGAAAGAAGTGAAGTCTGGGAATTTGCCTCTTCCATGTGGAAACGGTGTAGAAGTTCACCCAAACAATGATAAAACCTGAATAAACAGACAAGACTAAGACAGACAAAGAGAATGTCTTTGAGAGACTCGAACCATGTATCGTATTTCCCTTGTTCTCTAAACATTGGTGGAAACAGAAACCGTAAATTCACACATTAAAGAATCAACTACAGAGAAGAATGGAAGAGCAAATCCCATTGAGTATGAACCTCTTTTAAGTGCCTACCCCTTAGCAGCTTTTGCATTGTCTGGTTTAACCGTGTTGTACGTTACGCTTGTTTAAATGGAATCCTGGAAATGCTCTTTTTTATCATGAAGTGCTAAAGCCACAGCTTGTCAATTAAATGGAAATAGTGGTCATGCAAATAGCAGGTTCCATTACTGAGCATTTAGCATCACCTTGATTTTCTCATTTGTATCTTGCATTCATGTTAAGAAAAGAAAATCATCTTATCTCATCACTGTTTTACATGGGAAACAAATCCTGATTCAAAATATGGAAATGAATTGTCAAAAAATTTCCTTAAATATAACAGTATAGGAAATTTTAAATATTCTTATACATATGTTTGCAAATTAATAGATGTTTTAGTGAACATCTATGTAAAAATACAAAAAGGAAAGTGTTGAAAAAGGCAGTCAAAATCTTCCAATGGAACTGTATTCCAAACCAAGTTATAGGACATTTTTTTAAAAAAAAAAAAAACTTTGAACATACAATGCTATGGATGAAATTTACGTTGGTGAGTATAAAACAAAACATAACACAACACCTTCAATACTTAAGAGGTATTGTGAAGAGGTATCGCTGTGATTAGTGTAATAAAATGCTGAAGGCAGGAGAGCTAGGCAGGACTTCCAGGTAGAGAGACGAAGAGGATAATCGAGGTATATGAGGGACACCATGGAGACAAGGAATGAGTCAACACACGAATGGGAAAGAGGTAAAAGCCATGTGGTAGAACATAGATTAATAAAAATATGGGTTAATTTAAGTTATAAGAGCTAGTGGGGCAAGCCTAAGCTAAGGCCAAGCTTTTATAATTAATAATAAGTCTCCATGTCATTACTTGTGGAATGGCTGTCCTAACAAGAAAGTACAACTACAGATAGGTGACTGTAGTGTTTAATCTGTGACACATGGGAAGTGGGCCAGTTCAGGATGCCTTTCCTTTGCTGTCATTTCAAACCAGACAACACAGCTTGAAATGCATCTTCATAGGTAAGACAATGTGATTTTACGGTTAAAGCCACAGATGCTGTCCCAGTACCCCAAGGCTGTCATAACAAAATACATGCAGTGAACAGCTTAAATAGGAGAAAATTTTACTGTGTAGACTGCTGCATCCTACACTAATACTGGTCAATAGGGTTCCTGGAGAGGGCTCTCTCTGGCTTGCAAATGGCTGCTCTCTTCTCTCAAGTCTTCATTTGGCATCTTCTCTGTGTGTGCACAGAGAAACTGAGAGAGATAAACCTCTGCACCTTCATTTTATCACAAGGCCATCAACCCCATAGGATGAGGAACACGGACCTTACTTCTGTGTCATTTTAATTACCTCTTAAAACACATCTTCTCAAATATTGTCCCACTTGAGGCCAAGCTCCCACACACAACTCTGAGGAGAACATGGGTCAGTCTACAGCAGGAATGTGTGTCAGAAGTGAGGGCCACAGATCTATCAGCTGCCTGGAGCAGGTGATGCATCACCAGTCGCACAGTCTATTTTTCTCAAACCAGTTCCTTTTCCACAGCTACAAATTTCCTTCCAAGTTTGGACAATTCCTACAATATGATACTTGAGGCATGGCTAACCAAAGTTTAATACATTACTACTAAGATGTAGAAATCACACATGTAAATAGCATAGTTCCTTTCTAATTTGTCCATATTATCTCCCCTCTCCATCTCCCTGCCCCTGTCCTTTCTCTTTCTTCTCGGTGTACACAAATCCTAAAGAGCTATTTTCAACTAAAATTAAAAAAAGAACTTTTGATGAATTCCTCCAGCCAGGGTCTCCTTACCTCTGTGTCCTGGAACCCAGTCCTGAACACAGTAGAAACACTGCTTCATAGTCAAATGTTGCCTTCTGAGAGTAGTTTAAACACAGAAGACAAAAAGCTCCATGTGTATATCTATGTGTTTTTTATGCATGTATGTATACATGTTCATATATGTGAGTGCCCATGGTGGGGGGATATAAGTGCATGTGGGTAGAAGCCTGAGGTTAATGTTGGATGTTTCCTCAATCACTCCCCACCTTCAAGGTCTAGGAAGGGTCTTCACTGAACCCAGAGCTCACTGTTTAGCTAGTCTGTCTTCCAGCTTGCTGATTCCCTGATTTGCCTCCCTCAGCTTTTATATAGGCATACGAGATTGAAACTTCTTTTTGCTTATGGAGCAAATGTTTTACCTGCTGAACTAGATCTTCAGGGAGAAAAGTCATCAACAGTCTTACCTAGCTGCCAGCTGGCAATATGTGCCTATTTGTGCAAAAGAGGCACAAGTGTTATGGGGGTAACCAACAGCTTTCTAATTGGATTTTTAGAGGCTCACTCCACAAGAGGAAACTCAGGCCTGGCATTATAAATCTTTCTGAGAACATATAGCTAAGGAGATCACAGGCTCTAGGGAGAACCCACTACTATTGTTTTGCTAAATAGACACAATATCAAACTACCTTCTACATGCTTATTCTTACAAACATAGCTTAATGCAACTTTCACAGCCACTCTCCAACAGGGTAGCTTCTTAGTGCTATTATTAGGAAGAGTCACAACTGATAAAGTGAAGAAAATAATTGGCTGAGGAGTATTCGTCTATATCACAATGTGCTCCCATGCTCAGGCAAAACTAAAGAAGATGGTGTAAAAAGATGTAAGAGCCAGAGGTCATGAAAGACTGATGAAATATTGTGTCTTCTGGACTTGAAAAGACCTTTGCACTCAAAAACTCAGAGTAACTGTAGTTGCCTGCATTAGACCTGTACAAGATCAAGCTGGTCAATATTCTAGCATGGTTAAGAATGGGACTCATGAAGCCCCACCTCTACTTGAAAGGAATTGTTAATTGATGGTTGCTGGAGATGAGAAAAAAAATCTCTTTTGATGATTATGGCTCAAGGTAGTGTAATGGTGAATATTATGTTTAGAGGATAAATTTACAGTGCTAAGTTTGTAAAAAAACAACATTGTTTTTACCTTGTGTAAGCCATGAGGAAGTTGCTCCTACCTTGAATGTCAGCTGGCCCAAGATGGATCACATCCTGGTACAGTTGGGCTATTCTTTAAAAATTGCCGATTATTGCAAAATATTTCACTACCTCTGCTATTCCTACAAGGTAATGGGTCACAAGATGAAAGATTCTAACTGCTAAGTTCTGCTTTTGTTTGAAACCCTTGCTTGCTTGGATGGCTGAGGCACTTGCTAGACATCTATTATAAAATCAAGCCTTGCCTGCACCCAGACAGGATAGGAGTTAATTTGGCTCCTCAAAATTATAACTTCATAGGTTTTGCTTTTATAATCCTTAGTTGGTGCCTTACCTAGAGAACTCTTTGGTTTGGGCCTGGGAAATCTCTTTTTACTATAAAACCTTTAATTTACAAAATCAAAACTTGAGTCAAACTTCTAAATCACTGAATGACCCCAGACCCACAGAAGTAGGATGCCCAACGTCTAGTGGATGAACACTATGCACACACTGGCAGCCCTAATTAGACTCTATGGTTTATGAGAAGGGTTGTAGGAGAGGGAGTAGGGAATGGATTTGATAAATACATTGTATACTTGTATGAAACTACAAAAAAGCAGCTACCATTTTGTCTCTAGAAAAAGAAGAGGGAGGGAGAGTGTGTTGACTTTTCAAAATGACAGTAGTAGTGAACTTTTAAAACTGAGAAGGTCTGATATTGTCTCTTCATAAAACAAGATTTTAGCAATTTCTCATTAAATGATTTCTGGGTTGCTGTGAACCAAACCAAACAATTCATGGTAATGTTTGCCTTCAAATTTCAGTAATCCTTCTCATTAGACACAAATTATACTCACACCTGGATTTTATCAACTGAATCACAAGTAAAGACAAAATAGGCAGGATTTTGGAAAGTGTTAGGTAAGAGAAAACACATAGATGGTTTACAGAATAATCACTAAGTCATGCACTTTCCTACACATGATTGTTTATTTTTCAGAAATGCCTGTAATTCTTTAAAATACCAAAGTTGTACTTATGAACTAAATGTTACCAAAATTGCTAAATTCATATTTGTTTTAGCAAGAAAATAACGTATACTTAAGCAATGTAGATTTTCAAGATTGTAACAATTATTAAATATAGTGACACTTTTGTTAACTAAATGTTATCTTCTATGAAGCTGATTGGTAATGACAATAAATAGATGATTATGTGGGAAATAAGCAAGAGAATATTAATTTTGAAAGCCCCTCACATTTACAACAAAATGTATATCTGAAGATTATTTGGTGGAAAGGGAGGGAATGAAGTGCAAAGAGAGATACATAATTCCAGGAGAGAACATACATAAGTTTTGTGCCATTTTTCTTTAGATTTCTAAATGTTAATTTGGTCATCTTTGTTGGTTATTGAAGCAGTTATTAATTGACATTCTTCACAATTAATATTATCATGGCTCAGATCACAAAGGCTAGCCTATGCCTACCTATCTTTAATCTACTCTCATCATGGTGATCTGTAATTGATTTAGATGTCAGGATATAATAAGCTCTGACTGGAACAGTGATTCTCAACCTACCTAATGCTGTGACCCTTTAATATAGCTCCTCATGTTATGTGACCCCAACCAAAAAATTATTAATTGTTATTCATCACTGTAATTTTGCTACTGTTATAAATCATAATAGAAAATCAGATATGCAGGATTTCTGATATGCAGTCCCCAAGAGGTCTTGACCCACAGATTGAGAGCCACTGTTCTAGAGTAGGGAATCTGTGGCTATGTATTTTATCTTGTTGGACTGAAGATAAGGTGCTTTTTAAAAATGATTCTTCATCTAAGTGCACTATACAGGAAGAACCACTCAGAGTCACCTTTCACTTGTTCTACAGATGTCACACCTGTGACTCAACTGTCATAAGATGTTAAGGAAGATGGCGCTAAGTACATTAATTTGTTGTGAATGATAAGAATGTTATGGAAAGAGCCTGAATTCATGCTGATATAGCTAGTCTTGAAATACCCTGCCTCTGTGTTTTAAGTACTAGGAGCTAATAACTAGCCTCATTAGTTAAGCTTGCATCTAGTATTGTTGTTTCCTTTTGGGAAAGTATAACCTAACAACTGCTGTTTGTGCTTTCATAAGCAAGATATTAGCAAATTTTTAAAAACATGTTTAGTTGGAAGATATTTAAGGTGATGAGACAATGAATACCATGTAGCTCACAAAACCCAGACAGAACCATCTTTTCTTTAACTGTGTTTCAAACCAGTGAGATGGCACAGTGGGTAAAAGGCCCTGTACAAACATTGCAATCTAGTTTAATCACTGGACTTATGCAAAGGCAGAAGGAGAGACTAACTCTGTAAGTTGACCATATTTTTAAAGATTCCCCAAACCAAAAATTAAATATGGGGCGCAATGAAACAAACCATTTTGGACCTGAAGAATGAATATTAGAACATGGAGCCATTTAAAACAAAACAGAAATGAACAAACACACACACACACACACACACACACACACACACACACACACACAATTCTCCAAGGTAGTTCCTAGTTCTGAATCATCTATTTACTGAAAGACTGACCAATCCAATAGTGAAACTTCCTTTGGATTTGGCTCTGGTTATAGGAAAGTGTAATTTTCTGGAGAATTGCTCAATATGAAATCCCCTGATGACATAGTATATCCATATTTGAAATTGTGACCATTTCACTGATTAAAACATTTTTTTTTTCTTTTAGGTACAAAAGTAGTTGATACAAATGGTTTTTAAAACAAAGAAGATTCCTCTTGAAATAAAGATGCTAAAATCTTTAGGCTGTGTGACTCTAACTTCTTATTCTCATAACATAAAAAGTAAACATGGCCCAGGCAGTGGTAGCATTCACGCCTTCAGTCCCAGCACTCAAGAGACAGAGGCAGGTAGATCTCTGAGTTTTCAGCCAGCCTGGCCTACAGAGTAAGGACAGCCAGGGCTACACAAAGAAAACCTGTCTCAACCCACCCACCCCCAAAAAAAAGAAAAGATAGAAATAACTTCATGGGAACAGGATATCAATAGCAAGCAGAAAAAAAAGAATTTTCTGATGTTATGACAATATAGCATGGACAAACTGAGGCTGTTAAAAAGATTAAACACTTAAATGAAGGTAAGGTTATTCAATATGAACTGCTAGAGATGAAAGAACTTGTAAATACCTGAAATATTCTGGCATGTTTTATAAATAAAGGAAGACTTAGAAACCAATGGTGGAGGAGTGGGGGTGGGACTACCTCAGTCACACGCATCACTTCACACCGCTGGCTTGACTCACTATACACCAGGATGCTGTCACCTTGCAGTGATCGTCCTATCTCTGTTTCAGGGGCTACGATTAGAGGTTTACCGTTGCATCTGGCCTGCCTTCTCTACCTGAGGTTGCAATGAGAACAAGGGGTGGTAACCAGTGAGGTTAGTCAGGTACCCTAACCGGCACATCCAGGGACGCCAACACAGAGGTCTGGTGTGTTTCTGTGAGGCTCCTAAAGGAGCATCTCTGCCTAAAGGCATTAGTGACTGTGTTACAGGAACCTGAGAAAAGCGCCTGGACGCCTTGTGGTTGGGCCAATTGGACTGGCCAGCACACGTCCCCCTCCTGGATTGCTTACCTTGGTGAGTCGATAGTCCTCAAAAACGAACCAGGGATGAGGTTTCAAAATTGTACTGTCTTCAGAAGAAATCCGGAGGCAAGCCCCCGAAGTGGCACAGTCTAGAAATAATATGGTCTAGGGGTCTTGCTTGGGTTCAGTTTTCCTGTCAGTTAAAGAAATAAGAGGCAGAAAAATCTGAAGTACAGCAAATAACAGTAGAGAACTCCCAAGCACCGCTGACAGTCAGCTACGGGGCGGGGACCTCGGGAAGCCGAAAAGCCCAGTCGCTACTGGAGGCTTGGGATTTTAAAGGCTCTGAAAAGCCTTCCTCCCCACTTGGTGGGAGTTGATTGGTCTGAGAAAGTATGTATGACAAGTTCTCAACCAGGCCTTGAACTTGTTGAGCTAGTTTGTCAGCAGGATTTCTCAGCTTCAGGCTTTTGTCTCAAATTAGGAGACTGAGGAAGAAACTGTCCACCTTTATTACCAAGCCATGTTTCCTCTCTCAATCTCTGCCTACCAGTAAGTTTAACTCCTCATCACTCACCCTGGCAGACAAAAATACCAGTTTCTGGTAACAGGAGAAAAGATGGGAAGCAATGGACTCCACCAGCAATGGACTCCACCTAGAGCTTGCTTCAAATGTGGTAAAGAATTGCACCACACAGACAGACAGACAGACAGACAGACACACACACACACACACACACACACACACACACACACACACCACCTTCTGTGTCTGTTGACTAAATGCTGTCATTGTCCTGTGTGGCAGCTGAAGACTTAATGCTGCCCTATATGGCTGCCAAACACTGACAACTTTTGCCCCCAACAAAGCCATTGACATCACCATACCGGCTGTCCAGGTAGCGGTAAATTTGTCATTCTAACTGATACAGAGGCCATTTGGTTTATACTTCCTGCCCAAATTATCCCTCTCAGATTTCTGTATGTTGAAGGCCAAGTCCTAGCTTTATCAGTTTAGGAGCAGCAAGCCAGCCCCTCCCCACAAGTTTTAAAATCAGGTCTTGCCTGAGAAAGGCAAGCCACAAGCAAGTTTACCTTGCTGACCAGCTTGATGCTGAGAAAGGTAAACTCACAAAACAGACGTTAGGTACTAAAAATTTGCTTTTTACTATCCCTTTATTTAAAAGAACTTGCTTTTCAATGCCTTCTCCCGGTAATCAAGCACCTATGCCTCATAGTAAATGATTAGATATTTCCAGATAAAAAGAAAAAGTTTAGGTCTACAGAGGGAGTTCCAGGACAGCCAGGGCTACACAGAGAAACCTGTCTTTAAAAAGCCAAAAAAAAAAAAAAAAAAAAGAAAGAAAGAAAAGAAAGAAAGAAAGAAAAAGAAAAAGTTTAGAGTTTATGCAGTTGTTTTAAGTATGTGAAAATGAGACTTAAGATGGTACACAATGTTAAGAATTATTGGCGCTCTGATATGTTACTCTAGCCTTGATAAAACATTGGGTATTAAACCATTTTTTTTTTTTAGTTATCATAGTGACAGGCTCAAAATTTCAAATTTCCTTTGATTGTTTTCTAAATATAGACGTAAAAGTGCTAAGCACTCTGCCCCTTTGTTTGTCTCCCCACCAAGAAATGTCTGTCTTATTACAGATAAATAAATGTTCATGCTTTTATTATGCTGGTAACTTTCAAGTTTGTTTTGCTGTGGCTCAAAGGTATGTGTCTGCTCCTACTGTGTCTGAACATCTGTTAACAGCTTTCCCCTGTGATGGCTACTTCAGTGCAGATCACACACAGTGGTCACGCTGATATCTAAAACTTTTCTGTTTTTGAGAGCTTCAAATAATTCACGTAAACTTCAGGGGCTTTTCTACTTGGATCCACCTGTAACAGACCAAATGTACTCGGGATCCCTTGACATTGTTTAGCCAATGTGGTTATTCCAGTATCTCTCTCTTCAGGCTCACTCTGCTAACCAGCTCCTGCCTCTACCACCACCCCCACCCCATCCTGGCCTTTGACTCAAATTCCGGCCTTCCTCAACTGCCACAACAACCCTTCCCAGTCCAGCTACATCACCCCTTATCACCAACAAAAGGCTAGACTATTAGTTCCCTCAACTGTCCAAATATACAGAAATGAGCTCAAGCTGAACTACAGGAGGATTTCTGTGAGTTAGATAAAAGCCAGCATTCCTCCGGAACTTTTGAAACTAGTTCCCATCTGCCAAAAGTTGTCATTTCCCCAGACTTTGAAGATTCCCTCATGGAAGGCCTCACCCTCCCTGGGGAGCAGACAGGGGATGAGATAGGGGGCCAGTGGGGGGCAGAGGAGGAAGGGAAGGAGAGGGGACTGGGATTGACATGTAAAACAAGATTGTTTCTAATTTAAATTTTAAAAATCATTTTTTTAAAAAAAGGTTGTCATTTCCTTTTACCTCTGGCAGAAGTGACATATGGTTCCATTGAGCCATATGTGGCTGCATATCAAAGCCATGCCAGCCTCCAGGCTCCTTCAATCCCTACTAATAAGTACTTGTTATACATTTCAAAGTCCCCACACCAGTCTCCTGGCCTCCCTTCCCAGCTCCCCTCCCTCCTTATACCTCATATTCTAAGTCTACTGTTCCGACTACCTCTTATTCCTGGGCTCTCACAAGCTCTATCCTCTATCTCTCACTATCTCCGCTCTTCTCTCCAGCCCTCCTGCTTCCCCAGCCCTGGCCTCATCCAGTCTGCTGGCGGATGCTCTGCCTACATCTTTCTCTCTCTGCTCTAGTCTCCTCCAGATGCCTCTGGCTGCTCTCTCTCTCTCCTGTCTCCAATAAAAAGCTTAACCTTACCATGGAGCAATCACATCAGCAGCTCCCTTACTGCATCCCCTCATATACAAGAATTCAACACATGCTCAACCCTTTGAAAACATGCTCAAAACTCAACTCTCAAAGCCCATGCAAGCTGTTAGATTATGTAAGGCAGCTGTAGAGAGACAGAAGAAGGAAAGAAAGAGAAGCTTGGTCTGACCTTAGGTGGGACCATGTTTATTCACAGCCAGGAAGCACTTTATCACTCACGTGTGCAGATGGCCAAAATGCCTACAGAAGAAGATGGGATGCGGGCCCCTCATAGGGGCGGAAATGACTTCCGTAGTCCACAAGGGAAGCTGGGAAGTGTAGTCTTTGAGCAGGAAACTATCATTCCTAACTCTGAGAGGATATTAAAAAAAAGAAAAGAAAATGCAGGGTGGGGGTGTTACAACTGTTTTCTGCTGAGGAGGGTCTTTGTTGGATAAGGTGGTTCCAGGTCCATTGAAGAGAGGGTCTTCTGGTCACATAGCAAGGGAAAATCCTAACTTGATCAGTGGCAACGGATTGTGCACTTGTCATCCTGCATTACTGAAGAGACTTGAAAAAGTATTTTATTAATTATTATTATTATTATTATTAGAAGGTTGTAAACAGATGATTTTGTTTAGAGTATAATTGAGAGGTTTTCCAGGAAGGTTACGGAGTAAGGAGGAGCAGAGGTGAAAGAGACAGAATGGGCCAGTGAGAGAAAGTAGGCATAGAGCTGATTCGGGGTGACAGTGAGTGATCCCATTGCCAGGACTGCTGCACAAAAAGCAGAATTAGTGGGAGCCACAGAGCATCAAAGGAATTGAACAGGAGAAAACAAATGACTAATGTAAAGAATTGTATCTGGCCTGGGGTGAAAAGGATGAAGGTCCCTTTTAGCCGGAGTTTCTCCACAACACCTAAAAGATCTTTTTGGAAACATATCAGGAACAAATAGAGCTGTTGTAGGGTGAGAGCTATTGGGAAAGTTTATATGGAACATTTTGTTTAGATAGAGGATGAAGTTCAGTGAGTAAAGCATTGTAAAGGTGGGGTAAAGCATAAGTATGCGGATAATAAGAAGGAAAGAATGATCCAGGGAGAGCCAGAGTGATCCAGGGAGATCCAGAGTGATCCAGGGAGAGCCAGAGTGATCCAGGGAGAACCAGAGTGATCCAGGAAAACCAGAGTGTTCCAGGAAGAGCCAAAGTGATACAGGGAGAACCAGAGTGTTCCAGGGAGATCCAGAGTGATCCAGGAAGAACCAGAGTGTTCCAGGAAGAGCCAAAGTGATCCAGGGAGAACCAGAGTGTTCCAGGGAGATCCAGAGTGATCCAGGGAGAACCAGAGTGATCCAGGGAGAACCAGAGTGATCCAGGGAGAACCAGAGTGATCCAGGGAGAACCAGAGTGATCCAGGGAGAACCAGAGTGTTCCAGGGAGAACCAGAGTGTTCCAGGGAGAGCCAGAGTGATCCAGGGAGAGCCAGAGTGATCCAGGGAGATCCAGAGTGGTTCAAGGAGAGCCAGAGTGATCCAGGGAGATCCAGAGGGGAGGAAACCAGAAGCCACAGATTGGAGGCTTGTGGTTGAATTTTCTCTAGTCTCTGTCTCTAACTTCATCTCAAACCAGTTAGGATGTATTGGCCTGGAAACAGCACATTCACAGAGGAAATCACAAATCCCAGCAGAGCAGTCAGATTTGGTCCTTTTTAGCTGTGGAGTTCTGTAGCAGTCAAGGTGTGTAGCTAGTCCTGAAGGATGTTAAGCTGACCTGAGCTGGTGAGACAGAGGTTAATTGATAGAAGAGGAGACTTCCATCCAATTGCTTTAGTTCTGAGTCCCAACAACCATGTTCAGAGTGGCAGGAAGAGAGATGAGTTATGGCCTATTAGTCTGCTTTTAGAGGTTATCCAAACTACTTTTAGTGTTTGGGGGGCATCCCAATAACCACTTCTAGGCTGACAGAAGGGAGAAGGGTGAAAAGAGGGGAGGAGCAGTTAGAATGTCTAAGGAGATGGTCCATCCAAGGGGCCATGATAAAATTTAACAGTCAGCAAAGATCCAGAACATGTCAGGGGGTAATAACCATACAACTTTGTGGGGAATGAGACCAAATTACACGAAGAAACCTTTTACATCAAGATTAACATGAATTACTGGATGGTGCTGGCAAACACCTTTAATCCCAACACTTGAGAAGCAGGCAGATCTTTGTGAATTAGCGGCCAGCCTGGGCTACAGAGTGAGTGCCAGGATAGGCTCAAAGCTACACAGAGAAACCCTGTCTCCAAAAAAACAAACAAACAAACAAACAAAAAACAACAATAACAAAAAAGATTAACAAGAATTAATATAAGGTTAAATATAACATTAACATCAAGTTAAATGCAATTGGACAACTGGATGGACCATTTGCCAGACTTCTGTAGAAGGGTAACTGCAATTAGCTGTTTGTTCCATCAGACGACTGCATACAGAACATTCCAGTACCTGGAAGCAATGTAAAAAGAAGTCAATTAACATTGTAACACCTGAAGTAGAGCAAATTATTAGTTTAATAAATAATGCTGCTGCTAAACTGGTGGCTCATAGAGCTGATCCCTTAATTTCTTATCGATTACTTAGCCTTCCTTCCTCCTCATCACCCATTGGGATCATATATCAATAGTATAGAAATTATGGATGTCTTAATTATCCACAACAGCCTGTAACTCCTTATTTATAAGAAAGTATAGACTTGATAAGGATGGAAAGGACACATCTTAAACAACCTATTGGTAAAGATTCTATAGAAATTATTGTGCCACTAAATGAAATGCAGGTTTATTCTCCGTTCCACACTGATAATAATGGATAGGTAGCATTATCTCGTTACTCGGGACCTATAGATAATCATTATCCCCAAGATCACTTTTTAAGATTTTTATTCACAATACCCCATGCACATTACATGAAATTACACACCTTAAAAATCCCATAGATGTTGCTCATTACTGCTTTTACAGATGACTCTGCAAAAGGCCTAGGAGCATATGTTTTTATGTGCAAATTCTACATCATCCCAAACAAAAGATTGTACCCACTCCTGGTTGTACACTCAGCTGTCTGAAGCTGCCGTAATCAATCAGCTCTTAGTAGATGTCTTTCTGCCACTGAATATTTTAACTGCCTGTGCAATTGTCCTCAAACTGTTTCTCTTTTAGAAACTGAAAGACTTAAACCCACCCCACTACTAATGTTATTTCACAGCTATGTCTCCCTTGAGACTTCTGTATAACAATGACCCTAACCTTTCTTCATAACTCCTATTCGTGCTCTCGTTCTTCCAGGTTCCTTAACATCTACCAATGTTCAAGCCAACGAGCCTTCTCCCTCCTAATACTTTCTTTTCAGGCTGCTCCAAAGTCTCAAAACGTTTCCACCAGCTTCCTCTTCTTTACACCACTGCCATCTGCTGGTCGAACTCATTAATTACGCTCCAGGATTAAAGTCTATTGCCATTTGGGAGAGAGACCACTCTTATCTCAGAATCTGGATGTACAAAATAAGTTCGTGTAACAGTTAATACTTTTTCTGATATTTTGCTGTTTCTTTTCACAGGGGTGAATCAACTTCGGATGCCACTAATCATTTATTATACAGTTTCTTCATTCTAGGACTCCTTACAACTAAAATCTGTTAACAGTCCTGCTTATACTAGCAGTTTAAAGAATTTTACAATTTATGGAATATTAATAATGTTACTGGGATCTCTTACAATCTACAGGGTCACACTATTATGGAACAACACCATCAAATATTTAAATGGCATTTTTTTCAATAATAGGGGGTATACACACCTACAAAAATCTCACATGCTATGCTACATTTAGTTACACTAACTTTAAACTTTTTTACTTTAAAGGACAATGCTTTTTCTGTTCCCCAAAAACATGTTGTCCTAAAGGAGTCACAGGATAAAGTATATGTTAAATGAAGAGGTCTATAAATTAATCAATGCAAAGTGCCAGATGCTCTTCTCAAGGTTAGGCTGTGTCTTTCCAGAAAATGAGCAAAGTCCCCAGATGGCTCCCACTCTGATACATCTGACCAGGATGGCATCAAATAAAGTGTCTGAAGAGAGATGGCAACCCCATCAAGAAGAGATGTCCCAAGGAAGAATAAATAGGTCAGTGACTTGAGGAGGCAACAAGGTTTCAGCACTACTGATGCCAAAATGATGCTATGCTTACTGACCACATTACATGTTAATCCTCAGCTTGTTAATGCAAAATCCAAATGCTTTTTGTGGGAGGTGGAGCAGGGATGAAGACACACCTGTAATAGGAGACAGAATGATGTTTTGCCATGCTGAGGTTTTGTTGGTTTTTTTTTTTTTTATGCTTTTATTACCAGTCCCAGGAATGATTACAAAGAGAGGTTTCAAAATGGCTCATATGTTTACTAAAACGACTAATATTACAGCAAAAACATTAGCAGAAATTAATCTAGATGATGAAGTGAAAGCCACAGTTTATTTTACAAAATAGATCATTTGTTGATCAAGTAAGCTCAATTGTCAACAACTTCCTGGAATGTGTTGCTTTAATGTGTCCCTCCAAGCTCGCTGCCATATAAATTGCTTTTGTAGTTAGCATGACTGATCATTAACTTATATATCTTAGTTATCTTTAACAGCCAAGATGGCAGCAAGCCACGTAGCAGCTAGATCATCAGCTAAGAGGGCCACAAGCCAGATGGTGTTATTTACTCCAAGGTGAGTCTAGGTCATCAGCCAAGGTAGAGGGCATTCTGGCCTTGAGTGTGGTTGTAAACCAGGGCCTTGAGAAAGATTAAAGAGAACTGTGTTATATGAGGGAGGGGCCTCTAACCGTGATAGCATTCTGTCTTGTGGAATTATTTAAATCAGTTTAGGTATTAGAAATGGAAAAGACTCTAGGCCAGCAGTCACCATTTGTCCAATGTATATTGAGGCCAGGTTTGAACTGAGAGTTTGGACTGAAGAAATGAACTAGGTGTCAGGTCTACCAAATGGAGCTTTAAATTATTCTGTAGCCAGACCGAGGGTGAGTATCTTGGGGTGGAGAATTTGGAACCCATAGCAGGGTCCAACATCAAGGTTAAAAATGGGAGTCATGCCCCCAACTTCTGCAAATTCAGGATTAAGAAACCACAGGAAGCCGGGCATTGGTGGCGCATGCCTTTGATTCCAGCACTCGGGAGGCAGAGGCAGGCGGTTCTCTGTGAATTCGAGACCAGCCTGGTCTACAGATTTCCAGGACAGGCTCCAAAACAATAGAGAAAGCCTATCTTGAAAAACAAAAAAGAAAAAAGAAAGAAAGAAACCACGGGACCAGAGGGGGGTTCTCGGGGCTTTTGTTGTGCAAGCGGTAGGCTAGTAGACAAGTCCCAGAGTCAGAATTCTCAGCTATGTTTTCTCACCACCATTGGAAAATCTCTGCCGCCTTCAATTCAGAAGATCTTAAAATGAAGCTCCAGTGAGCCCCAGGCCTAACCAGGATGCCTCTGAGTAAGGTCCAAGGTTACCTTGTCCCAGAGCTTTGCTGTGTTGCAGGTGTGGTCTGGTGCAGCGTGGTCTCCTGCCTAGAAGACTGACTGTGTCAAGGTGGGACAGTAAGGTAAGAGAGAAAGGGAAGAAACAGTGAAAATAAAGGGTTGCCTGAGAGAGCAGGTGGCCCTGAGAGAAGCGAGAGGGCTATGTGAGAGAAAGGGTGGGTTTGAGCCTCTAGTGGGGCTCAGACTTCCCATCCCAGGTTTCAGCATCATTATGTTAGATTGTTTAAGGCAGAAAGGAGGGAGGGAGGGAGGGAGGGAGGGAGGGAGAATCTGACCTCAAGTGAAACCATGTTTATTCATGATGGGGGGTACTTTTGTCACCCTCATATGCTGTGCTGATGGCCAAGATGCCTACGAAGATGAGATGCAACACTTTATAGGGGAGGAAACTGTAGAAGGTGCGGCTCACAGAAAGTCTCAGAAAACCACAGAATTGGGATTCTTTTCTCTAAGGGAAGAAAATGACTGACACCTGGTTGCCCACAAGGTTGGAGTGGATGTTGTCTAACAACCTGGTGATCTTTTGCTATTCTATGGAGTCAGCCTTCACCTGAATCCCCCAAAATCCTGAGCATTGTTTAGATCCTTATCCTGAGCTTTGTCTCTCAGTGACTAGAGTCTATCCTTATGAAAGAGGTCCCATGTACTTGCCTCTTCTATCAATAGATGCCTTAAGATCATTACAAATCCTTCCTCCAGCAGGCTGGACAGTAGTGGCATGGCCCACGCCTTTAGTCTCAGCAGAGGCAAGTGGATCTCTGTGAGTTCAAGGCCAGCCTGGTCTACAGAACCAGGGCAGGCTTCAAAGCTACAAAGAACCCCTGTTTTGAAACAAAAAACCAACCAACCAAACAAACAAACAAAAAATAGCAACAAAAAAGCATCCTCCCTAGACCCTGAGCACTGTTTGTCAATCCATAAAGCACTTTTTTGTTTGTTTGTTTGTTTTGTTTTTCATGATAGGTTGCTCTGTGTAACATTGACTGTCCTGGAACTTGTAGACCAGGTTGGCCTGAAACTCAGCGATCCACCTGTCTCTGCCTCCTGAGTGCTGGGATTAAAGCATACATCACACCCGCAGCAATAGAGCTCACTCTTTTTGTAAAGTTCTCAGGTGCTGCTACAGAAATGTGCTTTGCAGGGAGTTTCGATGTGACCTTCCCTGGAGCTTCATTGCGATGACTGTCACATGGAGACTTTTGACCAAGTTTTACTCTGTTTAAATGTGTAAGAAAAATAAACCACAAAGTCAGACTAGCATGCTAAATAGTGCTGACCTGGGTTTCAATCAGATAGTTTCCCTGCCAGCCATGACATTCAGCAGGGATCCTGACAGGAAATGATTTCTGCAGTCTACAAGGGAAGATGGGGAGTGTAGTCTCAAAGGAAAATATCACAAACCAGAGCACCCAATTACACTGACTGTTGACACTGTAGAGAGTTCCAGAAACCAAGACTTTGGTTGTTCTTTAATGTCTGGAATGGGAGGGAGAAAGGCAGAACCAAGAAAAACTTCTTAAGCAGAGTGGTAGCTGGAATGTCTGAAAGAAGGCAGGCACTGTGTAACTTGGTTTTATTAACAAAGAAAAACAAATGAGATCAGAGAGATGGCTCCGTGGGTAAAGAAAGGTACTTGTTTGCTCCCAAGCCTAACACCAGGACCCACAAGGTGGGAGAAGAGAAGCAAGGGCTGCAAGTTGTCCTCTGACCTCCACACTGTCTGCTGTCTGTCTGTCTGCCTGCCTGTCTCTCTCTCTCTCTCTCTCTCTCTCTCACACACACACACACACACACACACACACACAGAGAGAGAGAGAGAGAGAGAGAGAGAGAGAAAAACACACATTCGAATGCACACAAAATTTTAAAAATAATATAAACAATTTTTAAAGAAAAAATTATTACAAATAGGATAATTCTGGGTTCAAACCTCAGATACACATCTTACTGTTAAATGTAGACCTGATTAATTCTATCTCAGCATCTAGCATGGTGTTTAGCTGGAATAAGTCTTGACAAAAAATGTGGATCAGGAGAGCATGTCACTATTCTGTCTGCACTTCTCTTAACTGTTAAAGTCTCTTAACTGTAAAAGAGGTGTGGCAGCATGCTCCTTAGGGGTTGTTCTGAGTCTCCATGGGATTACAGAAATCCACTGAGGAGCATACCTCAGCGGCTGCTTCAACTACTCAACATTCCCATCCCAGCTGCCACTCTTACCTATTAATCAAAAAGAATATTTTCTAGTTCCTCCTATTTTCTCAGTGCTCAGGAATGGGGTAGGGGTGAGTCTGTAAAATACCAAGAAGCATGGACTCAATTTGAATCTTAAAACTGCCAGAGCAGAAAGTGTTAGTTGTGACTTTTCATGTGATCACACCTACAGAAAGAAGTAGAGAGAGGGCAGCAAAGAGCTATGGGGCAAAAGGGACTCTTGAGATCATGGAAAAGAAAAGTTTTTTCTTTAGAATACAGAATGGGGTCTAAAACCAAGTCAGTCCCCAAGAGACCATCCTAGGTCTCTCATTTGCTTGCTTTGTGATCTAGATGAGGCACCTCACCTGTCTAGTCCCTCACCTGTCTAGTCTCCAAAATGAGGATAGTCCAACCTAGCCCTCAAGGCTGCTGTAAAGATTTTTTTTTTTTTTCAATTAGAAGAATTGCAAAGTTCTGCACCAAGGTTGCCTACAGGAAGAAGTGAAAACTAAACAAACCCTCACTCTAAAGCAGGAAGACAGAAGAGATGATTAGGTTGGTTTAAATAATACACCATTATGACCAAAATAAGGATACAGTTCTGTGATGGTGTGGTTATTATCTTTGTACCTCAGACAATGCAACCTGAAATGTGAGTCAAAGAGCATGTGTCTGCTCACTAGATCCTGTCCATTTTCCTGATTCCTCTGTACAAGGAAGACTAGCTCTCATAATAAAGTGAAACAGATATGAGTCAATGACCACACATTGTGCACCAGATCCTATTCCTTTTCTTGCTTCCTCTGTACAGGGAAGACTAGCTCTCATAAAAAGGTGAAAGAGATAGATGTCTCTTTTAACCAGAAACATTGAAAAAGAATCCCTAGGTCAGTGGTTCTCAATCTGTGGGTCAAGACCCCCGTGGGGTTGTATATCAGATATCCTGCATGTCAGATATATTTACATGATAACTCATGATAGTAGCAAAATTGTAGTTATGAAGTAGCAACAAAATAATTTTATGGTTTGGGGTCACCATAACTTGAGGAACTGTATAAAAATGCTGCATTAGGAAGGTTGATCCCAGTATTAGAAAGGTTGGGAATCACCTAGGGCCTAGGTGATCCTTCAGCTTCTACCCTTGTCTGCCACAGAAGCATTTGTTAGCCCAAATCCCTCCATGGATGCACATGAATGAGAAACAGAACTTTGCTATGTAAAGATAAATTAAGGTCTGAGTGTTATCACAGCATAGCTGAATCTATCTCAATGCAACAACAGAAAAGAGATTAAAAAGAAAGCATGTTTGGTTATAATAATTTAGTGTGATAGGACTTAAAGCCCAAAAAAGGATATTAAATTTCACAGTATCATTTTATAATCATTCCATCAAAATGAGGTGTCATGACATCTTATGAATTCAAATATATGAATTCAAAATTTTATTTTAAAAATCTGTTTAAACCAATAAGGAAGGGTTAGAGAGATGACTCTGTCAGCAAAATGCTAGCTATACCAGCATGCAGAATTCAGTTCAATGGCCAGAAAGCATGTAAAAAATGTCAAACATGGTGGCCCATGCTTGTCATCCCAGGACTGAGGAAGTGAAGACAAGAAGTTCCCTGGGATGCACTGCTCAGACCACCAGCCTACTTGGTAAGAACCAGGCCAGAGAGAGACCCTGTCTCGGGGGGGGGGGGGCGGTATATAAATATAAATATATATATTTACTTATTTTGGGGAAAAAGTTTTAAAAGTCTATGACACCTGAAGAATACCACTCAAGGTTGACCTTGGTTTACACATGCATGTTCGAGCATCCATTCATTCATCTATGCACACACATGCACATACACACACACACACACACACACACACACACACAAAGGAAAAAGTGACAAACACAAGGGAAGTCACAGAGTTTGGTCAGAAAAAAATGAAAACAGCCTGATGCTGGTGGTACACGCCTTTAATCCCACACTCTGGAGGCAGAGGCAGGCATATCTCTGTGAGTTTGAGCACAGCCTGGTCAACAAATCAAGTTCCAGGACAGACTCAATAATAATAATAATAATAATAATAATAATAAAACACATGAATTTTTAAATATTTTTCTATTTATTCTTTAAATTTGTCATATACTTATATAGTATTTTTTCACATGTTTTCACTTCTGTTACCCTCTGTCATACCCCCTCCCTCTCCTGTTGAAGCCCTTCCTCACAAGAAGTCCCCCTGCAACCTTTATGTCTTTTTATGTATGTGTGATCCACTGAATTTCATGATATCTGCTCATGTAAGCATGGCAGGATGATATTTACTGGAGCATGGGCTACTTTTCAATGGGGGCACCACAAGAAAACTGGCGCCCATTTCTCCCTAGCAACCATGGACTAACTTCCTGAGGAATAGACAGGGGGCCTTGTACACTCCTCCCCTGTGCTGAAAGGCACAGCCATGTGCAGATCTCGTGCAGAGAAGCACAGCTGGGGGTCCTGTTGGCCATCAGTCCAAGGGGGACAGAAGGGGCAACAGGAAGTGTTTGCAGCACAAAAAGAGACAGCTCTCTGGGAGACAGATTTCAGAGAATTAGCTCAATTTTATTCCAGAGTAGGATCAATATAAATATATATATATATATATATATATATATATATATATATATATATATATATATATCCTGGTAGCCTGAGGACAAACCCTAATTGCATTAAGTGGCATGCTGCTATCACAAGGCTCCTAGCACAAGTCTTACAAGGGAGCCTTCTAGCAGGGATCTATGTCAGAGTTCAAGCTAAAGATAAGTCAGGCTTCTGGTTTAGAGAAAAGCATCTGGCTTAGAGACAGCTTTCAGATAAGGTCAGTTCTCCAGGCCCAGGGTCATCCTCCAGATAAGGCTAGGTAGAGAGCAGGAAGCCTTGCTGGGGAGGAAGGGAGTTTCCATGTATGCCTAGCTTAGCGAAAGCTGCAGGCTATGGAAGACTGAGACCTGTAAACAGTGATGTATTCCAACACATAACTGCAGTGAGTCCTTGAAAGAAGCAAATAGCCAATTCATGTGTGGTGCACCACCTTTTCCTCAGACTCTTGCATTGTTTCCAACCCCATCCCTCTTTTTTCATGTTCCTGGAACCTGGGATTAGATGATGTGAATGTTGTACTTAGAGCCAGTCATTCCTACATTGCTGGTTCTTGGTACTTTGACAGTTATGAGCCTCTGCATCAGCCTCCCATGTAGCTCTAAGAAGCTCTGACAATCACTAGGAGAGACAGTAATCTATTATTATGAACAAGAATACTAAAAGGCTGTCTAACATGTCCACATAGCAAATACTGGTAATAAGGTCCCCTAAAGGGCACATGACCTCCCCCGCCTTAGCCAGGCTGACAGTACCAGGCTCTTAACCGGGTTTACAGTAGCAAGCATGGATTACTACTGAAAGAGCAGGCCTCCAGTTGAATCAGAAAGCAGTTACCCTCATAACCAACATAGCGACTTGCAACACTACAAAAGCTATCCAGCTGGGAGGAGGTCTCCAATTCAGGTATAGCTTGATTCTTCTGTGTACTGTGTACAAAGTCTGTGATTGATGTCTTCAGCAATATGGTCCTATCATCAAGTCATATAAACAACAGAACTTATTAACTGACTATGGATGGAATGTGAGGTTCCAGAAAGAAGAGAGATGAGAAAAATACCAAAATTTATCCTGAACCATTAGGAGGATGGACTAGCTAGACATTCATTTGAGGAGATCTCCAGAAGGGCTGTTTTGCTGAGCAAAGCAATGGTTTAATTATAGATCTAATAAGTTTCCTTTGGGACACATCTAAGTAAAAGATCAGGGTTCATAGGCCTGAAGTTCTCAGAAAAAAAAAAAAAAAAAAAAAAACCTAGAATGAAGATAGAAATTTAGAGTTCACCAGTTTATTGATTATATTTAAGGCTGCAAGATGATCTATGAGTACCTGGAATGAGAATCATAGGCAGAAAAGTAATCCTGGCCAGTGACTAAACACACACACACAAACTCAGGTGCTATATACCTTTTTATATTCTATTTATGTAGTGTGTATGTATTCGCATATTTATTTACACTTAACTGGACAGTGGGAGACTCTTGGGTTCCAGACCTTCTGTTCCATCAGAGAGAACATGATAAGCTTGTGACTACTTCAAAAACCCCATGGGATTCCAACTGCTGATGCCTGCAGCGTGCACCATGAGGCCAACTGATTACAGAAGTGGTTTATGATACAACTACCACATTACCATCCCGCTTTATATTTAGTTCATTTTTACAGTCAAAGACTTCATTATGCAATTTAAAGAGCTGAGCAATACCATGCGGTTTAAAACAAGATGCCTCCCCGGCCCACCCCTCCCTCAGCCCAGACACCATTCCCGTATCACTTTCAAGTCCACTATTTGTTTCTCCTCTTGTTTCTTGTCACATTTCTAGGTCATATGCTCATAGGTTTTTCTAAGCAGTTTCTCAAAATTTTAACTTTTGACTTTAGAAAAACAAGGATTTGGCTGTATTAATCTGTATTAATCCTCAGATCACACCTTTATCATTGTATCCCTCTCTATACTCTCAATAAAATCATAGCAAAAGTCTTTGTTAATATTTAATGTTGTATTATGAGCTATAAAAATGTGATTTGCAGCTAAGTCATTTGGTATGTTATAATCACATCTCTTGTGATTATTTTTTCTCCATTGCCTTGGTTCATATCTGCTTAGCTTTGCAAGTACCCAAATTTTGTGCATAAACCATATAAATTAGTGCATAAAATATCATATTAAAAGAATAATGTTGCAAGCTGGGTGTTGGTGGTGCTTGCCTTTAATCCCAGCACTCCAGTGGCAGAGGCAGGCAGATCTCTATGAGTTTGAGGCCAGCCAGAGATACACTGAGAAACCCTGTCTCAAAGCATCCCTCCAAAAAATCTTCACACAAGTAACCCCTTCACTCAGTGTTATCTGTCAGCTGCACATCTGCTATGGCTCCGCCACTCTGTCTCCGTCCTTGACTCTCAGGATGAGAATTCCTTTTCCTTCCCCCTCCTTGAATCATTTTTGTTATATCCAAGATCTTCCTCTTTCTCACTTTATTTCTTGGTTTTTCCACTCTTGCTGCAGTATTCTGAGACAGAACACCTAAAAAGTACATTTTTATGACCTAGTGTCTTTGCAACATTATCTGTGTGTGTGTGTGTGTGTGTGTGTGTGTGTGTGTGTGTGTGTGTGTGTGTGTGTGTGTTGCTTTTGAGACTGTCCTGGAACTAATTCTGTAGACCAGGCTGGCCTTGAACTTACAGAGATCCACCTGCCTCTGCCTCCGGAGTGCTGGGATTAAAGGCGAACACCACCAATGCCCAGCTTGCAACATTCTTCTTTTAATATATTTTATTAATTTTTGAGAATTGGATTCATGCATGAAGTGTATTTCACTTATATTCACCCCACACACACATACACACACTCCTAATTCCCCTCAGATTTACCCATACCAACTTAATGTCCCATATATCATGGCCTGGGGCCATCCACTGGAACATGGTAGACCTACCAAGGGCCACACCTTTAAAGAAGACTGACTTGCCTCCCCTGCCTTTCACTAGCATCTCAGCTAGGGATAGGGTTCACATACCTCTCTATGTTCTGTGCTGGAATTTTGACTAGCTTAATTTTGTGCAGGTTTTTTGCAAGTAACTGTAGTTTCCACAAGTTCATGGGTGCAGCCATTGGGTCCAGACAGAAGGCATTGTTCCTTTCAGCTATTATTTCAACCACATAAGCTTCATAGTTTCACTGAGCATAGGGAGCACTCTCTATTACATGTTCACCTCTGGTGCTAATAGTAAGAAATACAATGTCATGCACACAGTCATCATGCTGTGGTCTTGTTTCCCGCATAGATGTTCCACCAGTTATTATCCCTTGTCATCTGAAACACTACCATCAGTGCCTTGAGATGATTCTGTTGTCACTTGTGTCTCCAGTCAGTGTGTTAGAACCGCCCACATTCCAGAACCAGGTGCTCCCCATCCTCCATCCCACCTTCAGTCATCATCACTAAAGGCCAATGTGACAGATCATTACTAAATGCCAATGCTACAAATTTCCACTGTCACCACTCCTGCATGTCCCTATGAGCATGCTCCATACCGTCCCTATAAAGTATGAGCCATCACAGTCTGCTCTCTCTGTGTGTATGTGTGTGCGCGTGTGTGTGTGAGTGTGTGTGTATGTGCATGTGTGTGTGAGTATTGTGTGTGAGTGTGTGTGTGAATGTATGACTGTGTGAGTGTATGAATGTGTGTGGGGGTGTATGAGTGTGTGTGAGAGTGTATGTGTGTATATGTGTGAGTGTGTGTGTGAGTGTATGAGTGAGTGAGTGTGTGTGTGTGAGAGTGTGGGTGTGTTGTACATATGTATATGGGTACATGCAGATGTTCATGCACATGTGAGATCAATGTGTGGTGTAAGACAGGGATTCTCACTGAACCTACCACTCACTAATTCAGCTAGACTAGTTGGCCAGCAAACCTTGGGGATCCCCTTCTCTACCTCCCCAGGGCTGGCATTATGGGCCCATCTGGCATACCCTACTTTCTGAGAGTTTTTATGTGAGTGCTGAGGACCCTAATTCAGATCCTCACTCATGCAACAAGCACACCACCACCTTCATCTCAGCCCTGTTGAAATCCTAAGTAATTTTTAAACAAGAGTTCACAAAATGTATAGCAGATTCTAAGAGCGCATAAGTAACAGAAACCCTGGGAAGACAGTCTTAGCAACCCAAGAGAAACAAAAGGAGGAGATATGTAGGCAAAAACCAGAAATTTCACCAAAAAAAAAAAAAAAGAAAAGAAAAGAAAAAAGAGCTTGCCAGGCTTAAACAATCCATTACTTTGTAAGCAAGGAGTAAAGCTCATCTTAAAGATCACCAAACCTTCTATTCCATTTTCAAGCTTTTTTTTTAACTATATTCAATGTTAAAGCCCTAGGTTGGATGGAAATAAGACATCTGAGTCACAGTCAGCAAGCAGTCACAAGTTGACCACCAGGCTATATCTCTACTGATTCTGATCAGTTTCTGAGAAATAATTGCTCTAGTTTCTTTCTCTGTGGCCCTGACATTGTTATCTTGCAATTTTGTACACATGTACACACCTTCCAGACTTAGTCTCTTTCATGGGCAAGCCTACCTGCATAGATCTAAGACACAACTGAAGTTTCCTTTATTGCTATTCAATATCTACTCCACTTTCTTTGTTACTTGTAAGTACTTGTGGGGGGGAGAGCATCAATGTAATAAGAGGAGAGCATTCCATCCTTATAGGTGGCCTTAAGTAATGGCCAAGTCATCTTATGTGGAAGTTGTCTAGAATAAAGCATAGTTGCTCAATATTTGCTTTTGACATTTTGGGAGAGGTGTTGTGGGGACTATTCTGAGCACTGTAGTATGTACAGCAGTATCTCCGACATTTGTCTATACCACATGGATAACAGCCCTCCTACCCCAAGACATAGCAATCAAAAATGTCTCCTTGGAGATGAAGAGATAGCCTAGCACTTAGAAGGCACTGGCTGCTCTTCCAGAAGACTCAGATTCGATTCCCAACCCCTACTTGGTAGCTCACCACTGTCTGTAACTCCAGTTCCATGGATTTTGACACCCTCTTCTGATCCTCAGGGGGCACTATAGTATACTAGTCTGTGTAGTATACATCCACATGCATAAATATTTTTTAATATCACCATGGGAGAAATCAACTATCTATAAACTACATGATCTTAGACTTCCAGCCTCTAGACTTGTTTATAAATTTTCATTGCTTATGCTATGGCAGATCATGGCACTTTTGTTATGGGAGGCCTAGCTAACTAATATACATCCTACAAACTCCATAAAGGCAAGATTATAATTTTACCTAAAGAAATGAGAATGAAACCAGTCTTTATTAGGAAAATGCTGCATGTCGGTTACTGTATTAGATACTTCTATTTATCCCAACACTTACTTCCCCCAATCATGTTATGAAGTTTTATAGCCTAGGAGAGCAAGGTTTGAGAAGATAATGATAACCTACTCTGATGAATCTTCAAAAAGATTCCAGAGCACTATCTATGCACCACACACACACACACACACACACACACACACACACAAAAGTTTGTTTTCAAGCATTCTGAATTGTGATGCTTACTTTTGTCAACTTGACAAGATCTAGAAGAAATTCTTTAGCCTCTGGTCATGCCAGAAAAAAATCATGTAAATTATTGCAACTTCTTTTTATTGTTTTATTAAAAATAAAACTCAGGAGTTAACTATTGGGGGATAAACCTGAGAAATCCACGAAGCAAAGGAGAAACAATCACTTGCTCTCTTCTCCACTTTTCCCCCAGCCCCAAAAAAACTGCCCATCTCCTGAGGCCCTTCTTTATTCTTTCTGTGCATCCTTCTAGATTCCTCTGAGTCCTCCAAAAAACTCTATGGTCCACTCCAGCCCACCCTACCAAGATCCAACTCCATTGGCAGTCTCAGAGTGACAACACAATCTTCCTCAACATTTCCCCCTTTTTGTTCAATTAAAAAAGAAGAGTTTTAGCTCTAACACAGTAAAACTATATATAATATGAATAATTCTCAGGTATTATCTAAATAAGAAGGAAAGATATTAACTTTAACAAAATGAAACTGTATAAAATAAGAACAATTATCAAGTAAGAATTACATTCACAATGCCCAGTCCATTTGTATTTGGCAAATTCAGAAAAAATACTCCATTAACTATCCTCTTTTGGTGAGTACAAAGTTTTGTACCTAATTTACTTTCTATCATAACTAAGGAAAACTAAAGCTATAACTCTTTAGTCCTCAACAGTCTGTGACTGTTCTTGATAATCCTTTTAATATTTCTCTCAGAATATTTCTCTCAGAAGCATTCTCTATTTTGTTTCTGAGATTGGAGGAATGTTAATCTGTGTTTTTCCATTGCTGCAACAAATCACATCCCCATAAATTCAATGTTTTGTTAGCCACATATGGTTTTAATTTTCCTATCTGTCTTTCTGGCCTTATGTACTCTGACATATCTTGTATTTTGTTTTACCTGAGATAAAATTCCAATCCCTAGAAGTTGAACATTTACCTACTGAAGAGACCAATCTGGATGCCAAGATGTTGGTGAAAGTATTGTTAAATCAGCACCTATGTCTACCAAACCTTCAATTCCATTGCTATTTGCTTGTATTTTTGACGTTGGTCTCTGATCATTAATAGCAGTTTGCCAAAATACTTATTTTCTGTCTCTCCTGAACTTTGTGTTGTATCTATAGAAATTGTTGTGTCTTTGGTCACAACCAGAGCAGTATGGTTTTTAAAAACAGATATTAAGTCTCTTCTAATTGCTCCATGGATGAATTTCTCTGATACTTACTGACAGGGAATGTTTGAGCCAGATTTGATGGGGGCGGGTGCTGTGGGAGGCCTCTCAGGGGACTTCCCAACTTTGTCTATCCTTTGTTGATCTGCATTCATTAGTTCAATGCCAGCCTTTGCTACCCTTTCTTCATACTCTAGAAGGCTGGGGCCTTCTGTTTGTATTATTTCTAGAAGAAAAAAAAAAACATTGTTTTTAGGAACATATTGCCAACAATTCCTTTTCAAATGACCTTATTTACCACAATTAAAACATCTGACATCTGATTTTCCTTAAAGTTTCTAGAAATTACTTCTCCTACCAAAGCAGCATCATAAGCATGAGATCCAATATCAGGGGCATTCCTAATCCATTCATCTATGGTGCTGATCTTGCCTTTAAAGACCTAATCACTCTTTTGCATTCTGAATTAGCCTTTTCAAAAGCCAAGAATTCAACTAATATTTGTCTAATTTCTGGATCTGATATCATTCTATTTACAGCTGAAGTCAATATTTGTAAAAAAAAAAAAAAATCAGTGAAAGCTTCTTTTGGGCCTTGTATGATTTTAGTAAATTATCTCAGTCCTCTTTCTTGATCTTTATCCTGTCCTGTTGTAGCCCCACGTTGCAGCATCAATCTGTTAGTGCCTGTCTTTGTGGGCCTTCAGTCGGATCCAGCTAACTTGCCTGGTTCATACCTGAGAAGGGGAATGTGGATTGAGAAAGGCAAGTAAAGAAGTAAAGACACTTAAGAGAAAGACAGAGACAGAGACACTAGATAGAGTTAAGAGCATAAACTGCTCCAAGTTTAATCTTCAACATATTTGGGGGGGTTCTTGTTTTTTTTGTTTTGTTTTGTTTTGTTTTTTGATGTTTGGAAACAAGGTTTCTTAGTATTGCTTTGAAGCCTGCCCTGGAACTAGCTCTATAGGCCAGGGTGGCCTCAAACTCACAGAGATCCACCTGCCTCTACCTCCCAAGTGCTGGGATTAAAGGCATGTACCACCAACATCCAGTAATCTTCAAAATTCTTAAGTACCCCAATCAAAAGGGGAACAAGGCAAAAGACTTCTTTATCAAGTATAAGGAACAAACAGACTTTCTTCCCTTACTCCTCCAAACATTTGGTAACCACACCTTAAACACAATTTCCCTTTATCCAGACTTAAGGGTCAAGAGTAACCACACTTCAGACCAAGTCTGTTGTTATTTAGATAACACATCCTCTACCAAGATTAAAACATCCTACAGTAGCCATGCCTTAGACTTTTAGGTCTTAGGAGTTACTAAGGTCAGACAGTTTTGAACTCTCTGACCTTGAGCCAAGATGAAGCAGAGCCACTTCAACACTTTATGGGCTCCAACACTGACCCAAGCATTCAAAGTTGCTATACAACATAGCACCAGATGTGATCATCAAATCTAAAGTGCCTTTGCAAATCTGCATACTGGCCTTCACAGAGAAACTCTTAGTTAATTTCCATACCTCTAGCCCTGCTTTGTTGTTCCATGACCCCTGCTTCATCTTTCTACCATGTTTTCCATTGAAACTGAGGATCAGCTTCCAATATTGCTGTAGCTAAATATTACCAATCTTGTGGGATAATTCTGTTCCAACTTGCCCATGAATTTAATATCTGCTTCACGTAGGGTGAATGTATACCATATGAAACAATTGCTTCTTTAAATATCTTCAAGTCTAAAACTTACAAGATTCCAGTCAACTTTCACCTCTTTGGGATGCCTATCATCTGGTGGTCATTCTTGCATAGTAACTGAATAAACTAAAGTTGGTTTTCTAATAACCTTAAGCTGCTCCTCTTCAATTTCATATTGCAGTGGTGCAACATGTTCGGTTCTAAGTTCTGTTGTCCAAACGTTTTTATTTTCATTAGTAGGTCTTTCTAAGGCTTGTATCTTATCAGTAGTAAGCCTTCCTAAAGCTTGATTCTTATCAATAGTAAGTCTTTCTAAGACTTGTATCTTATCAGTCAAATTTTCATATTCTGTGCTGTTATCAAACCATTTTAAGGATAAGATATGAATCACCAAACTGATAGTAATTAAAATCCATATTATGTCAATCCCAGCTAAGTAGCTTATGTCCTCATTTACTTTTTCCATATTTATTTATTTATTTTGAGACAGTGTTTCTCTGTATAGCTTTGGAGCCTGTCTTGGAACTTGCTTTATAGACCAGGCTGACCTCAAACTCACAGAGATTATCTGCCTGCCTCTGCCTCCCAAGTGCTGGAATTAAAGATGTGTGCCTCCACTGCCCAGCTATTTTTTTCCATTTGTAAGCCATCCACAGTAGTACTAACCAGGGTCCTAACTCCCTGCATTGTAATATTTCCAATTCTTAACATGGGAAAGATTTTTTTTTTTCCTTTTCATTTTTTAGACCTACTTTCCCCTTTAAGAATTTCCAGGTGTCTCACCAAATTGGCTGATGCCCACAGCACAAACAGAGCTGTGGTGGTTATGGGGTAGTCAGTTGCAGTGATGAAGCTTGACTGTACCAGTAGGGAGGACAGGCACATTAGGGTGCCCCAAGCCGTGTTAACTGCACACCTGGGCTGGGAGCTAGTATGGCTGATCTTGTGCCATGAAGGGAGGGAAAGCTAATGTAGGGGGAAAGGTAAGAGAAATCCTCATGCTTAGTGCTTAGCATGCAGCATAGAAGGGGACCAAGCTGCCTGGTCATGAGCATCAGAAGCTCCACATCGATTTGGCATTATCTAAGGTCACATGTTGGACACCAGATATTGTAGCTTCTTTTATTGTATTACTAAAAAGTAAAGCTCATCAGTTAAATATTAGGGAGAAAACTAAAAGATTCATGGAACACAAAGAAATTATTACCTGCTCTATTATCCACCTTCCCCAATTAAAAAGGCCATGCATCTGCTTAGGTCCCTCCTTATTCTCCTGTGTGTTCCTCTAGCTTCCTCTGAGTCCTCCAGAAAACTATGGTCCATCCCAGCAAGCTTAGTGTACACTCTGCCTCCTGAACCAAGGTCTGACTCCATTGGCAGTCTCAGAGTAACAACACAAACAAATTCCCCGTAAACAGTAAATTAGGTTAATTAATGTAGGAAGACCTACACTAAAAATAGAAAACACCATTCCCTGGGTTTGGGTCCTAGACTGTGAAAAAAGGAGAAAATGAGCTAAACACAAATGGTTCATCATCTCTGCTTCCTGACTATAGATGTCATGTGACCACCTATTTCAAGCTCAAGCTCCTGCCTCGGCTTCTCTGGATGATGGACTGCACCCTGGAACTGCGAACTAAAATAAACCCTTTCTTCTTCGAGCTGATTTTGGTGGGAAAAAGAAATTAAGATACTAATGTTCCTGTTTGAATGTAAGTTTGAATGTAATTGGCCCCCATAAGCTCATAGGCAGTGGCACTATTAGGAGGTGTGGTTTTGTTGGAGTAGGTGTGGCCTTGTTGAAGGAAGTCTGTCACTATGAAAGAGGGCTTTGGGGTCTCATACATGCTCAAGCCATACCCAATGCCTCAGACCACTTCCTGTTGCCTGTAAGCCAAGATATAAGACACCAGGGTAGTTCTTCAGCACCATGTATACCTGCATACCACTATGTCATGCCATGATGATATTGGACTAAGCCTCTTAACTGTGAACCACCCCAACTAAATGTTTTTCCTTTGCAAGAGTTGCTGTGGTCATGTTGTCTCTTCACAGCAATAGAATCCCTAACTAAGAAAGTTCCCTAAGGTACAATTATTTCCCTTGGTTGAGAATTTCTATGGTTGAGGCTATGCAGTGAAAACCAACTTAAATCTGGAGCAACTAATCTGGAAAAATATTATTCAACACCTCCATTATGAAAGAATCTAATACAAATAAATTGCCTCTGGGTAATTGGCCAGTTATCTGAGCTTTAAACTAAGGGCTACTTGGTCACCACAACCCATATACTTAGCAAGTCAGTCTTAGTTGCTAAGTAAAAGTGAGTGTTGTTACTCCAAGCCTCCTCTCCAATTTACTCTTCCATCTTACAAATCCTTGGCTATCAGCTTGTGTTAGTCTGTTTGGACTATTGCAACAGAATGAATTAAATTGGGCGCATTTTAAACAAGAGAAATTTATTTCTCATGACTCTTGAAGCTAAAGATCTCATGCAAGCAAGCATGCCAGGCTCACCTTTGGGTCACAGAATACTCACTTGTCATTGGGTCCTTCATGGTAGAAGGGACAAGCCAGCTCTCTGGAGTCTCTTTTATAAAGGCAATAGCCCTATTTGTAAGGAATCTGTCCTAATAACTTAACCAACTCTGAAAGGTACCGCCTTGACCTTGGAGTTTAAGATTTCATCTGACAAACAGGGGGAGATGGAGGCACAGACATTCAGACTGTAAAAGAGCCCAAGTGCAAGTCAAGGTATTTCCTTTAAAATGCCAGAAAAGTTATTTGTTGAAAGAGACAAGACTTTCTTTCAAAATCCTAGCAAACCAAACTGCCTCCCATCTTACAGGATGCTTGCTGAGTTCTAACCATCCTAGAAGAGCAGTCTGTGGAGCCTTTGCCCCTGGAGCTTTTCCTCCAGCCCAGCACTAATCAAGCCCAATGGCTTTCAGATCACCCAGTAAATAGGTCACACAGATTCTAAATTGTATATCCAGTGATTTGTCAAGTCCTCCATCAGCATAAGCCATGTAGTGTGTATGTGAATTAATTTTTTACTCCCTTAAGACTAATTACAAAAAACAAACAAAAAAGGTTCAGACTCTAAACCATAAGTTCCTATAAAATAAAGCTATATAATTCCAACAAATAATGACACAGAGTAAACATTCTTGCTCTAAAATAGAAAAAAATGGGGAACAAAACAATCACACCAAAGAAAAGCAAACTCCAGCAATTCTTTGTCCAGCATTTAGGTGTATAAGATAATCAACCACTCTGTAGAGGGCTTGGGTAGCCCCATCTCTCCAGTTTTACAATCTGTGCCATATACAACGTCTCTCTCAGGGTCAGATCTGCTCCATTTCACACCTGAAGCTCTTCCATGAATAGTCCATGACTGTGGAATCTCTGATATCTTGGAATCCCCATTGCAACTGTACAGCTTCAAGAGTTGTTCTTTCAGGACCTCAACATGTAATACCTGGTCTCAACTGATCTCCATGACCCTCTCAGTCTTGAATCTTTTATGCCCTCAAACATCAGTACCATGTGAACAATGCTGACAGCATTGCCAATCTCTGCTGCCAGCTTTAATAGTAGTCCAACTCTACTGGACAGCAGCTGTATCAGCTGTGTGCTGACCCGGAGGAAAAACTCTCCCCTTGTCTCAATGCAGTACCGGAAGCTCCTCTACAATGATGGTCTCTGTCAATTCCAGCTGCTTCTTCAGCACCAGTCCAAATGCCTTCTCATTCCAAAATTCCCCATGCCAAATGAATCAGTCCATTATCTTCAAGTTCACCAAGGATCTCAGGACACATGCAGAATAAATCTAGACATGTAGCCAAAGCATTACGTGAATAGTCCCTTGCTCAGTTCTTGGTAGGGTCCCATGTTTCTCCCTCTGAAATTGCATAAGCCAGCCACACATGGCAACTGCCTGCAATTCTCTCAGCATGTTTGTCTTCCAAGTTCACACTAGAATGGCCCATTAAGCTTTGCTCCCAGCATCCATGGGTTTTTCTAATTCAAAGTTCCAAACCTTTCCACATTCCAGTCACAAAATGGTTCCAATGGCTTAAAAGTCACAACGTTTCAAGCCATGGGTTTTTCACAAGGAAGGCCCTGCTTCTCAGTATCAATTCCTGGCATAGTTTCTGTCTTAGTTACTTTTCTGCTGCCATGACAGAACACCACAACAAGGCAACTAACTCAGAGAAGAGTCATGGGGAGCTTACAGCAGACAGGCATGGCACTGGAGGAATGACAGAAAGCAAGAAGACACACAGAGAGCATGCTACCTGGGAATGTGTGGGCTTCTGAAACCACTAAGCCCATTCTCGGTGACACACCTCCTCCAACAAGGCCATACTGCCCAATCCTTCCCAAACAGTTCCACTACTGAGGACCAAGTATTTGAATCTATGAGCCTCTGGGGACCATTCTCATTGAAACCACCAGTTTCACTTCCTGATGCTGTGATAAAACACTCTAACAAAGGCAATTAAGGGGATAAAAAGGTTTGTTTTACCTCAGAGTTCCAAGTTACAGCCCATCTTTGAGAAGTCACAGGAGTAGATGCTTGAGACAGCCAGTCACAACCCCCTCCACTCCCATAAAGTCTAGAATCCCTTGCCCAGGGAGTGATGCTGCCCACAATGGACAGATCCTCCCACTTCAACCAATGCAATTAAGATAATCCCCCACAGACTTGCCCACAAAGGCAAGCCAATCTAAACAGTCCCTCGTTGACACCCTCCTCCCAAGTTATTCCATACTGTGTCACAGTGACAATTAAAACTAACCAACATGTGGCCTATATACATTTTCTAGATTAGACTTCTGTAATTTGAATTATCTTAAGAAAAAAAAAAGGTAATAAAGCAAAGGATTATTTGCAGAAGGAGCCTTTGATCATGGAGGAAAATGGCTGCCAGCATCACTTGGAAGAAAATTAGAGAAAGTACAACCTAGTTCAGAGGTCAGCAAACTGCAGCTAGTAGGTGCAGTGCAGGCTACCCCCATTTTTGTAAAGATGTATATGAACACAGTGGCCTCCTCCATGTGATAAACAGCAGAGCTCGGTAGTGTGACAGAGCCCATATAGCATACAAAGCCAAGAATCAATATTGTTTGTCCCTTTATGAAAAAAAAAATGGCCATTTTGCTTTTGATTCCTGTTTATCTCCCATACGAGTTGGACAATGTACTTTAGTACACTGACCCCAAAAGTCCAATTGAGAGATGGGAGAAATGTGATTTGTGACTTTGCTTTGTGAGCCTTAAAAGTTTAAATCAGCAAAAAATGTAGGGGAAAGGGGGAATTAATATGATCAAAACATATTATATACCTTTATGAAATTACCAAAGAATAAATTTAAAATATTGTATAAAAACAGGTTTCTATGCCCAAAGGAAAGCCAATATTGGCAAGATTGGGGGATGCTACAAGGTGGGGGGCTTTCCTTGTCTCAACTCATCATTAATTACTGGCAGAGTTCAGGTTAATTAACAATTTTTGATCCCTCCTCCAAACACTAGACCCTGTGGTCCTCCTAAAGGCAAAGCCCTTCAATGGCCAGCCAGAAGGATAGACGTCAGGATTAGGTCATTTTTGTTTAAGAATGCAAGAAAAAAAAATGTGAAACCTTTCCCCGGGGTGGGGGAGTGGGAGTGGAGGGGGGGGGGGTTGGCCGTGTGTGTCTCATGAAATTTTGTATTAGGTTTTGTCATAAATCACAACTGTCTCCATAGGTTACATAGATCTTTTCTGTCTCCCCAAGAAACAATCAGTAAAATAGCCATTATTCATTAATCCTTTGTTGCAAGGGATTTGTTTGGGGTGGGGGTGATAACAAAGTTTCTGCTTCAAGGTGGGTTTAGGGTCAAGAACAGAGATTACTCATGGTGCCCAGCTACATCTGAATTACAAGAATAGCCTATTGTATTCAGCAGCCTTGGAGTCCTTATCTCTGCCTAAACTAAACAGAAAAAAATGCAACCTTGAAATACAGAGGCCCATTCACTTTTGTAGGTGAAACCAAAAAGCCCTGTACTGTTGTAGAAATAAATGAATTCCCGGTTGGCTAGTGGATACCATAAGAAGACAACAGCCCATTGAAAGGTAAATTCATCCTTTGTACAAATAACCAAACTTGAATACCAAAACTAGTTCAGAACTTACACACCCACTGAAAATGACTCTATGTTGGGCACAATGTGTCTCACTCCTTCCCTTGAAAGGTCTGATTGTCCTTGAAACAGCCTGTATCTATGACCCTAGAGCCATGTGATTTACATTGACAGTTCCTCTCCTGACGAATGCACTCTATCTACCTGGTTAGCTTCACCTTCAAGAAGAAAACATAAAAGTTAAGACTCTCAAACACATCACTTAGTATCTTAAAAGAATCGCATTTGGAGATCCCTGTTTTAATCATCTCCAGGTCCCTCCCTCCTTTCCACACAGCCCCAGCTGCTGCCACAGCAACTCTTTGCTGAAGCTTTCCCGTGAGTAATGTCGTGTTTACACCAACTCAATTACTGATTTGAACTCCGGGAAAGTGAAATGTACAGATGAGTCTTTCCCCTTAGAGACCGCCCCCAAAATAAACACAGACAAAAAAACACAGACTTTTTCCCTCCAAATAAACACAGACCAAAAAAAAAAAAAAAAAAAAAAACAGACTTTTTCCCTCTCAGCCTGCATTCCATGCAGCCTATGCTTCTGTTTACACTCTTCAGCCTCCGTTTCCGGGATTTGTCCGGGGCAGGCCAGTCTTTGCCAGTATCTGCTCCATGGTTTCAGTAGTCACATTGTCTCCCTCACCTGAGTTACGTGGCTCATTATGAACTCTTGTTGTTGAGAGAGAGAAGTGGAAACTTGGCAGAGTACATACATGACAGCTGAAAAGAGTTTATACACACGGAACAAGGATGAAAGGGAAAGCCTTATCCTAGTTCACTGGGCCAGGATAACCTTCATTAACACCTTGGCAGATGTCTTATACATATGGAGGGAGAGTGAAGTGATTCCAAGGCTAGTCGGATTGACAGTAAAGACATTCACACCCACACACTGGTGGACATTATAATGTGGCAGTGTGGCAGTAAATGGGGTCACTGAGGAAGAGGAATGTGATGTCAGAATCTAGGTAGGATGGCCAGCCCTTCAGAACCAGCAGATGTCTCTCCATGGTGTATCCTCTGTCCTCTCTAAATTATCTCTAGCTCTCTATGCCAGGGCTCCACTTCCGATCCAAAAGTCTAAGGATGGGCATTTCTTCCATAAACAAGTCTCCCTCCAGGCAAGTCTTTTGATTTTTACACAATAATTTCTCATGAGTTAGAAAGTCAAAGAGAGAGGCTGCAGAAATGGCTGGAGAATTTAAGAACACTGTCTGCTCTTCCAGAGGTCCTGAGTTCAAGTCCCAGCACCCACATGGGGGCTCATAACCATCTATAATGAGATCTGATGCCCTCAAAGGCAATAAATAAATAAATCTTTAAAAAAAGAAAAGAAAGTTTCTTCCTTTTCCTTCTTAGAGTTGCCAGTTCTCTCTCTCTTTCTCTCTCCCCTCTCTCTCTAATGTATGTGTTTTCCTCAAATGTATGATTGTTCACCATATATGTGCCTAATGCCTGCCCAGACCGGAAGAGTGGTAGACTCCCTCTGGAACTGTCTCCATAGACAGTTGCAAACTACCACGTGGTGCTGGGTACTGAATCTGTGACCTCTTGAGAGAGCAGCAAGTGATCTCAATTGCTGAGCCAACTCTTCAGCCCCAAATTGCTTGTTCCTAATAACCCTTCCAAGTCTTCACATCTTTCCCCAAGGAACCCAAGAACCTAGGGAGCAGAGGAAGACAAGTGTGAGAAGTTGACATTCTGAGCCCTAGGCCAGGAGTGGGTGGAAATAGTGAAGTGGGATCCAGTCAGAGAGCACAGAGCAGCCCCAACGAAAGTGTGACATTAAAAATGGTACAGACAACTCATGTGCTAAGGCTTAGGGAACAAGGTAGAAGAGGAAGCTAAACAGTTCCGAATGATTCAGAAATCCAGATGCCTCATCCAGCCCTCCACCCACCCCAAAAAAAAAAAAAAAAAAAAAAAAAAAAGCCCACAGCTAGAATAAAACCAGATTCTACGCATCAGATTGACAAACTGGTGCAAAATAGTCTCCTTGTGTGCCATCAGGGCGGTTCCTGAGAAGAAAAGATTGTGGATCAAGTTGAGATGCATAAATCAAATACTTGTCAAGTTGATAAGAGAAAAAGAAACATAGAGGTAAGGGAAAGAGACAAATCTAGACAACAGTGCAAGTGAGAAAAACACGCTGTCTCAACCCCACACTAAAACTCTCTCCCCCTCTCTGCCTCTCTGTGTCTTTGTCTCTCTCTTTGTCTCTGTCTCTCTCCCTCTCTGCCTCTCTCTCCCTCTCTGCCTCTCTCTCCCTCTCTGTCTCTATCTTTCTCCCTCTCTGTCTCTCTGTCTCTCCATCTCTGTCTCTTTGTGTCTCTGTCTCTCTCTCCCTCTCTGTCTCTCTCTCCCTCTCTGTCTCTCTGTGTTTCTGTCTCCCTCTTTGTCTCTGTCTCTCTCTCGCTCTCTGTCTCTCTCCCTCTATCTCTAATAACATGAGAACCTAGACTTGAAGATAATGAGACGTGGTAACAGAAGGTACCAGGAGCAGACAGAAACCCCATCAGAGAGTTACAGGAACAAGTATACAAGCAACCCTGGTCAGTAATGCTTGCTCGCCAGACTGTTGTGAGCAGCCACCTGTTTGTTTGTTTGTTTGTTTGTTTGTTTGTTTTGAGACAAAGTTTCCCTGTGTAGCTTTGGAGCCTGTCCTGGAACTCGCTCTGTAGACCAGGCTGGCCTCAAACTCACAGAGATCCCCCTGCCTCTACCTCCCGAATGCTGGGATTAAAGGTGTGCTCCACCGATGCTGGCTATCAGCCACCTGTTTTATAAGAACTACTTAGATAGATGACACATAGGCCCAAGAATGTCTGTGTAAGATGTCATGGATGATGAGTATTAGTGTAGACATAGCACATCATATGCCTCATAAATACACGGAATTTTGTAGCATTTCATACCTTTCTATAAATATTCATCTCACATTATCTAATTCCTTCCTTCATCCTAAACTTTTTGACTATATACTTAGTTTCATTTTTGTTTGTTTGTTGTTTTTTTTAAAGACAGGGTTTCTCTGTGTAGCCCTGACTGTCCTAAAACTTGCTCTATAGACCAGGCTATCCCTGAACTCACAGAGATCTGCCTGCCTCTGCCTCCTGACTACTAGGATTAAAGGCATGCACCACACACCTGGCTACACTTAGTTTCTATACCTAGCTTCTGGGAAGTTTTGTTGGTGGGTTGTTTGGTTTAGACTGTATCTCATGCAGTGTAGAATTGCCTTGAACTCTTGATTCCTCCTTGTTTGCAAAGCCTGTGCTTTTATGCCTGAATAGGGGAGTTAGTCTTACATAATGCAATAACTATAAGTCTCTCTGACAGAAAGGCTTTCATCCTGATTCTTAAGACACAGAAGGCAAAGAGCTACCACATTTCAGGTACGCTTTGGCATGAGTCAGATGCTTGTGACCAGATAGAAAGAAAGATACAGAACTAAGTCAGTGCAATTCATTGAAAGAAGACATTTCAGATGCCAGGATGTAGAGAGTCAGGAGCAAACACTTTGAGGAAAGAGGCTGCCACCCAGAAAAGCATTCAAAGCCTGTCATAGCATTAAGTCTTGGTTGTATCACCAGCTAGGCAAGCAGCATACCTGCAGTCCTCCGAAGCTGTGAACTGTGCCAGACTAAAGATAGACCAATAACAAAGAAAACAAATGGAGAAGCACAGAGGAGAGGAAAGGAGGAACCAGCTATGGGTTCTTTTGGAATTCAACAGAAGTCATTTTGACAGGCAGGACCCCGTTCCTCCAGAGGACTTGGGGCCAGTGGGCAAATACTAGGTACCATATCATCGGAATATGCTGCTAAAGTGCAAAGCAGGAGTCACTCAAGAACACTCACATTTGAGATGCTGTGGACCAGAATAGGATGTTGCATGTCCATATGCTATAAGCAAGAAGAGTTTAGGGAGACTGGGACATGAGAAGCAAACCCTCAAGTTAGAAGATCTTGATTTTGTCTAAACTGTGCACTGGCCAGACATGATGCCAGACTAATAATGTCACCACCTTGACCTCTGATGTCCCTTCCATAATATGAAGACTATAAGTTTTCCTGGCAGATGTCAGAGGTTTATATGAAGATAAAATATTTCTAAGTAGATGAATTCTGTTATTGTTCCTATCAGTGGCTTGCTGTACCTATCTGTCTATTTTGTGCTGTTAAAACTGGGTAATTCATCAAGTGGTTTACTTAGCTCACAAGTCTGGAAGCATTCAAGATCATGTAGCTGCACCTAATGAGAAACTCAAACTGGCTCAGAGCACTGCAGATAGGATCATATGGAGGGAGCATTTGCAAGAATCACAGGTGAGTGTGAAAAAGAAAGAGAGAAAGGGGAGGGAGGCAGAGAGGGAAGAAGGGAGAGAGGGAAAGGAAGAGAGAGGGAGCATTCTGTTCCTTCCTGAGGCCCTAGCCTCTGTGCTACATTAATCTCAGATTACAGGTCCCCAGATGATTATGACCTCAGGAATATAATAAGGCTGAGCTAACAGCTTGTTACTTGAGTGGGGATTTCCAAATGAAAATGCATCAAATATGTGTGTTAGCCTTGTTTCCAAGGTCAAACTGAAGGAAATGCCAAAGTACAACTAGCCCACCCTGCCAATCAAGGGCAATATTTTTTAAATGGTGCTTGCCTTGGGTGTGGTCTTCTGAGGGGCCTGCAAAGGTGGGGACAAGGGGCTTTCTTCTTTGCTTTCTGGCCAACTAAGACTAGAACATTAATGAGACCTTCACTTACAGTTCTGCCTAAATAACAGCTGGTCTTTTTTTGTGTTTATTATCTTTTAGTTACACAAAGCAGGAGGGTCGTTGTGACCTTTCCATATATGCCTATAATGTATTGTGAGCCTTTTCATCCTTTCTATGTCATTTCTTTCTCCCTCTCCATTTTTTACTTCCACATCCCTAGTAACGCCTTCTTTCACTTCCCCACTCAGATCCCACATATGAGAGGAAGCATGCATTCCAGGTCTTATGAGTCTGGCTTATTTCCCTGAGGATGACACCTCCATTTAGTAGTTCTACACATTTTCCTGAAAACAAGAGGATTCTTCTTTACGGCAAGGTAGGATATCCAAAGAGAATCTTCTCTGACACACATTGCTCTTACTGAGGGAAGCCTGTTTCCTTCATTCCTAAATCAAGATTGTTCTTGTGACTTGAAACAGCAAGGGAATTAGCAAAATATCCTATTCATTTTCAATTTCTTTTTTTTTTTAATTTGGTTTTTTGAGACAAGATCTTTCTGTGTAACAGCCCTGGCTGTCCTGGAACTAGCTCTGTAGGCCAGGCTGTCCTCAAACACAAAGATCCACCTGTCCCTGCCTCTCAAGGCTGGGATTAAAGGTGTGCTCCATCACTGCCCAGCTCAATTTCATTTCTTAAAGTAACATTTTAGTATAAATATACCCCAAATATCCCATGAGACTCACTTATACCAAAGCTTACTTATTGTTGATATAACACTTAAATGTAAAATAATGTGTTTTATCTGGTTACTCCACTTGGAACTATCCTCAGCAGTGCACGTGGTTGTCTTCCATCTTCATCCTGGACTCTTACCCTGAGAAGAAGTCCAACAAGCCACATGAAAGGATCACACAGAGAATTGGTAAGTAACAGGACAACCCCTGCCATCAGCAATATGTGGCTACACTGATGACTACCAAGCTTCCCCGTAAAGAATGGAACAACCTAAGTCCTGCATAAATTCTCAGCCCACAGAACTGTGAGGAACAATTACTGTCACCTTTAAATGAAAGGTAGGGACATTTCTTATGTAGGAAGACACAACCAAAATAACCGACACGTGGCCACTTTTAGTATAGGCACTAAACTTTGTAAGGTTCTCTGTGGAGTCTCCACAGAGCACGGCTATTGTCACCTTGTCCAGTGTCACTGGTTTCATTCATCCTTAAGGAGGCACTATAACTTTACAGGCCAGAACGTGGGATTTGGAGGTAGCCAGGGTTAGACTAGGGCTCACCCTGTCCATTTACAGCTGTGCAAGCTTGGTCCCCTTATCTGAAAATGAATGTCAATATTATTTATCTTCTAGGGAGACTTATGAGGATTAGAGGGTTAATGTCAACAAATACTTAACAGTGCACTTTTCACATGACTTTACCAAGTGTTCAGTGTATACTAAAGAACTTTCCAACTTGTATAATTATATTGTTTTACTTTGCTAGTAGAGAAACGTTCCTGTGAAGCCATGACAGCAAAAATGGATGAAGTCTCAAAGAAATAATGTTTTCACAGAGCAGTGGTGGTGCATGCCTAATCCCAGCACTTAGAAGGCAGAGGCAGGCAGGTTTTTTGAGAGTTCAAGGCCAGCCTGGGCTACAGAATGAATTCCAGGACAGTCAGAGCTATACAGAGAAACCCTGTCTCAGAAAGGAAGGAAGGAAGGAAGGAAGGAAGGAAGGAAGGAAGGAAGGAAGGAAGGAAGGAAGGAAAGAAGGCAAAGGAAAGGAAAGGGAAGGGAAGGGAAGGAAAGGAAAGGAAAGGAAAGGAAAGGAAAGGAAAGGAAAGGAAAGGAAAGGAAAGGAAAGGAAAGGAAAAAAGGTGTTCTCCATGGTAGAAGATTTTCAAGACTGGAGAAACCCTGCAGTAGGAGTTTTGACTTCACTCCCAGGTTCTGCCATTCCCTCTAAAGCCCAGCAGCAGTCACAGAGATCACATGTGCCTGAATGTAGATCTGGCCTACTTTGCAATCATACCATCCCCACAGGCCACTTTATTATGCTCCCAAAACTCCTATTTCTCTTTCAAAATACTGACAGGGGAAAAAAATGTAGTTATGTAAAAAAAGAAAAAAAAATTACAAGAAACAGAAATTATGTGGGCTATGGAATCAGACAGTCCTGGAATCTAAATCTGGTTTTAGATTAACGTATAAACCCAACATAATTTGTAAACAGGAAAATGATAGAAAGATTAACCCTTCTATGACTAAAACTTATTTGGTAGTAATGGAGAGATAGCTCAGCAGCTAAGAACTTTGCTGGCTGGGCGTTGGTGGCCCACACTTTAATCCCAGCACTAGGAAGGCAGAGGCAGGTGAATCTCTGTGAGTTCGAAGCCAGCCTGGTCTACAGAGCTAGTTCCAGGAGAGCCTCCAAAGCAATACAGAGAAACACTGCCTTGAAAAACCAAAAAAAAAAAAAACCAACAACAAAGAACACTAGCTGTAAAGGGGTCAAGACCAGGCTGGGGAAACCCATAGAAACAGCTGACCTGACCAAGTGGGAACTCACAAACCCCAGTCTGACAGCTGGGGAATCAGCATAGGAGTGAACCAGGCCTCCTGAATGTGGGTGTCAGTTGGGAGGCCTGGACAGTCTATGGGGCCTCTGGTAGTGGAATCAGTATTTATTCCTAGTATATGAATGGGCTTTGGGAGCCCATTCCCTATAGAGGGATACTCTCTCAGCCTAGATACACAGGGAGGGCCTAGGCCCTGACCCAAATAATGTCACAGACTTCGAAGATTCCCCCATGGGAGGACTCACCCTCCCTGAAGAGTAATGGGGGGTTGAAATAGGGGGGTTAGTAGGGGGAATGGGAGTATGGTAGGGAGAGGGAACTGAGATTTTAACTTAAATAAAAATGTATTTAAAACATAAATAAAATTTTAAAAATCAAAAAGAGAGAGAGAGAGCCAGCACTGGCTTTTCTTCCAGAGGACCAGGGTTCAATTCCAAGTGCTTTATGAACTCCGTTTACAAGAGATCTCACACCCTCTTCTGGCACCAGGCATACATATGGTACATACACATTCAAAATACAGTCAAAAATACCCACACAAGATAAATTTTTTTATTTTTATTTATTGATTTATTTGGGGGCTTGGGCAGAGGTTGTTGTTTTTTGTTTTTTGAGACAAGGTTTCTCTGTGTAGCCCAGACTATCCTGGAACTCTCTCTGTAGACCAGACTTGCCTCAAATTTAGAAATCCATCTGCCTCTGCCTCCCAAGTGCTGGGATTAAAGGCGTAAGCCACCACTGCTGGAACCAAAAAGTTTTTTAATTAAAAAAAAAAATTCTGTGGGATAGAGGATGACTCATACCAGATGCTCATTTTATACCATCTCCCACTTTCCAAATGCTAGCCATCCAAGAACCAAAAAGGATACTGGCTATTAAGGGAAACTATCAGCAGAGTGAATAGGCTGGCTACAGAACAGGAGAGGATTGTTGCCCACTACACCTCAGGCAAAGGGCTAATATCTAGAATGAATAAACTGCAAAAGTTTTAAATCTTTTCCAATCAATAAATGGGCTCATAAATGAACAAGTAGTTCTCAAAAAAAAAAAAAAAAAAAAAAAAAAGGAGAAGACGAGGAAGAAGAGCAGGAGGTGGGACACAGTTGAAAAAGTGTCCAACATTCATAGCCATCGGGGAAATGTAACTTAATACTGTTTTAAGATTCCATACCCCAGTCAGAACAGCCATCAAGAAAACAATAATGAATGCTGGCCAGGACATGGGAAAAGAGAAAGCCTTATTAATTCCTGATGTAATTGAAATTTGTACAGCCAAAATGGAAGTTAGTATGATTATTTCTCAAAAAAAAAAAAAAAAACTAAAATTAAACTATCACATGACCTAGCTGTGTCATTCCTGGCTATATAGCTAAAGGACTCTTGAGTCCTACAAAGAAAATACTTGCATATCCCTATTTATTTCTGTAGAGTTCCCAATAGCTAGGAAATAGAACCAGCATAGATGTACATCAATGGGTGAATGTATATTGAAAATTTAATAAGATGTGATTTTATTCAGCCATAAAGAAAAATGAAACCAGGGCTGGTGAGAAGGTTCAGTTGGTAAAAGCCTTGCTATCTAAGACTGGTGGTCTGAGTTCCATCCCTGGAACTCACAGGGTAAGAGAAGTAAACCAACTCCTCTAACCTCCATATTCATACCGTGACATGTTATAAATGAGAGAGCACACACACACACATAAAGGAGAGAGAGAAATATATAGAAAATATATGGAAACAGAAATTATCTTACACAAAGAATCCCAGACCCAGAAAGATTAATATATCTTTTTCTTATGAGGATCATGTGTTTCAGTGTGAGTGTGTGTAAGTGTGTGTGTGTGTGTGTGTGAGTGTGTGTGTGTGTGTGTGAGTGTGTGTGTGTGTCCACATCCTCTGTCTGTCCATCTGTCTGACTGCATGTCTGTATGACTGTGTGAAGGCCATGAAACTAGAAAGGGGACCGTAAGAAGGGGCAAATGTCTTAAAGAAGCTGAGTTAGGGATAGGATTCAGTTGGGAGAATATCTGCCTCACATGAACTAAATCCCGAGTTTGATCACCAGCACTGCATAAATCTGATTTGGTGACCCTTGACTATAAGCCTAGCACTGGGGAACTGAGGAAGGAACATCAAAAGTTCAAGGTCATCCTAAACTATACAGTGTGTTTGAGGACAGACTGGACTACATGAGACACTGTATTGAAAGGAAGAGGAGGGGGCAGCTGCTAATAGAAAACATGAGACATAGAAGAGAAGTTGGTAGTAGGGGGAACAGGCAAAGTGTGGGCAGAGTGTTTGTGGGAGGAAAGGATTAACAGTATCAAGTATACATGGTAAAACCCATTACTTTATATATTAGCCTAAAAATAAAATTTTAAAAATTTAAAGTGTGTTAGCTACGCTATCTGTGGCATAGGTCTATTGATTTCATCTTCACTTTCATCTTCCTGTGTCCTCGACCTCATTAGTCACAATTCCTGTGACCTTCTGCCTTCTTTCTATGATGCAACTTGTCTCTGTTAGCATGAGCAAGCCACCTTTGTTCTGTTTAATCATCTGTGTTATCCAGTCACTTCCTGATCGTTGAATTCTGTCACATAAGCCATGGCAAAGATCCTTCCACCCATGTCATACTCCATCTTCACATGATTTCCTTCTTCTGTGGCACTATTATGTTCATACGTGCACTCAGCTGAGCTCTTCCGGTCTTAAGTAGCTAGACAGACACTGGGGTCTGTATTGGAGAAGAGAAAGGACATGTTTTCATGCCCCAGGAAACAAGGGCATAACCTTAAGCCAAGGATGAGCCAAGAGTCAAATACCGAAGGAAGAAAAAAACTACTCTAAAACTGAGACACAAAAATCAGCCTCAGGACCGGACACCTCAACAATTAATTGAGAGAATCCACTGTTCCTGCAGAGGACCCAGGCTCGGCTCCCAGCATCCACATGGTAGCTTACAAGCATCTGTAACTTCAATTCCAAGGGATCTGACCCCTGTCTCTGGCCTCCTCGGGCTCCTGAACACACATGGTACACATACATACACTCAGGCACAAACATATACACATAACATGACTGAAGTTGGGATCAAGCATGAGATGAGAACAACAGGAGGTGTCTGGGAGCAGTACAGACATCGCAATTATTTTTCCTAAAGACCTTAGCTTAAAACTGGGTCATGAGGCAGGCAAGGGCAATAGTTACAGAATCTTTTATGCTCTTACCTATGCATAAGTTTGGTACTTAGCTTCTGGTGATGATGTTCACATTCCAGTACCTCATATCAGCCAGAAACCACATCTGTATTGCCCCAAATAAGAGACAGTGCTTCATTTCAGATACTGAAGTATGTATACTTTTGCCCAATGCCTATCCCCTCACTGTAACACTGTTTTTTTGTGAGTCCTTCTCTCTGAGGAGCTCCTATATTCATCCACATACTGTCACTGGGAAGGTGCTGAGTTGTCCCTTTAGGGTGACATTCCTTCAGGCCCTGCCCATCACTGTTGGTAGATCTCATTTCCCAACTAACCCATAGGCAGGAATCAAACCTTAGGCCTAGCCCAGTGCTAAATTTCCCATTAATGATTCAGGAATGTTTACTTACACATAGTTCACCACACCCTTAGATTTCGGGCAGCAGGTAGCAGCTAATAAAAAAAGAATACCAACTGTGTTGCTCCCTGAGGAAGGAGCCTTCTCAACAATAACTACAGGTTATTGTTTACTGAATATGTTATATGTGGGGTGTCCTGGGAAGCCTTTTGTGCTCACAGTTCTTTAAGGACACAATGCCTAGCGCACCAATGAGGGGATGAGTAACTAGACTATCTAAGGTCTGAAATGGTTCATAACAGACAAAGAATCAGATTTTCAGCTCATGTCAAAGCACCAAGATGCCTAAAACCATGAAGGTTTTGTAGAGAATTATGTAACAAGTTGAGTTTTAGAACTGTCTCCAAAAACATCTAAAGAGCTTGTTTTCTCTGTGGTTCAGATTTCTGTTAACACCATAAAGCCTTAACTCCCTCCAGGGATTTTCCAGTTTCTGCAGAGTGATGGGCGTCTTGGAACAAGAAAAAAGAAACAGGAAAGAAAAATCTGAAAAAGTCAGAAAATGAAAGGGATCCTGGGGCTACTGCCTTATCCCACCTCCCCTGCCAACAAAGGAAGTTCCAATTCCCTAAGCCACTCACTTCTTCCTTAACATCTTCCTGGATTCTTTCTTCATGTTAGCTTGGAGTAACGAGGCTTCTTGTTTGTTTGTGGGGTTTTGTGTGCAGTTTTGGGGGTGCTTTTTATTTGTTTTGCCTTTTGAGACAGGGTTTCATGTAGCCCAAATGACCTCAAACTCAGTTTGTGGCTCCTTACCCTCCTACCTATATCTCTCAAGTGCTAGGATCACAGGCATGGGATACCACACTGCAAGGGATGAGACCCAGGGTTTCCTGCATGCCAAGCAAACACTCTGAGCTACATCGCTTGTACTAACATGGAATTTTCTTTGTGAATAGCAACAAATAATGAGATACTTCTTCCAAGATAAATAAAATCAGGCTTCAAGATATGCAACTGTAACCCCAGCTCTCAGGAAGCTAAAGCCAGAGAATCTGGAATTTGAAAGCAGCCTAGGGTACATAGCAAGATCTGCCTCGGAGCCCAGTGCATGGGAAAAGCCTTGCCCATCCAGCTCTAATCAAGGGAGGAAAAAAAACAAAACAAAACAAAACAAATGACCCTGACTCAAAAGAAAAGATGTAGCAGACAAGCAGTGATTATTGACTGAATAAAAAATTCATGGCAAGGAAAGCTGATAATCCTCCAGTAGCCAAATTTAGTGTCTCTACCCCAAATCACAAAAGGATCGGTTATCTTAAAACCTCAACTTTTCCTTGTGCAAAAGGTTATTTAAAATAAAAATAAAAAAGATACTATGTATCAGGGTCTTCCTGACATTAATCCTTAACTGAACACACTTAGCTGTACCAATGCCCTGCCTATCCATGAGGTAAACTCCTTCCCTGTAGGCTATTATCATTCACTTCTCTTTTGAATTATCAGAGAAATGACGGTGATCCAAAAGGGAAGCTGGGGAGGAAGCTTGGTGGCAGATGCCTAAAGTGCCCTCCTTCTAGATTCAGAGGCAAGATGGTAAGCTAAAGGTCTACCTGTTACCTAAGCTGCATAGTAAGTTTGAGGCCAGCCTGGGTTATATTAGCTACTTTTTTGTGGCTGTGATCAAATATCTGCCAGAGGCAACTTAAGGAGGCAAGGATTTATTTTGGCTCACAGGGCGTAAGGGGGACCTTAGCAGATCCCATGGGTGATGAGAGATAAATATGCCATGCAGACAGAACTTACATGGGAAGTTTTATTGGAATGGAAGGGAATAGGGGAAGAGAAGAAAAAGACAGAGACCTCCCTTCCTTCTCAGAAGAACCACAGAAAAGAGAGAGAAAGAGAGAGTGGGAGTGAGCAGAATTTTGTTTGTTTGTTTGTTTGTTTGTTTGTTTTGGTTTTTCGAGACAGGGCTTCTCTTTGACTTTGGAGGCTATCCTGGAAGTCTCACTCTTGTAGACCAGCCTGGTCTGGAACTACAGAGATCTGCCTGCCTCTGCCTCCCAAGTGCTGGAATTAAAGCCAATGCCCAGCCGGAGCTTGTCTCTTAAAGGGACCTTTTACATCTATGTACAGAGACAGAGAACTGCCTAGGTGATTCTAGATCCTGCCAAGTTAAGGTTATTAGCCACCAACATAGCAAGATCTTGTTTAAGAAACACACATACTACTCCAGCCAGGGAAGCAGGTAGCTAACTGCAGATCTTCACCTATTTCTAGGCTGTGAACCCCGAGTTTGCATTTGCATTAATTAAATAAAATTAACCTTGGGACAGGAGGTTGAGTTAGCAACTAGTTGACAGAAAGTAATTGTAGAGCAGCAGAGGGCATCTGGGAGAAACAGACACAGGAAGTAGCGCGGTGTAGTTTGGAGTGGCACAGCTTTTCATGGTTTGGCGAAGTGGAAGCATGGGTCTTCTGTGGATGCCAGCAAGAGAAGGGAGTCAGCTAGCTGCTACTCGACCTCTCTGAGCTCGCAGGTTTTCACCCCAGCCTTTGAATCTCGGATTTTATTCATAATTATAATGATAGAGATTTAATTAAAGTTAACTTAGCGGCAGTGACAGGGCCTGTGCCTAGGAGCAGAACACCCACCAGCTGCAGCCTTAGCAGCCAGGTCACTGCCAGAGAAGCAGGCCAGTAATTGTGGAGTTGCAATTGCTGGCTGAGATAGCAGTAGATTAAGGCACAGCCTCTATGCTGAAATTAAAACAACAATCAGCTCTCCCAAATTGAATCCCTGAGTCTTATCCCCAGCTCTCTAGAAGACAACCTGCTGTGGCCTCTCCCCCCCCCCATGTCCACACACACCCCATCTCTAATGGATGCCACAGATCTTTCCCCTCCATACTTCCCTGGAAACCTACAGGTCACTCCAGCCAGAGAAGCAGAGAGGCTACCTGCAGATCATCAGGCCTGCCTCAGTTCCTCCAAGTCCAGTTGTCCAGTCCCAACCCCAGATCTGTAGCACACCACCTGCTGAGGCTGTCCTTATTCTCTGCCCTCATTCCCAGTGGATTAAGCAGATCCTAGAGATATACTCTGTCTTCCTCTCCTATGGACAGCCTAGGGTCTGTACTCTGGCCCATCCCCATTCTAAGTGTCAGAGCTCCCAATACCTAGAAACACATTTTACCTGGTACCCCCAATAACCACACCTACAAGATCCCAGAAAGATTTCTTATCAGGCAACAAATAGCCACCACACTCTTCTAAGAACCAGAAAGGACACAGAAGCAAAAGGAAAAAACACCCACCCAACAAAGATAGGACCAGTGATCAGCACCTAGAATTATAATCCTCCCAAGCCCGGATGCCTAGACTTCCTCTTAAAAACATTGAAGCAGATAAGATAATAATTCCCCCCGTAGAGTTCAGTAACTCTACCACAACAGACACTGAATATTGCAACAAAGATGAAGTAACACACATACACCAAAAAAAGGCCTTAAAATATTAAGCACTTATGAATATGATAGAGGTTCTTAAAGAGGAAATTAATAAATCCCTTAAAGAAATGAACACATAGTAAAAGGAAATGAATAAAACCATTCAAGACCAGAAAGTGGAAATATAATCAGTAAAGAGAATCCAAACTGAGGGAAATCTGAAAATGAAAAATTTGGGAATTCAAAAAGGAATCCCAGAGGCAAACCTCACCAAGAGAATACAATAGATGGAAGAGAGAACCTCGGGCCATGAAGGCAAGATAGAAGAAATGGATACCTCAGTCAAAGAAAATACACACACACACACACACACACACACACACACACACACACACACATACACACCGTCCAAGAACTGGGACACCATGAAAAAGACCAAATCTAAAAATAATAGGAAGAGAGGAAGGGGGGGGGGGTGGACCAGATCAAAGACACAGAAAATAGTTCCAAAACAGACATGAAGAAAATATCCTAACCTAAAGGAGATGCCAATCAAGGTAAAAGAAGCATACAGAAATCAAATAGACTGGACCAGAAAAGAAAGTCCCTTCAGAAGACTTAAAGCAGGGAAGTGGAAAAGAATTGAGATGAACAGAGGAAGGGGAAACTGTCATTGAGATATATTATGTGAGGGGAAAAATTTAATTTTCAAATAAAAGGGTAAAAAGAGAGAACAGAAGTTTAATAACATGATTCACAATTGAAATTCTCTACTTTATGAAATTTTTCAATAAAAATTTCTTCTCTGTGGAAAAAAAAAGGTGTTAACATCAATACTCCTCAAATTATTTTACAAAATAGAACAAAAGGAGCATTGTCTAAGTAGTTTTAAGAGGCCACAGATACCCTGATATATAAGCTATGTAAAGACCCAACAAAGAAGGAGAATTACAGACCAATTTCCCCATGAACATAGATTTAAAAATTCTCAATAAAATACTTGTTGCTTGGAGGGGCAGCACTCTGGAGGCAGAGGCAGGTGGATCTCTGTGAGTTGGAGGCCAGCCTGGTCTACAAAAGCTAGTTTCAGGACAGGCTCCAAAGCTACACAGAGAAATTTTGTCTTGAAAAACCAAAAATAAAGTAAAATACTTGCAAACTGAATCTAAGAACATGTACAAATGATCACCCACCATGATCAAGTAGGCTTCATCCCAAAGAGGCAGGAATGACCCAAAATATGCAAACTGGTTAATATATAATCCACCATATAAACAAACTGACAGACAAAAAAAAAAAAAAAAAAACTTGATCATCTTATAAGATAAAGAAAAGGCCTTTGACAAAAACCCAACACCCCTTCATGTTAAAAATCCTGGAGAGATTAAGGATGCAAGGGACATACTTAAAGCCTTTATTAAAAGGCAGTTTACAGCAAGCCCATAGCCAACAACAATTTAAATAGAAAGAAACTCAAAGTAATTCCACTAAAATCAGGAACAAGACAAGGTTACCCATTCTTTCCATATCTATTCAATATAGTACTTGAAGTCTTAGCTAGAGCAATAAGACAACTGAAGGAGATAAAGAGGACCCAAATTAGAAAGAAAGAAGTCAAAGTATCTTTATTTGTATGTGATATGATAGTATACATAAACGACCCTAAAAATTTCACCAGAGAACTCCTACAGCTGATGAACACTTTCAGAAAAGTAGCTGGATACAAAATTAGCTCACAAAAATCAGTGTCCCTCCTACATATAAATGAAAAACATACTAAGATGGAAATAACACCTTTAACAATAGCCTCAAATAATTGGGGTAACTCTAAGCAAGTTAGTCAAAGACTTATGAGATAAAAACTTTAAGACACTGAAGAAAGATAATGAAGACATCAGAAGATGGAAAACTCTTCCATGTTCATGAATTGGTAGGATTAATGTATAGTAAAAGTGGCTAAAAGAAATCTATAGGTTCAATGCAATCCCCATAAAAATTCCAATAAAATTCCTCACAGATTTTGAAAGGTCAGTTTTCAGCTTCATATGGGAACACACACACACACACACACACACACACACACACACACACACATACACTACAACAAACAAACAAAACAAAACCCCACAGGATAGCTAAAACATTCCTGAATAATAAAAGAGCTTCCAGAGTTATCACCATCCAATTTCAAGTGCTATAATATTAAAAACAGCATTGTATTAGCACAAAAACAAGCACATTGATCAATGGAATTGAAGACCCAGACATAATTCCACACACCTACAAATACCTGCTTTCTGACAAAGACAGAAATATACACTGGGGGAAAAAAAGACAGCATCTTCAACAAATGGTGATTGCCAAACACCATTTAGCTGCACATAATAGAATTTAAATAGATCTGTACTTATTAACCCTGCACAAAACTCAATTCCAAATGAATCAAAGACCACAACATAAAACCAGACACACTAAGCCTGAGAGTGGGGGAAAGCCTTGAACTCATTGGCACAGGAAAAGACTTTCTGAATGGGACACCATTAACACAAGCACTAAAGCCATCAATTTATTAAATCTGACCTCATTAAAATGAAAATCCTCTCTCAGCAGTGAACATAGTACACTGCATAGGACGGGAAAAGTTGGGTTTTTTAGCAATTCCATATTCAATAGAGAGCTAATATCCAAAATATTTAAATAGCTCAAACAGCTAGATATCAAAGAAACAAATAATCCAATTTTTAAAAGGGAGTACAGACATAAACAGAATTCCCCACACAGGAAACTCAAAAGGCTGAGAAACACTTAAAGAAATGTTCAACATTCTGAAAAAAATGTTCATCAATATTCAGGATATAGAATAAGGGACTGGGGTGGGGGTAGGCACAGGTAGATCTTGTTAGGACAGAGAATCGATATGGATGGATGAAGGGCTAGATCTGGTGAGTAGAGGGAGGGAAGAGGAGTACAGGGAAGGGAACACAGGGAGAGACAGCTAAAATTAAGGGTTATTTGAAGGATAGCCTATATAGTAGCAACTTTCTAAAATATATGCAGTTATGAAGTTGATTTAAATGAAATCACCAAATAATGGAGAGACAGCACCCCAAATAGTCATCTCTTGTCACCAAATGAAGCTTCCAGTACCAGGATGGGTTACATCTAGTTGAGTTGTTCTCCAAAGGATCCCATGGGAACTCCCAAGCAACCCAGGGTGTTGTCAAGACTATAGGTTGCTTTCCACAAACTGATGGCAAGGCCCCATTGCTGAAGACAACACCTACAAACTCATTGAACGTAGAAATATTGAAGTATTGCTTACAGAGCCTTCACCACTATGATTAATCATCTTTGATGCATAGCCAGGCAGGGGTGGTCCACACTTTTAATCCCAGCCTCCACAGCTACAGAGAAACCCTGTCTCAAAAAACAACAAAGAAAAAGGAAAAACCAAGAGAGAGAGATGGGGTGGGAGGGAGGGAGGTAGAACAAGGCCCTCTAAATGAATATATCAAAACTCTTATGAACTTACAGACACTAAGAAGGTGTGCACATGGCCTTCATTGGTCTGTACCAGGTCTTCTGCATGTATTTTGTGG